>NC_134172.1:67033739-67342459 GCF_964188355.1 Buteo buteo
AAACAACTCCTGAACGAAACCACGTTATTCCCTCTACGCGGCAGAAGTCAACATATGTGTTCCAAGAAAAACCAGTGGAGCCACCAAGTGCAGCTGGCTACTTGTGTCGGCATCTGCACCAGCCTCCTGCACCCATGCACATCCCAGCCAGTGCGGGTGCAGCGTTTGTGCATTTTCAGGGGTGCCTGACTCCACCAGCACCGTTGCTTCTGTTTGTGGCCTCCCCGATGCGCAGCTGCAGCGGCTCTGCTGACAGAAGGCTGGCTCTGCCCTTCCTGCTGGGATGATGCTTTCAGGGTTCAGCAAGCCAAAGGTTGCTGATGGGTTGTGCTTTCAGGTAAAGATGGATCTGCTTTAAGTAAGGTATTGCTCTGAGCTGTTCTAAAAACAAAAAAACAGAAGGAAAAAAAGAAATAGCTTATAAATTATTCCAGGGAACAGGAGAAACTGTTCTCAAGTTGCTTTTGTTTCCTAATGCAACTTTTATTGTTGTTACTAAAGGACGCATGAGGGTCTTGTTTGCTTGTACACAGGAGAACTGAACAACCAGAAACAGATTCGTTGCTTGTTTTTTACTGACTCTTCCAGCCAGCAGCATGCACAGCACGAACGCCAGGCTCGGCAGTTGTGCAGGCGGCTTCATTAGCCGCTCGCTGGCTATCTGCTTTCATGCACTCTTTCTTGTTCCTCCTCTTTGCAGGCAGATGTGCAAACGTTGCCTGTGCTCGAGCAGTGCCTTGCCAACTCCATCCACTGGGTATCTCATATTCCAAGCTGGTTCACAAACACTGTTGTTTCAGGTGATAGTTTCAATGAAATGAGCACGTTTTCCAGTTTCAACAAGATTTAACCCAACTGCTAAAGTTCTTGTAAGTGGTTCCTGAGTTTTGGCGTAAGTGCAGTTCTCCAGTTTCACTGGTGGTGTGTAGAAGTTTATGGTTTCATTGCAGACCAGTAAACCCGGGTTTTCCAAATCCTTCATTAGCATGTAAACTACCAGGCTGTTTTTCCCACTCCACCACTCACCCTAGCCAGTTTCTTTCCTGTTTTAAAGAGGATTTGCTGCTCTTCATGTTCTCCATTATATGAATTTGCAAAGTCTTCTGTCACTGTGGAAGCACCCACCAAACATTTTTTCCCCGCTTATTTTGGTGTTTATAGTTTACATCTACTTCCTATTAATTTGTATAGGAGTCATCAAGAGGAAGACCTCTGACTTTGTTCTTAGTCTGTGTCGTCATGGGGAAGCCTCCCAGCTCCAGTAATCAATCACTCTGCACTGATAGCAGCTCAAAGAGTAAGCAAAGATAAATGACTTGTCCAGGCTGAGCTTGTCTTGGCTTTACACAAGAAAATACTGCTAGAAGTTCCCTCTGTGTGTTGGCTGGGTGTGATGGGAGGGTGCCTTTACCCACTGCTTGCTGGGGCTCCAGTGCAGAAATGGTCTGTTGACATCAGTGTTGCTCCTGCTCCTTGCTGGGCTCTGGCCATCCTCCCCTGTATGAAGACAAGTATTTTTTCATGGCAGTGTGCTCGGTATCCACCTGCCCAAGCTGTTTTCCTGTTGCTGTCAGCTCGGCAGTGCTGTCATTTTCTGGGTACATGGTGTGTAATTAATGAGAATGTCATTTCCAGGTTGTTTTCAAAGACTAGATTGAGAGTCTGAGAAATTATTTCAGTCAATGCCTTAGGGGCTTTTTTTTTTTTTTTTTTTTTTTTTAAATTAAGAAAACTATCATCTTGGTTGCTTGGTTTGGGGATACATCTGGAGGGAAATTGCTGTTTTTATATTTTTAAGGAGAGCCAGACTTGGCCTCATAGTAAAGATGCAGAACTCGGGTTCACATGCCACTGACCAGGGCAGTTGGGTGCACAGGGCAGGCCTGGCTGGCTCTTCCCCAAATTGTGGCAGCACTGGCAGTGCCAGCCTCCTCCCTATGTGCTATAAGGAGGACGGTCTCCTTGTGATGGTCTCACGAGGTGGTGGTTGTTTGTGCAGCAGGTCAGATCCTGCCCTGAGGAGCTGGAGGGGTAGAAGGATGTGCTGTGACTTGGCCTGGAGTCCTCCCCAGTGCTCCCCGCTCTCCCTTGGGGCTGGCTGGGCTGGGCAGAGGTGTTGGCCAGGATATATGTATTTTATTATACCTGTTATTTCTTTCACAGGAGTAATAAATCTGCTTTATGGGAGACCCCAAGTGACTCGATAAGGAGCACAGAGATTGGTTTTAGCCACCTTTGCTCCCCAGGACATTGCTGTCCCAAACATTGGATCAGAGTGCCCAGGCGCAGGCTCCAATGATGCACAGCATGCATCCTAAGAACTGGCCTTTGTGCTCATTTAGGGATATCCTCTGCCACTCCTCCTGAGCGAATATCCCCAAGTGTCTCTGCTGAGCCTTATGTTGCTATACACTTTAATTTTACTTTGTTATTAGCAAAAGGGACTGTGAAAGAGGAGAAAGAAAGGGGGTGAAGGACTCTCAGGCAGCAAATGCTTCTCTGCCTTGTTTCTACCTCAGTTGTCTCAAGTGATATTAGCCTGTTTCTCTGCACTAATCATTCCCCCAAGCTCTACAGCACCACTACTTTGCAATAAGGCTCCCTACAGAGTTCATGCCTTATGGGCTGGCAAAGGGATGGGTGGCTTTTCTTCATGGCAGTGTCATGATCATTGTCTCTAGGCTGCCACCTTCATCAGGGAACATGGCACACTCTGCTTCCACATACTGGACAGGTTTATGTTTTGAGTTTGCGGGGGTTTTTTTTGAAACAGTGAATATCTGAAAACAATTAAGTTACTGTTCAATTCAGTGGATTTTCTGAGCATTGCGAATGTTTTATTCCCAATAATTTGCAGGTGCCTCTTGGGTGGGTGAGATGCGTGCAAAGCTTAGCGTGTGCATGTGTACGTCTCCTGTGATATACGGAGCTTTGGCGCTGCAGCTGCCATTAGTGTTAATGGGCTAAAACCCTTCACATCAAGCTGAGAATATACTCCCGCTAATTGTGTACCGGCCATCCCCTGGGACCTTTGTGAGAATGATGCATCCGAGGAGAGGTGCTTTCAGTGATACGATGTCTTGGGATAAATAAATAAGGAGCTAAAGTTAGACGCTGGTTCAAGAAGCCTGATTCAGTGCCAGCATTATAACATTGGGAAATCAGATAACAGCGATGCCAACCTTTATCCTCTTGGTCCTGGCCTAGTCCACTGCTGCACGGTACCATCTTCTGAGCCATACATCACCACTCAGCCTCACCTTGATGATGTATGATGCCCATAGATCCTTATAGCGGGAGTGCACTCTGATGTATTGCGCCAATACATCATGGACAGGGTTCGCCCGGGTGATGTATTAGTGCCCTGAGAATGTATTACTCAAACGCTGGTATTGTTCAGGGATAAAGCCAAGTCAAGGAGTGGATTCAATTTAATTACAGTGCAAATGATAGCCCGGCGCCAGGAGCACTTTGATGCTGAGATGCTGGCACCCTGTGGAAATATGAGCTGTGGCTCTGGTGCCGTTGAGTCACATCACAGTGTACCATGAGAAGAGGTGCCATATTTTAAAGGAATGGTCATTTTTCAGAGAAATATAGGAGGACAATTCTGAGAACTCTGTAGAGTGGTAGCACAGTGTGCAGAAAGTTCCTGAGCATGCTTCTGCCTGCCTGGGAGATGAGACCTCTCAGGGTGTGAGAGGGTGGCTCAGCATTTTGGGAAGTGTGAGGGACGGTGATTTTTTTTGGTCACCTGTGACACTGAAAATTGCTGGACCCCTCTAAGCAGTGTGAAGTACACACTGACAAGATGCTGACTTCCCCCCAAGGAGTTGAGCTTTGAATCCAACCTTGTGTGCAAATATTTTCTGTTGTTATTGGTAGGATGCTTTGACAGCAAATTTGAAGAGATGATTCTGTAGTTTCCTTGGGCTTGCTTACATAAGTGTCATCAGAAACCTGAGGAGAAAACACTCAGACCATTAGAAGACACCCTTGACTATCTTTGGTAGGGAACTGCCGAGTGATACAGTCCAATGAAGAGCAGCTTTGTAAGGAGTCCAGAAATGAGAAAGTAATTCCTGTGACTGTCTACATTGGGTGCTTGTCTCTGGTTAATTCTCCCTTCCTCTTTGCTTCCCTTTTTCACATCTCTTTCTGCAGCTCCGTATTGAAACAAAAATGTAAATCAGCTTTACTTTAAAATCAACTTTACTTCTAAATAAGCTCCTGTAAGCCTGACTCATTGTCAGGGATTTTTTTTTTTTTTTTAATAAGGAAAAGACTTGCATGAATGTTATCTGATTGTCAAAGGATGGCATGCCTTAAACCATCTGCTTTTTATAACATCCTTGTTTGTAATGGGAGGTCCTCTGGGAACACACAGACACTTGAGAATTAAGGTGAAATTTCAGAAATGATCGTTGTAGTGCATCACATATATTATGTTCCTTTGAATGCTCAAAATATGTTATTTTAACCGCAGCAAGACATGAAAATGTTTTCTTTTTGGATACAAAAGATAAAAATCCTCCTTCTGCTAAAGTCAAGAAGATCTCTATGTAGTCAGGATTTGACCCAGTCTCTTCCAGAAGAGTTTCTGATCATTGACTATCAGAGATATTTGATTATTCTTTTAGAGAAATATTTACACTGAGCCAGGGGTAGCAAGGTGGCAGCAATACTTGGCTCATGTTCAGTGTTTTGTCTCTATAAACCCAGGCATTTTCCAAGCAAGGTAAATACAGGTTTGCAGATGAGAAATTTGCAGCACAAACAGACAAAGTGACATGTGCAAGGTCATGTAGCAAGCTGGTGGCAGGGCTTGGAAGAGAAGCCTGTTGGTCTGACTCATTCCTCCTCTGACATCCCTGTCATTATTTCACTTTTATTATTATCTTGACTTATTTATTCCATTGTTTCAAATCAGATCTGCTCCTACCTTCTTATTGTTCATGGCTCTAAGGCTGTATTTTTTGGTGGTCCTATAATGGAGAGGAAAATGTGTCGTCTTTTTCCCCATTTTTTGCCATCAGTTTCACTGTCTGTAACTCAGAAATGTTGATTATTCTTTATTTTTGGGTGCAGAATGAAAAAGGCTCAGTCTGATAGACAGGAACAGTGGATGGCTTCTTTGCATAGCACTACAAAGGTCCCTGTTCGGCTCCTTGACTATCCTACCCCATCACAGCCATGTCAGCAATCAAAACAATGCAGATATTATTTTGTTTGGTTGTTGCTTAAAATGCAGAGAGGTGGTGTGGCTCGGGACATCGGGTATTTACACTACCCCTTGCAGATCCTGGGCTTGCTGTCTTTGGAGAAGAGTATGCAGTGCTCCTGAGCATGTTCCTTCAGGGTGTCCTCTCCCATATTTCAGGAAACCCATTGATGTCCCCATCTGTGCATGACCCTAGAAGCTGTTTGTCCCTCCTGTGCTGCTGTGTTGCCTCCTTCTGTGACTGGTTCATCACCATGCTACCCCTCAGTGGAGTCTGTGGTTCACAGTGATCCTTATCATCTTGTGATAACTGTTGTAAAAGTTTCTATAAATAGAATTTCCTCCTGCCCAAGTCTTCTTGCTAGCTCAGCTGTTTTATTTTTAACAGAAAAGCATGTTGATGCTAAGCAGAAATAATTTTTTTTTAAATCTCTCTATTAAACATAAAAAGATGCTGTGTCTGAGTAAAAAGGAAAGGTGCCCCTTAGATATATTTAAAGCTTCCAAAAATAGTCTCAAGTCTGTGACAAAGCTTATTGAGCAGGAATAGTTGTGGACAGCAATTCTGTGAGGGAAAAGTTCATGTCTCCACGTGCTTCTGGCTGGGATCTGCAAGAAGGGAGACCAGTTGAAGAAAGACCTCTAAAAGGAATTAACTGAGGGCTGCTCTTTAGGAGGCTTGATAGCAGCACTACCCAAATAGTTTTGCTGGTGATCTCATATGTTTTCCCTTCTGGGCTTGCAACTGCCCTTGAGGTTGGGAGCCCATTTCTGCAATTGAGTCTTCCTTGGAGACCTGCAGCCCCACTGCGAGAGCCTCTGCTGTGCAGGGACAGGGTAATGAGAAAAGGCGGTGAGTTCGCCGTCTGGTATTTTTCAGTATAAAGAGAGAAGGAGGAGGATTGTTAATTTTGCCTTGTATGCACAACTGATATTGGACTTGAAAAAAGGAATCTTGGTTATTGTTTCTGCTGCTACACCCCTGCACCCTCTGGGTCAGAGCACAACCATATATGCAGTTGATTCAGCCTCCAGCACAACTGAGGAGGCTGAAAATTTTGGGGGGAGAGAAGCAGATGGGGGTAGGACTCTCCAAGGAGATTTGTTTTACAAGGGTCCCAACACATTTTTCTTCCCCCCCATAGCAGGGGCTTTTGTCTCCTCACTCTTGGCAAATGCCAAGTCAAGTGTTTGTGTGTTCATGCCTAGTGAGAGGGGAAAAGTCTCTAGAGAACTTCTGAAAATTATAAAAGATAAACTGATTATTACTGAAATTGCAAAGTAGTCAGTTGGTGACTGCTGAACAGCTTATATGGAGAAGAAAAGACAGCATTATAAAACAGAGGGAGATCTTCTATTGTTTGCAGTTAGAAAAAAATATTAGCTTGTTTCAATCCCAAAGTGACTGATTAGCTATGCTAAACCAGCCTGCATTTGTGTTCAAGTTCAGTGCTTATCACAGGTGAATTTCTGCCCACATGAATGTTTTTTCAGAGGGCCATAGCCAGTTTTGCTCTCCCATATGGCAGAGCACAAGAGGTTGGTTTCTCTTGGACTTTATCAGTTCTCTTAGTGGAACAGGGATTGGGCAATAGATTAAGATTTGAGGCTCAGTTCTTACTTCTCCTGTAAATATCCTGCATGCCCTCAAGAAAATGGTTTTATTGCTTTCAGCCTTAATTCCTCACCTGTAAAATTGGGAGAAATACTTTCTTTGTGCCCCGCATATTTATATGGGCATCTCTTTCATGATGGATGCTCTTCCTATCTGTTTGGCACTGTGCTTGGTGGAGTGAAGTCTCATTCCTTCCTCAGCACTCTAGAGTGCAGTTTATATTGCAGCAATCCTTGTAACTATCAGTAAAATAAAATTACTGCAGACAGACCTAACCTGCCTGAGATGCTGGTACTTTAGACAGAATTTGAATGTAAAGCTCGCCTGGGTTTGGTGGCTGTCCTCGGCCCGTAGCTGTCAACATGCACCAGCAACTGTCAGGATGAATGATGGATTAACAAACGTGTAATGATTTAGTCCCTCTCCAGGAACAAGCAATACTGCCTGAATGACATGCATTCCAGATACGCAGAGAAGAGGGACGTGTGGCATTGTCTCACTCAATAACAGGATCTGGCAACTGGAGAAAGCGATGTTTTTCACCCATTACAATGTGCATATATATGCGAACCCTAGAAAATGCAGACCAGAGACATGAGGTTCTGGTTTAATTTGTTGGTTTTTTTTTTTTAATCCAAGGGTATGATTTGGCAGCAGAACGTGAAACTTCCAAGCTGAAAGGCTTCGTGCTCTGTTTTTTTTCCAGATGATGTTAGTGAGGGACTGGCTGGGTTCAGTGGACTCCACAAGGTACTTTTGTTTATGGATGAAGCCATGCAGATGGGGATCAAAGGTTGTGCATAGCTGCTGTAGAGCACACTGGGGCTGAGAGAGGTCAGGCACCAGAGATTAATTTCTTGGCTGGTTAGAGCCAAGGTTTAATAGCAGACTTGGAAAGGACAGTGATTGAGTTTACTGCTAGCAGAACCTATAGTTCAGGTCAAGTAAAAGGAAGGAGCTAAGGGGCTCTGTGTGTTGGTTGCAGGAGAAAGTCTAATGGCCTAACAATATGTGGCCTCAACAAGACATATGATAGTTGCTGCCACTAGCGAGCTCCGCGCTGCTGCGCTGGGGCAGGGGGTAGTGAGAGGAGATGCACCCCTTGCGTCTGGTCCATCACCTTTAACAAAGCAGGCATTTCTGGGGCTAGGCTAATGCTCACAGCGAGGCAAAGCAAACACACAAAGGAAGCCTTGTTAATTCTGAAAGTGGAGAAGAAAAAAAGGAAAACATCAGTGTTTTCTAGCTAGGGAAAACCGTGTATTTCAGGTGCAATGGGGGGATGTATTTTCTGCTTAGTTTTTTGAATTGCATACTTCAACAAACCCATGTAGATATCATATTTCCCAGGATCAGAGATAGATGACTTATTTTGGCTAAATTAAGAGTGGATTTTGAAGCTGAGATTAAACTGTACTCTAACTGTACTCCATTGCTTCATGCTACTATTCCATTACACTTCAGTTCCTGAGTTTTTGATTCTTTTTTTTTTTACAGTTGTGTCCTTTATTTATGTAACCTCTTTAATTGTAGCTAACTACACTGTGATTTTTCTCTCCTTGCTTTCAAAAATGCTTTTGGATTATTTTTTTTGTCTTTTAGAGCATGTATAACAAAAATCTGGCCAGGACAATTTGCTTTGAGCTTTCATATTTGTTTTGAATGAGGTTCTATGTTGTTATAAATAAGTAACTTCTTAAGGTAAAGAATTTTGCAGATAATTTCAGACTGTTATCGTTTTGGTAGAGGGAGCCTAGCTGGGTGCAGGAGAGACCTAGTGCAGGTAGTAGACTGCCAGCTTTTTCCTATGGACCTCAGACCAAAATCTACAGGAAGAAATTTTGTCTTTCATCGACGGTTTGTCCTGGAGATCCCAGGGAACAAGAAAATTGGAATAATATCACAGGCAGGACATGGCCATGATACATGTAGTGCTATCAGAGTACATATATCTCAGCTATGCAGAAAGCATCAGTTTGACTCCATGTTAGAAATTCCTCATTCTGTGGCTCTGAGTCAAGTGTTTGTTGGATTTCCCATTAAAAAACATTCCCGACGGGTCCTGCCTTAAATTCTCTTTCTTGGAAGTCTCCTGGGTCATGTGAAACTTTGCTTTTTTTCACCTCAGTGTGCTTTTTTCTCAGGAAGGTAACAGAAGCTGCACCAAATGTGAACTGAGTGACATGGGTTTGCTCATTAGGCACAGATGGGATTCCTCTCCCGAAGTGCTCTTCTGTTGTCTCCATCCATGAAACTTGCTACAAAAGCTATTGACATGACTCTGCAGTCTCTCCTGCTAGAGTTATTCTACCCTTTTTAGAAGTAAATGCTTGTTGGGTCACAAAGAATGACCTGATCATGTGGTGATTCGGATCCTCACCAGAGATTTGGACCTCTGCTTCAAATCAATTGCAGAGAGGTCTTTGTTGTCTCAGGCAGTTGGTGTGCTAAATTCATGGTGACCTGCAGGTCTCTTAAGACGGTCTTCTGAAAAGTTTCTGAATGTGCCATCATGTAAAGTGAGAAAAACAGGTTTTGGTTTGTTGGTTTTTTTTGTTTGGTTGGTTGGGTTTTTTTAATTTGTTTGAAGGTTGTTTTCTTTTCCAGATCAAATTAGCAACACACAAGAAGGAGCTTGGATGTTCTTTGGAAGCCATTAAAATAATGTTAGGTTTTGCCTTTCATGGAAAGAAATTTTGGAGAGGATTTTTAATCTTGTGAATCAAAGCTTGAATCAGTCTCTAGATCTCAGCCTGACCTGTAGCTGTGGAAGGGACAGATTACCCCAGGTTTGCCTGCTGTAGGTCTTGTTCCTTCTCCAGAGCATCCCATAGTAGCTGCTATCAAAGGAAAGACAGTGGAGTCAATGGAGCTAGGTCTGCTCCATGCAAGTGCTGATTTTGCCCGTTTTCAATATGACATGTCATGTTTAATATTTTTTGTTCTCTTCCTCTAGAACCTGAGTGTTCCAGCTGGGTCTCTCTAACAGAGACGCCAACGTGCTTTTTTACCAGAACTGTGTGAAACACCCAAGTTCATAGGGACTGAAGGAAAACTGTCACAGAGACAAACAGGTATGCCACTTCTCTGCTTTGCTGACTGTATGCCAGATTTAAAATCTGTGGCAAGTTACTCTTCCTTGGATTTTTCACTTTTTTTCACCTTATTTAGGCATTACCAAATCATTTATTCTTTCTGCTCTGCGTTTTCTTTTGTTTTTTTTTTTCCTGTGGGGGAAAAACTACACAATGAAGATGAAACTACCTCCACTCTAGATGCTGACAGTCCCTGACCTGACCCACCCAAAACCAACTCACAGCCTGTTCCCCTTAACTGCTGTTCAAACAATGCATCCCTCTGTAGGATCATGCAGTTATGATGGTATTTAAGAAAGTCATATTGTAATAGAAAGGGAATTTAGTATATCCATCATTTTACCAGTATGAATGCAGAGAATGGCACTGCTGTGGAAAGTCAGAGCGCTGCCTGTGAGCAGACCTGAATTTACTGAAAGATGGAGATAAGCAACTTTCTGATTTTGCTGCTATACTGCCCCTTCTCAAACCAAAATCAGCCCAGTTTTATCAGCCTCTTAGTCCCATCTCAGTTAGGCTTCTATTTAATTGAAACATGTAGTACAGGATAACCAAAGCAGGATAGCAAAATATGTGGTAGAAAGGCTGCTTTTAAAAAGACATAGCTTGCTCTCATTGCCCTGTGGATTGCTCTGCACATCCTCCTTCTGTTTGTATCACCCAGTTTCACGGGCAGGACTCAAAGTTTGGGATTTAGCCCCTCCATCAAAGTTTTTGGCCACATGAGCAGATGCATTAAGGTGCTTTCCTGCAAATTCTCCTCTAATTGCTCCAAGAGCTGTGGCCATCAAGCAGAAATCCAGTTGGTAAACTCTGCAGCTTGTGGACAACTTTTCTTGCCAACCATGCATTACGAAGGGCTAATTGTAAAAGTGGTGCACCTGCTGGCTCCCTTGGTGGCTGGAGCCAACAGGAAAAAAAATAGTAATTTATTAATGATCGAGTCACAAATAGTAATGAAAACAATAGGAGCATCTGAAGGAAGCGCTGCCGGGGGCAGAGGTGCAGGTGCTCTGTGCCCTGAACAGGCTTGTCGGCATTTTTATAAAGCTACTTTACAGCCCTTATCAATTTCCTACTGCTTTCTGTGTACCCCCTGCCCCTTTGCAAATGTTTTGCCTGCACAACAGGCTCAGCATTTCTTGTTGTAGGTGATAAAATAGCTGTCACCCTGTGGAGGGAGAAAGGAAGCAAAAAATAAAAATGTTAGGTCCAAAGAAACAAAGCAGAGGAACGCATTTCAGAGCAAACAAACGAGTGCTAATGGAGCCGCTGAGTCGGCACAGGGAGAGCAATGATGTGATCTTAGCTGAGGAATGCTAAAAGATTTGGGGTAACAAATGCTGGAGGGCAAGAGAGACTCATTCCTTGGACCGAGGCAGTACTTTGTGTGTAGCCTTGGATTTCAAAGGTGACTGGCACACATACACACCTCAGCCAACACCATCCACAAGGAGTTTTGGATCCAGTGCATGTGTCTGAAAATCTCAGCCATAATTTAAATCACTACATTACACAGGCAAGCCCAAGACTTTTTTTTCTTAAGTAGGCAGAGCAGAAAGCACTGCCAATTTTGTCAACCTCCTTGTACTGTTTGAGTGCATAAGTAGTCATAAGACATGGTCATGTTGTCTCTGAAAATACAGTGGCCCTTGGAATACTGGGGAAATACAACCGATATGCATAAATGAATGTAAAATCTTTGACAGGAGAGTATGATGAGCTAAGAAACTACTTTCCTTGCAGCTGGCTTTCACCACTGGTGCACACCAGTACAGTGCCTGTGAAACTTGGCAGTGATCGCAAGTTGCAGAAGGACCAAAAAGACAATCAGGTCATGGTAGGCTCTTGTCATGCCCAGGAACAGGGTCAGAGATAACGTGGTATGTGTTATTGTAATGTTTGCCTTTCCTCTGTTCTGACCATCACACATGGCTTTAATGTTAACACAGACATCTGCTCGATGTGTTTCGTTCTGTGAGTGGTGGGTAGTGTCTGCAGCACTTTTCAGGGCTACATCTGTTAATATTACAACTTAATTCAGCTTGCAATGAAGGAAAGCTGCACTAAGTGGAAAATTCTTGCACTGTCATGGTTTAAGTGCTCATACATGGACATTTACCACGGCTTAGGTGGGATTTGGAAACTTTTTAGACTGTGGGAACTTGCTTGTGTGTCTGAGCCCATAAACTGTTAACTGAAGTCTGTGGGTCTAAAAATTATTGTTTCTCAAAATGTTGCAGGTGTAGATGTCTCAGCAGAAAGGAGTCAAACTGAGAAGTCGGCCTGGGTCTGTACCAAATCTGTATGGGTCCCATGTCTTGCATTTACTAATATTACAAGGTTTAGTAAGGTAGCAAGCACACTGCAGCCATGATGGAGTAGCTGCAACTGCCTACCAGCAGCATGATGGGCCAGCACTCCCTGACATTTCACTACCTATCCCACATTCAAGGGAGCAAAAGAGATTCTCTGCCTTTAACTTGATTTTAGTGTAGAGAGGGAAAAGACCCCAAATATCTATAAGAGAAAAAACAATGTGTCCCCCCTTCAATGGGTCAGATGCAATTCTTCCTATAGCTGAGTTGTTCTGCCTAAGGGCTTTTAAGTCAAAGAACCAAAAGCACCGTAGTGCTCTGCATCAAATGGGGAGTCACTTTGCCTCCTTTTTTTTGTTATTGTTGCTGTTCTTTTGCTCAGGAGCTAGTATTTCTTTCAAGTATGTTAGCTGGTACAGTGCTATGTTTTGAGTTCAGTATGAGAAGATGTTGATAACACTGATGTTTTCAGTTGTTGCTCAGTAGTGTTTAGACTAAAGTCAAGGATTTTTCAGCCTCTCATGCCCAGCCAGCAAGAAAGCTGGAGGGGCACAAGAAGGTGGCACAGGACACAGCCAGGGCACCTGACCCAAACTGGCCAACGGTGTATTCCATACCATGGGATGTCACATCTCGTATAGGAACTGGGAAACGGGGGCAGGGAATCACCACTCAGGGACTAACAGGGCATTGATCGGCAGGTGGTGAGCAATTGCACTGTGCATCATTTGTATATTCTAATCCTTTTATTATTACTATTGTAATTTTATTAGTGTTACCATTATCATTATTAGTTTCCTCTCTTCTGTTCTATTAAACTGTTCTTATCTCAACCCACAAGTTTCACTTCTTTTCCCAATTTTCTCCCCCATCCCACTGGGGGGGAGGGGGGGAGTGAGTGAGTGGCTGCTTGGTGCTTAGCTGCTGGCTGGGGTTAAACAACGACAAAGTACTAAAAAAAAATATTCCTTTATTTTTTTCTTGTCTTCTCTCATTCCCTTCTTCCCCCCTCATCCCCCAAATCCCAAACCCTCAGACAAATGCCAGCAATTTATAAGACTGACTTAAAGCACATGGTTATTTACTTTAGGGACTAAGCTTCACCTTTTAAAGTTTTTTTTTTTCCTCAGGAACTAGGAATCTTTTCCTGTAAAGATAGCTGAAAACCTTGTGAATTAGCATGAATTCAGGAGGTGTGTATTTTAAGAACCATGCCTAATCCTGTGAAAGCGGTGCTAAGAACGAAGAGTTGGCATTGCTAATTATTGCCCAGTGATTTCAGAGGGGACCTGCATGAAGTGTGGCAGTGTTAACACGGCTATGATGGCATGCAGCATGATACATGAGGAAAGGTGAAGGCAAGGCTCATATATATCCCCATAACACTGAATCTCTAATAACTTACAAACAGTCACCATTTGCTGGCTGCAAAATTAACCTCTTGTCTCCTCCAGCCTGCAGATTGGGTGCATAGTATAGGATTTTAAGCTTCTCTTTTGAAAAATGTCCCTGCAAAGCTGTCCATCAGAACTCCTGCTGCTTTCTGGAGAGTATTATTAATGAAGTTCTCCATAGCAGATATGGGACCCTTTTAGAGCTCAGATAAGGTATTTTCCCTGTTAACCAGCTGGGCTGTTTGGCTGTGGACAAATGCGGTGATGAATGACGGGTCAAGGATGGAGCAGGCTGATTTCTCTCCAAGCTTGACCTTGTCTCTGGTCCGACATCTGAAATGACAGATGCATTAAAAAGTTATTTATTTAGGGGGAGCTGCAGTGCATCGTACCCTTTGCAAGGTAGCACCTAGTTTTGTAAGAATGTTAGAATAAAGGCTGCCTGAGCCATCCCCTCTGTGTCTGCCGCTTCATGTACTGCTTGCTTTCTACAACCAGCTGCTGTGAAAGCAAGCAGCCAAGTCCTGTGCATTTGTCAGTGATAGTCTGTGAACTGAAAGGCAAAAAAAAGGAGCAGGGTCCTAGCGCAGTGGCAGGCTGCTCCCAAGCAAATAACCTGCATATCTGCAAATCACCCGCCCGTGGAACAGCATTAACTAACTACGAAAATGCACCTGAAGGTTTCTGGGCTGTTAAAGGCCCAATGTTCTGGATAAAATGCAGCACTGAGGATTAAACAACTTCTGCTGTTCAGCTTCTTATGGCCTCAGTGCACTTGGGAGAATTTTTTTGTGACTTCTGGATTCTTTGTAACTTGTTGCACTGTGGCCCAGTTCAGTCTTCACTACAGCTGAAACTAAAGGAATAGTTTTGCTTTTTACCTTCACACTGTGGGACACATGGGTGGAGGGCTAGCCAAGCTGCATCCCACGAGCAGTCACACTTCATTTTTGGGAAATCAGTTATTGCTGAAAGGCGAGAGACCTCAGCCTAAATCTACAGAAAAATGCACACATAACCCCTCGTGCTTCTAAATGCGTCTGCCTAACCTTTTGCTGCAAGTATGAAATCTGTTTGTGTTTTTTAAACCAGGCCTTTATCTAGAAAAATAACCTTGCCTATATACACAACTGCTGGTGTGTGGCCAAGTGGGCATGTTATGTCCTCCTGAGAAGAGCTACGGTATGGATTAATTGTAGAGCAAGGTGCATGAAAGAGGCCATATGCCGTGATTCTGCATCCTTTTGGAGTACCAGTAGAGCTTAGATTAGGGAGCAGCATAGGAAAACAGAAGAGATGTCACTGAGAAACATCGTAAGTCTGTTGACCTCAACAGAATTACAGCATCGATACCAGCTCTGAATATAGCCCTTTTTTCTTTGCCATCTTGCCTCCTTCTCCTCTCCCTCAAATAAAACCCCTTTGAAACAACTGCAGCAGAAATTGTAAAATATATGCAAAAGCCCATTTTGCATGACAGGACTGTTGGAAAAGCTGGATGTTGGTGCGCATCCATCTCATATTAACTTTGGTGTCAGACTGCAGCCATATTTGAGTGACTTCGCAAGTCCTTTCTACGACTGTCCAATTCAAATTGATGTGTGCAGTAAATCTTCAGTATCTTTACAGTATTTCATATGTCTGTTACTTCCAGGATTCTGGTGGCTGGGTCTAGTATGTGGATGAAGCTTGCCTGAAGGCAGCATCTGCAAGGTTTTTGCAGAAGAAAAATGAATGATCTGGTATAATGAATGATTTTGTGCAACACCAAAGAAAAAGAGTATCAGCTGTGCACTTTATATACAGTATTGATTGCAAGTACACTTGTTAATTTTTGAGCTACAGGAAATTCCGGGCAAGGTTAGGAGGGCTTGACTACACAGCTCCCTAATGTAGCTGTGACTCCTATTGCCTTCAAAGAGCTTTGGATCAGGTTGCAAATAACCAAAATTCAAACCTGAATTACCTAGCTATGGAAGTGTGTTGTGCCAGACACTCCTTCTTCTCCTGGTGTAATATGAGTGTGCTGAATGGGAAAAGTTGCTCAGAACTAGCAACATTGGTATTTCTTGAGTCAACACAACTGGCTTCAGGTAGTGAGGGCTCGCTTGTATTTCAGCAAGGAAAAATGGAGATGTCCTGTTCCTGTTTTGCTTCTGTTCAAAGGTTTGATCCTTACAGTTTTGGGTGTTTTGGGAGAATGTAGGGTGCACAATAGACCTGGGCTATGCTCTCAACTTAGCACAACAAAGAATGCAGTTGGGGCAGGGGGAGGGGAGGGCGCAGGTATGTTTTCCACAATGGCCTGTTTAAAGCATTACCAGCAACCGATCTTCCATCATGAGTCCTGGTTTAAAACTACTGCCCTGGGGCATAAAAATCAACTCCTAACAACTTCCAGTGGGACCACTATTCCATCAATGTTCCCATCAAATGTTGACTCCATGATTAATATTCACCCTCTTTCTTCCTTAATCATCAGTCTTCATTCATTTTTTTGTAACTTCCCGCTGACAGGGGTAGTGTTTGTAGAGCAGCTGGTAGGGAAAACAGAAAGAGCTGAACTGCTGTACACAAGCTGCGAAGGGAAAAAGCCATCTCGGTGCAGTGTGTCAGCTCAAAATCATTCCTAAAGATGTAATTTTTTTCCTAGCCCTAGAAGCAGTGGGGTTGAATTTTCAATAGTTTTTGTGAGATGGAATCTTACAACAACCCATGATTAATATTGTACTGTTTTATGTTTTGAGTGTCATAGCACCCAGTAATTTAGAGCAGGAACTACAGTAATGCTGAACAAACTGTCAGAATTTGGCTTATCAAATTAAATCTGTATATGATTCTAAAATAGAGATTTGCAATTAACACTTGCACTGTAACCTGTGAATTGGAAGTCCACTCCCAGCTTTGCCACCAAGTTCCTGAATGACATTGCACATGAGACTGAACCTCTTCCTCACTTTCCAACCTATAAATTGAGAATAGTTATTGCTTTTTCCCTTGTTCTGTCTCTTTGGGCAGTTGAAATTGTCCATCCTGCAGAGAAGGGACTGCCTGACCATTGTCCAAGATACTGTATAAACATATGAGTTCAGTAAGCACAGCAGTAGATATCCACTCCTAAAATAGATTTTGCATGTTAATCTACTTTCTAGAAAGCATTACAGCAATTTCTGTGATCATTCTCAACTCTGGTAACTTCATAAAGAGATCTGGAGGCTGCATTCCCCAGACTTAGACTTTATCCTTTGAGCTGCTTTGTAATGTGCTTTGATTTGTTTGATAGAAATGCTGAATAAGCTGCCTTACCATTGTGATCATGGTAATACAAGCAATAAAGAAGCATCAAAAAGAGAAATATTTGAGTTATAAAATCTAGAGCTTGGTTTGGTCTTCTCAGACACACTGGAAATTCTGTATGAATCAACATTTAATTAATATCAATTAAATAATAAAAAATATTAATTAATTAATATCCAACAATGAGTTGGATATTAAGTTAACAAAGTCAAAATTCACAGGACGATATTATCAGTCAGAGGAAGATTTGTGTGTTACACCTTTTTTCCTAGTGACTTGGTGGTACGTGAGTAAACAGCTCCCTCAGCATCGGTTTGCAGGATATACAACTAATGGCCATCTCACATCAGCGAGATGGTGACAGACGACAGGACTTTGCTGGGAGTCTGTCTTCCACTTCTCCAAGGGAGAAGGACCACCTTCAATCTTAGCTTTCCTTCATCGTTTCCTTTCCAGAATGATTTGATTGCACTGGCATTTTCTGCCTCTTTCCCATATACAGCACACTTCTCACAAGGGTATCATGCACAGGCTCAGGAGCTGTGCTAGAGGACCCTGCCTTATTAGAGCATGTTTCCCTTCTACTTCAGGCAATCATGGGTAGTCCTTGGTTTGAGTAATATGTTTATTCAACATCCACCCTAAAAAAACCATCTTGCCCTGTGTAGCTGTAGTATTCATTGACTGCCAGTAATAGAGAATGTCTGTGTACTTCCAAATATAGCAACATCTAATGCAACTTTTCTGGGAAAAAAAAAAAGGAAAAAACACACAAGTGGTTATTGTTTCCTTGTAGAGAACAATATTGCCTTGAGTGCAGGGCTTGTACTTGTTTGCTTGTTTTCTGCTGACTTTTTTTTTTGAAAAATCTCTATCATTAAAGAGAAAGATTATGAGAAATAAAAACTTGCTTAGTGTAAATTGCATCTTTCACCACACAGATTAAGAGATGATTGAACATGGTAGAGATCTGGAATAATTTGTGAAAACATGATAGATTCAAGAAAGGTCAACAAATAGATAGCACAATGACAGACTGTTGCTGTGCAGGGCTGAATAAGCACCCACAGTAACTTTTGCTGCTTCAGTCAAACTGAAACAAACTTTGTTGCAGAAATAATTTAAAAATGCAGATCCTAACAAATTTTGGATTTAAAACATTTTAAATCAGAAATTTTTTAAGTTGCAATAAAAATGTTTGCATTTATACAAGTCAAAATTATGCTAAATCTCCATTAATATTTTTTTCCTCTGCTCTTCTAGGCAGAATTCTGCAAAACAGCAGAAGTCACTACTGTAAGTGTTTAAAAGTTTTCTCTCTGCATGTTCCCAATATTTTCCCCTACAACGTAAATAATGTTGTGCAGGTAGTACTTCGTGTTTCTCTCTCCCTTTATTTTCCAATTTGTTGTTTTTCATAATATCTTTTCAAAACTTCCTCTATGTTTTGAAACCACATTTGCCATTAAAAGAAATGGAGCACTAAAAAAAATTGAAACATTTGGGTATGATTCTGCATGGGGAAAGAAAAGGCAATAGCCAGGATGGTTTTACAGCACTTCATTGCATTTGATAAAGTGAAAGAAAAGATATGAACATCAGCATTCACAAAAAGGATTTAAAATTGGTGGAAGAAACTTTACATTATTAATTGTAAGCATTGCACAGGAAGTATTTTGGGTTTGGATTTTTTGTTTATGAAAGTAGGGGGGTTGTATCTTGTATAGTTTTTATTCCTCCTTCTTAACCAAATCCAGCTGAAGTGTCGGTATCAGAAGATTTTTCTCTTAACAACCTTTGCTTTTCTGTTAGTTTTGTGTCTTGATAGTTCCTGTTTTCAAATCTAAGACAATTTATCTGATATCAGAGAGAGACTAGTCTTTTACTGTTTTTTATTTACTGATTCAGGAGATGGAATAAAAGGATATGCTGTTGCTGTAATCACATGCACAGACTGATTACAGCAACAGCTCGGTATCTAATTTATATACTCCTTTCTTATTAAATTAGTGTGAACAACTGCAGAAGCCTGCTAGGAATGTGCAAGTGCCTACATGTAAGTATTCTCATTTTTTACACAAACTTGTACCCATATTTTGAAAGTGTTTTCCAAAATGTAGATTGCTAAGGGGGTGGAGGTTTAATAGCTCCAGTGCTGATCAGCGTTACCTCTAATTTTTATGTAAGATATAAGCAAGATTCATTCCATTGTCTTAGAAGAAGAAAAAAATCACCAGGAAATTTGGACAATCCAGCATTTGTGTCCTCATTACCAACTGAGTGTTGCTTTTTATTCTTTAAGTGATGTTTTGGCTTAGAAAGATCTTTTCTCTTCTTTGCACCCCAACAATTGAAAGTTGTCTGGGCATTAGCTTCCTAAATCTGCATCCATCTTCATTCAGGGAAGTTTCTTCTGTCCTCGCATGTCACTAACCCACTGCACGATGCTGACGAAACCCTTTTCCTTTCCCTCAACTTTGCCTCGGTTTCCCCGTGTAGAAAACCATGAGGGCTCCATCTCTGCTATACAAAGTCGTTAAGGCTTAAATGAGGAAAGATTTGAAGGTGTTGATGCACACTCATTTGAGCAATAGCGCACCTTTAGTCCTATAGGAATAGTGTAGTGTCATTTTAAATGGCTTAAGCTCTGTTGTCTTTCGGAGACACTTATCACATTTTTGCATTCAGAAAGCAGCTGGAACAGTGGTAGGTAGGTAACTCCACTTACTTGTGTGAGGGGTCCAATAATATATGAAATGGCACATTATCCCTTTAATTACTACAATTGTAGATCACATTTAATATTATTTTTTGGACAGGAAATAATAGTGGGAGCCTAGAGGAAAATTTTCTTTGATTGCCTTCCTCTGTTACCCCAAAGATTGCTTGCTGTAGCATTAATAGCATGAGTAGGAGAGGTCTCCAAAGTACAGTTTACTGTCTCGCTCAATACAAGACTGCAGCAGCTGCTGCTAAGATAAAACAAACATCAGGCACTATTAGCCACGCAATGGGAAGAGCTGCCATTAGCTGAAGAGGACAGTTAAGCTGTGTTATACACAAGTGTCTGGACCTTGGAGACCACCCTTGGCTGGGCCTATTCACCGATCCTTTCTTGGAAAAGAAGAACTGGAAGTGTAGCACCAGAATACATCTACTGCCATGCCTGGTGGTACAGCAGTGGCATGGCTGCTGGGCTCGCAGGGGTTGGTGATCCCCAGCACCCTGGGTGCTCCCGAGAAGGTAAGGCGCCAGCTGCAGGGTTACCAGGGAGGAAACATGTTCAAGTGAATAAAGATGATAAGGGAATTAGTAATGATTTTTGTTGGGTGTTTATTTTTTAAGCACTGCGCTGTTCCCCACTAGACTTAAGGAGGAAAATAAAATTACCCTGTAAATACTTCCGTATCACCAAGAACTGAATACAGAAAACTACACATCAATGCTCATCAGCAAGGGCAAGACCTTTATGTCAATGTTCATTTGCAGAACAAATGTGCTGCGGTATCCTCCCTGGGGTTGTAAATATCCCCATTGTGCTCACGCAGGAAGGGCTGTTGCCCAAATTGGCTGGGCAGCCTTTGTGGGAAGCCTGGATTAGTGTAAATAGAGCCAACCCGTTCCTTCCTCCTCACCAATGACACCTCTTCAGAAAACCCAAATACTGTCTAAGCATCATCACAGTCGAGGCAGTAAGGCTGATCACCTGGCTTTTTTTATGGTGCTCCTTTTCTCCATGTGAGGCAGCAGGAAGAGAGGTCTTACCACCGCCACAGATGCATATGACAGCTGTGCTTTCTGTCAAGAACCAGGGATGTACAGAAGCCAACGGGCAGCAATGCCACCCAAGCTCACGTCTGCAACTGCAGTGCCTGAGCACACCAGCAGTTACGGTGCAGCAAGCTGGGATACAAACCCCCAGCGTATCAGCAATGTGTGTGCTGCTGCTCGGTGCGGCTGGCTTACCAAAGGAGTGACGTACCCCTCAGAAAATGCCACACAACTTGGAGCAAGCCCGTGCAACTTGCAGTCACTGTGGCCAGCCTGTGGTTCTCCTCCATCTCTCTGTGGGCAGATCATAAGGTACCTATTTTATTTTCCTGCTAAGCTGCTTTAAACCAGGTTGCTGTGGGAGTGCGAAGCTCTTGCATTTATCAGCATTAAATAAGAAGCAATAAGCTCTTGGCTGCACCGTGAAGAGCTTTCCTTTCCTGGGTAGTAAATCTGCAGTAACTCTCTCTTACAGTTTTATTGAGGGTTATCAAGTGTTTATTCAAAAGGCATTTCCGTGCATTCAATGTTCTTCTAATTGGGCAGTGAGTGGTAATGTTCTCTCCGGACAGACTATTATTGCTGTGGTAAAATTTGCTCTGTTTAGTCAATAGACTGTCCACGTTGCTAATTTGCTGGGTGGAGAGAGGAAGTAGGACTGTATTGGCATACCGTTTCTACTAAATGGAGATTGAACTATGTCACTTACAGAATCAGATTCCCCGGAATGCCTGGAACGTGTCCTGTGCTGTCTTGAAAAACACTGTAAGACAAGAAAACCTTTGATAGAGATAGAGACAAGTCTTCTCCTTTCAAGAACACTTAGATTGCATGTGCACAACATGCAAGGAGTCACACTGGTGCCTTTCTTGCGTAGCATGGCTGAATTTCAGCCCAGACATCTAGTCCTCAAATAACAAGTGCTAGAGAGGTGCCCTTTGCTGAAGATGGCTCCTGCTGCTTGCTGACCCCTTGCAGTGTGAGCGTGCTCCATTGCTGTGGTGCAAGGAGTGTTTAAAGATGGTCTTCATAGTCTGGACTCAGAACAGAAACTGTTAATTAACAGAGTGGCTTAGAATGAAACCTCTTTCTCGGGACATCTGGAAGCCTGGAATGGGCACTGGGAGGAGGCGTGTGTGTGTGTGGCTGAGGTTGGAGGTTGGCTCGGTTTGTTCAGAGAAAATAAGTTCATTTTGCATTTGGTCTGCCTCTTCTTTTAGCTACTGGTTGTTGGGATAAAGAAGACAGAAATGAGGTGGTCAAATAAAGGGGTTGAAAAGGAGTCACCCAAACTTGCCGTGTAACAGCAAGTTATTTCAGACGTAGTAAAAGCAGGCTCACATTAGGGTGAGGTGTGACCTACGTGTGGCTGTGCCCCTGCTCATGTCTGCTGGGCTTTCGTGTCTCTCCTGCCGTCAAAGCCTTCTTCCTGCACAGGATGAGCTCCTGCTCCTTCCTCTGAGGGAGGCAGCGGAGGAGGAGGGGTGGTTCAGCCATGCTGATCCAATGTGCACCTGGACAGCTGGTACTTCTCGCAGTGCCTTCATTTTAAAGCTGTCCATCATGCTTGGGGGATCACATCCAGGCCCTGAATTGCAGAACTGGCACCTTGGGAGGTGTTCAGCTGTGAAAACTGACTTGGCAGGACAGCTTTGCCGTAGGAAAAAAAATGCTATGACTTTCTTATTTTTAAAAGGCAAGGTAAATGGAAGAGGCTGAATCAACTCGCAGGCATTTTCAGTGGATATATGGCTATCTTATGCCCTGCTGTTGGGTGGATACCAGCAAGTCTGACCTACGTGAATAGATTTGGCGCAGATGGGAATGGGCAGACTGTTGCACCTGCAAACTGTCATGTCTTTAGACTTGGCCTCCAGTGTCGTGTTGAACTGCAGTCTCCCAGCGATGTGTGCATCTCCACAGCAGAATAGATCAGTGAAAAGAAATGCAGGCTCTTGGGTCAGAGCTGCAGACTTTGGGGATGAGGTTTTGATTATGATGGGATGCTACAGTGCTCTTAGATGAGAACTTTGGGCTGGTGTGATATCGGACACAGTGAGTCTACCTTCTAAGTTACCTGAATGTTGTGATTTGGGATCTGTACTGCTGTTCAGGTGAGGCCACCTCTTTGAGGTACCAGCTGACCTCAGCCTGATGATCTGGAAGTGAAATTAAGTTATACCAAGGAACAGTTGATGAATTTTCCTTGGTTTTATTCCTGGTTCTTTAGGTTGCATTGGTTTAGTAATTTGCAGGAGGAGTGGATTGCATAGATACAATAGGAGGCTTAATTAGTGTGCAAAGTGCTTTGAGATCTTCAATGAAAGGTGAAATAGATGCAGAAAGTTATCTTCCCTCCTCCTCAGAGTCTGTATTTCAGTAATGGATGAAGTGACCCCTAAAATATAATATTAATTCTGCAAAGCACTTGGGAGTTCTTCTGAATCAAAGGTGCTATGCAAATATATTCTCACTTTCCTTT
This sequence comes from Buteo buteo, assembly GCF_964188355.1. Classification (NCBI taxonomy): domain Eukaryota; kingdom Metazoa; phylum Chordata; class Aves; order Accipitriformes; family Accipitridae; genus Buteo; species Buteo buteo. The sequence goes on from NC_134172.1 coordinate 67,056,933, forward strand.
ACCAGTCCCTTGGAGCCAGCCAGTCCACCATTAGTGGCGATTCTCATTTAATCAGAATTCAGCCTTCAAATTTTCTGCAAGTCCATAGATAAATAAAGCAGCAGCCGTAGTTGATCATTTATTTATAAATCTATTTATAATCTATGTTTTGCATATTAATCAAAACCACTCCATGTGGCAATTCCTGATTAAGAACCATTTTTTTTGTCTCGTCTCTCTTGCCCCTAGATAATATGCAAAGAATTAGATTAGAAATAGTTTTTATAAATAAATTATGATAAACTCCTGCTTTATTTATATACTCAGACAATGGTGCCACTCTTCCAAACACTGGATTTCTCCCTCCTTCTCCTCGTGTTTCCATCTCCCTGCCATGTCGTAAGCTACATCGTCTGTAGCACTCAGAGTGCTCCTTTAAATGGGGAATCCTTGATTTTTAGGTGGAAAAATGCTACTTCCTGACTCAGGTGAGACAGCCCGAGGCCTGACCCAAGGTGGCATTGTCAGAAGGAGTTGAGGAATTCAGGAGTTCAAGGTACTTCTTGTGCACACAAAAACTGTAAGGCGGGAAGTTTATAAATTCAGAAAATATCTTCCAAAGTTTGGGGCTGGAGAGTGTGACATGATAGGCAGTCAGGGGACAGGAGGAGAAGCGTTAGAAACAAGGGAACAGGGAAAAGCCATTCTGAAAAAGCAGGAGCTCTCTGAACCTGCACCTGTAGAAAAGGATTAAATGCAAATAGTTTTTGTTAAGGTTTGGTTGGATGAAGAGGATAGCTGCAGTACACAGGTAGCTAAAGGTCTTGATGATGGGAAGCCCTGCAACTGGACAGCAGCTCCCACAACTGAGATCTTGGGCAATACTGAGAAATGCTGATGGCATTCATTTGTGAGTTGCCGTATTGTGTGAAGCTTTCCTCCCTGATCTACTGTGACACCTGACCCTTGAGTGCTGTGCTTTGTACCCCCTTTGCCGAGGCACGATGGGTCTCATTGCAGGTCCAGCCCCAGCACCCTTGGACTCCTCCTCTCCCTGACTTTCCCCAAAGCAGGCTGCAAATGAATGTAAATAAAGACGCCTGCCTTTTGTCAGCCTGCCCAGCTCCGTGGTCCCAGTGCCATTGCCATTTTGTGAGGATGCGGCTGTTGGCACGAATACGTCAGGCTTCAGCTGTGCAGCGCAGGGCCAGGCTGGATCTGCTCGGGCAAACTGTGATGCAGGCGGTGCAGGGCTGCCCAGCGACAGGGCTGCTTGGATGGGAGGTTTTTGGAAGTTGCCTTGCACGCTTCGGGAGCAAGTATCCATTGACATCAGTCTCTAGCTATACTTCTTGTATCTAGCTAAATGAAGCCTTGATATTGTGTACTTAACTGCATCGGTAAAATAGTTATCATCTGTAAATGTGTTCCTAGCAGCTCCTGTGTATGGTCTGTTAAGGTGTATGTATTTGAGAAACAGCAAACTAGAGTACGTTATTGTGGAATATAATTAAACACTGATAGTATCACACGTGCTGCATATTTGAATTGGCCATGGTGGGACTACTCAAACGTTTAAATAGTTTTAATTTAATCTAGGGGTTTTGGTTATGTGCATATTACCTGTTGTGTAAGCATTTTAGGTCATTATGGAATACAAATGTGGCATTATTACCAGCTGGCAAGAATTGAGAGAAGTTATCAGATAGGGTTAGGTCCTGGAGTCATGTGTATTTGTGGTTCAGATCATGTTTCTAGCCTTATGGGCTGAACGGAAAAGGTTTAAAATAAAACCTAAATACATTCTGAGGACAGGAAGAAAAAGAAACAAAGGAAAAAAAATCCCCCAATTTCTTAGGTCATGATGAAGGAGATCAGGAACTAGGGTATGACGAGGGCTGAGAGACTTGGCTTCACTTCCCATTCCTGCCACATACTTTCTGTGCAACTTTGAACAAGACAATTTTCTTTGTCTGTGTAAAGTGGGAATGTAGCAACTTCCTATGTTGTAGCAATGTAGGAAAACTAAATACTGCAGCGACAACCATAGTTAGTTAAGAGAAAGTTTTGGATACAAATGGATGATTCTGAAGGTCTTTACCATGCACCTGAGATCTTTTCAATCAGCAGCAAAATGCAGCAACTTCTGGGGTGGGACATGGCATGCCCCAGAATTAGAGCTGTCACATTATAGAGTAAAAGTTTCCTAGAGTTTCTGGAGAGTTTGTCTTACTGCAGCTTGCGTGAAGACACCAACTAAAGGATTTCTGTGTGCATGCTTGAAGAAACTAAACTTGTAAACACAGAGTTTGGAGTTGCATGTTTTATTTCTGTCTTCTTGCTCTGTTTTGTATAGGTACCTGCTCAGAAGTGGAGGCAATACTGTATCAGCCAGCCAGAATTTAACAGATCTCTAGCAGAGCAACAAATGTTTACTGAGGGCTATTCTTCAACCAATCTAGCATTCATATGTGAAATACTGTACTAGAATAATGCTGAAGAGCAAGTTTAGGCTAAGAATATTGTTGGGAATTATTTGTTCAGCCAACTGCTGAACTTTAAACAAGCGCTGATTTAGAAGAGCAGTGAGATATTGCAGTCTGGGCTTTCCACTCATTAGTGCTCTGTTCCTCTGGCTCACGGCTTGCAGTCTGACACCATCCTACGTGTAGCACTACTGCGTTAGCCCTTGAGTACCTGATGTTGTGGAGGGCACAGTGGATAGGGCCAGGAATGCATGCCCTGCTGTGCTTTATCTTGCTTAATGAATACTGTTCCTTCAATAACTTTATTGCCCTCTGTGTGTTCCAGGATCCTTAATTACTTTCTGCTTGGCAGACAGGATCCTTTTATTTTTTTATTTTTGTTAAGTATTACCAGATTCCCTAAGCATCACTATCCGCAGGGAGAATGTCATAATAATTGAACCACAAACAAGCTATATGAAAAAGGCGACAAAAGGAACAAATTTAAACTCAGCTCTTCTTTCACTATCAAAAAGAAAAAAAAGTAGAACAGGAAGCTCTACTATATTTTTGTTACCTTTAGAATAAGACATGAGACATCGCCACATGTGCCACCTGTGTACACAAAACCTGTGGGCAGAGACAAAAGGCCAAACCTGGAGGCTGAATCAAGACCTGGTGCAAGATTAAACTGCTCGGTTATAATTACAGCCTTTGGCAGTAAGATTTCTGTGGAATTATCCCCTCTTTGTGAGGATGTTAGACACTCCCTTGTTCTGCCTGTGCTGTTATAAATGACTTGATGGACTCAGTTCTCTTCTTGTATGTTCTAATTTCTTTCATATTTGCAACCACATATTAAGTCAATGGCTGTGACCCCAATATCATCAACCTGTGCTTTTTTCTTTTACTTTTCAGTAACATCAGGACAAAGTGAGTCTTGGTATTTGTTGGTTGTTTTTTTCACCCTTAAATTCCACTTGCATGAAAACCTCTGTGTTTGGAAAAAAAAAAAAGTAACCTTTTTCTCCTTTCTTAGTTACTAAGACAAGGTTGAAAACACAATTCACTGTATCCCAATAGGGTCAAAATGCAAAGGCAAATTCAAGCTGTGAAACGTGAGTTTGATCATTCATTTGTAGACTTTGTCTCTCATGATCTCTGAATACTTGCATATTCATACTGATTGTCTCCGCCTCTTCTATTGACTATCCAAAGATGCCTTTTGTATTCTTTTTTCCGAAACTAAAATACAATTAAAAAGCAGCTTTATACTGGCTATTCAAAAGTTGGTTTTAGATACGGGTAAGGGTTTAGAGGTTTTACTCCAAGGGTATTCCCTCTACAAACTCAGTAGAAAACCCTAGAAGAGCAAGCTTCCCTTCAAAACTAGTTTTATTTCCTGAATTTTTATCAGACTGAGAGGTGTCATTCTTTGTTGTCCTGACATTTTAGATTGACTATATAGCTTTTAATTTTTCCCTTCCAAGACAGAACCCAGGTTGACTTTACTGTGTGTCATTGCTTGAGATGATTCTAACTTCCACAAAATAAGAGTTATATTTTCCTCAAGACCCATCTCCTTGTACATTGTACCTGACGTTGACTAAATATAGCCAGAATCAGTGAACTGAAGTGAGGTTTGTGGGCAGAAGGTAAAAGACCTTGGAGATTAAACCACTTTCAGTATTTGCATCATGATAGTTAACAATCTTGGTGCTGTGGCTTGTCACTCCTGGGCTTTTATCCACCGATCTGTCTGCCTTGCTAAACTATCTTTTCTATTTTTAACTTCTGTGGAGGAGGAAGAGAGGCTTGGAATTGGTGTGTGTGAGTTAATCTAAAAATCCAGTTCAGGTACTTCCCCAAGGGTTTTAAGGAGTGTAAAAAAAAAACCCAAACAAACAAAAAAATGCCTGGTAACTGCCTCAGAGATGTCATCTGAAAATACTGCAGAACAGGCAAGAACATCAAAAGTGGCGGGAAACAGAAGGAAAGAGAACAAGATGTGCCCTCATGTGAGCGTGCAGTGATTTAACTCTGGAACATGTGCATCTTCCATTGCATTAGGATGTCGTGATTGCAGGGGGACTTGCCTCTGAGGTGATGATGATTTATTGCTATGCTTTATTTGATAATTGGCAAATGGAGAAAACCAGGTGCAGGGCCAGGGAGGGAGGAAAATTCTTGTTCATCAGGACACCTCTGACCTTCACAGTAAAACAGAAGAGGCCTCATCCTGTGCTGCCTTTTGCAGAAGTCATGTGCTGGCTTCGAGCAGCTCTCCAGAGGCTATGGAGACAACATGGAGAAGCAGCCTTCCCTCAGCCGCTTGGGGAGCCCAAGGTCCCTGAGTTGCTCTCTGGTGTGCTAGAGCAACCCATCCTCTGTGGAGGCTCTTCCCCTGGCGTATAGATCCTATACCATGCCTGCATAGGAAAAAAATGCTGGAAACAGCAATAGCCCTCTTGAAAGCTCTTCTCTGAAATACTACAGGGTCAAAAATCTGGCCTCAAGGGAGTGACCCAACAGTCATGCAGGATTTCTCACAGCGCTGTGTGGTTAGAGCTTCAACGGGAAGGCAGGTTTTTGTGCCGGCTGGCAGCAACCATGCGCCTACTGGAAACAATGCACTCTCTGGGACACAGAAGTGGAAAGGATGCATTTTTCCTTTGTATCAGCCTTGTAGCTAAGCCCACCACTGGGTTAAACCTTTAGTGTTTCTGGATTTAAGCAAAGATTAGACATGCAAATAGTGACTGAAACTTCAGCCACTTGTAGTGGTCTCCAACAGCTTTTGTCATGTTGTTGCGCAGTTGCACAGGACTGAGCAGTGCAGAGGAATTTTCTTCAAATGCTGCTCTTTGGGTGTAAAGGGATACCTGGAAGATTGGTGCCTGGTAACACAGGTGTAGGAAATAGATGAGGTGACCCCAAGAAGTTAATATCTCAGGGATCTTTGCAGAAGTGTCTGCTTTTCTGGCATATTGTAACCAACTAGGATCCAGTTCTCAGAGCTGTCATCTGAATCAAGTCCTGCGGAAAGTAGATGAAGGTGGTCAGAATGAGCCCATTTTGGATAGAAATGACATGCCTAATTTCTTATCTACCCACACTGCAACAGAGATCTGAGAATACAGAAGACAGCAAGACATGTTTTGGGGAAAATCCTGACAACTTAAATGTTTTCCTATAGCATTAACCTTTTTATATTTCAGATGGAAACAAAAAAAAGGGAGGACCTGTTCTGCCTAGAACAAAGCCAGCCTGGACCACTTGGCTACACTTCTCTCTGAGGCAGAGAAGATGCTGGAGGAGTGTTGCAGAAGGCCCAGGGACCTTGATTTTTTGCATCATTTTTGGGAGGCTGCCCCTTGGACACAGAGGGAAACTTAATTGAAAGCTATTACAGGTGTGCATTTTTTTAAGCTGTGACCAGAGATGCTTGCAGTGAAAAAGAAAAGCAATCCAACAAGCTGCCTGCTGCTTCCTGCCAACAGCTCCTGATTACTTCAGCTAATTTCAGGGCCTGGAAACATTGTTGACGTTGTGATTTCTGAAACATGGGAAGTGTTATTTGGTCGTGCAATCTGTACCATATCTGTGTCAGGAGTTTCACTGCTGTCACTTGCAGCAACTTTCACCGCTCTATCATCATCTCCCAGAACTAATTACCTTAAACTGATGAAAGTAGATTTTTTAAAAGTAAAATGCTTTCAGTTATTTGCTTTTCAGGTTGTTTATGAAGTTGTTTTAGCATGCTCTGATGAGCTGTATGCTTACCTACACCAGAGAGAACACAGCTGTTGTAAGGCATTTTGGAGGTTAATGCCAACTGAGGGAAGGATTAAGTAGGCAGCAAAATGTGTGGCCCACATTGCATCTGCTCCCCGCGACCTGCTGAGAGCCATATCCCCTCTGCTGCTCCTGGCTGGCCACGGCACCCCTAGCTGATCCCCTTTCCTACCTATATATACATATATATAATGTTGGGTTTATTTCCCCCTGCTTGGAAATAATGTCAGTCTGCATCTATGTTTGTCTTTCACATCCAAATGGAATAATGCTACAGAGCATCTCCATTCTTAAGGCGAAATTCATGAAATAGTCTTGGCCTTACTTTAGCGTCTCCTGGTCCTGCATTTCCATGACTCTAATGAGTGCTGTAGTTTATAAGCCCTAGTGCAGGACTGAGAACTTGGGGGATGCCTGTATTCCTAAGGGGTGAAAAAACTCCTTGAATCTTAGAGTATTCAACATGATGAACTACAGTTTTGGGGAGCCTGGGGGGGTGTGGGAAATGCTAGCATCTAATTTCAGAAAACAAAAATTGTGAATGTAGTAATTTTGGTAAGAGGCTTATTAGGAAGTATGTATGCCATTTTGCATGAATACTTGGCATATGCTTCTTGCTGGGACAATCCTTAGGTTGAGCTGACAGTGTTGCTCACTAAACCAAGTTCTGTAGCACCTGGAGCTTCCTTGCTGCAGAACTTGTATGTTTGGGTTTCTTGTGTATCACCTTCTGAAGAAAAGTTATGGAATATAAAGTGAAGAAGGTTGTGAACCATGATCAGCTTTGTTTCAGTGATTTATTTCTTGTTAAAATGAGTCACAAGTGTTCTTCACTTTCACTTGAATTTGAATACTAAGGAAAAGCATCCTTTCTTCCTCCTCACCTAGTTGAAATTATTATGTTTTATTAACAACCTTAAAACTATTTTGATTTAATACTGAGATATTTCAAATTCCTAATTACAGCTTTATGAAAGAGGAAACTAAAACATAGATAGGCTTAGTGTATTTATTACTATCTCAGTTGACTAGTCATAATAGTACTTAAAGTAAAAACTAGTTTAACTCATTTAAGAACTTTTTCTAAGTAATCACTGACGAACTACTGGTGTTTACAACCCATTCAGAACTGCTAGCTTAACAGTGGCCACATCATCTCTGTCTGTCTGGCATCAGGCAATAATTTCCTGCTGTTCTGGCCTTGTCTCCCTTCCCCTGTGTCTTCAGTACAAATTTCACCCTCTCCTCCCCTTTTTCACATCAGCTTCTTGCACTCTGACACCTGCGATATGCATCCACTCAGCCAGTGCTTTAAAAGCCACCCTTGGTATCCAAACAAATTTTACATGTGGAGAACAGATCTCTTGAGTTATCTTACAAAAGAAATCTGCTGGCTGGCTTTCGTCTTGTTTTTTTTTTGTGTGCTAATGGATCACTTGGAAAGTAAGTGGCACTTTTAGTGTCCATTAACTCTCATTTAACTAATGCTAAATTGCACTTGAGGACCTATGGACACATGCGAGAGGCACGTTAATACCAGAGGAATTCATTAGAAGTGGGACTATTAATTCCAATGTAAAATGAATTCATAATCATGGGAAATCTAAAATAAAGCCTTACCAAAAAATACTTGGTAGCATGTTAAGTATCCATTAACACAATAGAATGACACTCAGACTTTTACAAATATAAATGAAATCCCTAGGAAGAAGGGTGGCACAAGGGAGTTCTGAACAGGAGAGAGTTCATAATATAAAACGTGGAAAGTCATCCCCTACCTATGACCTTCAGTGTGTATAGGGGGGCAGAAATTAATACAACACGTCCCTGATAACAGGGTTTTATAAATATTATAAATCACGTAAGAAGTTTCCTTTGAATTTCAGGATTTCCCTTTCTCCTTTAAAAGAAAAAGGTTTATTTTTGCTTCTCCTTTTTTTCAGACAGTGCAATTGCAAAGAACAAGATCTGAGTGGAAGAGGGCTCAGAAATGACCCACTGGCTTTGGAAGTTCTTGTCCCCTGGTGCTGTCACTGCCTCCCGGGGTCCTCACTCAGAGCTGGTGCTCTTTGCTCAGCATCACTGCAGTTTTGCTTTTGGTGCTTCTTGTGGCTAGGAACTCAGCTTGCCAGCTCTGCTCTTTAAGGGCCACAGCCCTTGCTGCAGCTGAACCTTTTGTTGTCCTTTACAGATAACACTTGTCCCCATTATCGCAGGCTGCCAATTACCTAAGTAAAATGTTCAAAAAACCCACTATGGCAAAACACAACAAATAGTGTTAAAAAAGTTTTGCAGACACGGTAACTCCCACTGGTTGCAATAGGCAGATGATTATTTTATCCTTGTTTCTATATTGCTATTGGGTCCAGCTGAGACCTTATATGTAAATGCAGAAAGTGTCCCTGCCCTGCAGGGCTTGTAAACTACCAGAAACTGGTAAAACAGATGTTCCAAGCAACGGAGAATTTGTTCGGTGGCACAGGGTGCAGTCAGAGCTCTCCTCATCTCCTAAATACCCCAACGTATGGAGGCAAACCCATTCCCATCCCGTGGCTCTGTGCTCCATCTTTTTGCTATCAGACCTTCTGCTGACCCTGAACAGCTTCTGTTCTTTAAGGGCTCTTTTTATTTTTTTTTTCTTTTTCTGTTGTTGCTCATATTTTCCCCTCACATTAATTATACAGATGTACTGGGGGCCACGTGCTTTGCCACATCACAAAGGAAACCACAGGACTTCAGATCAGAAGAGCTGCCAGATGTACTTGCCTGGCAGAATACCACACAAGGGTCGTGGCTCAGGCTGCCAGACTGGGCTGGCTGCTTCTGCAAAACAGGATGGGGACATCACCTGTTTCCAGAAAAAGGGACCACAGAAGAAATAAGCTCAGTGCAAACACATAGCAACATTTGGGGACTGATTTTGTTAGTGTTTGGATTTTTTTTTTGTCTTTTTCTCTTCAGTAGATGTACTAACTACCACGATTCTTTAAGGTCAGAGCTGCCTGTCTATACTTAGGCCGAACAGTATCTTATTTTCTGACAAGCCCTTTGCCTCTTGGTGCCTTTGCAATTTCAGGTCCAGAATCTAGACTTCCAGCATTGTGCCTACTTGGGAAACAGTGTAGTCTGTGTATGGCTCACATTGTTCTTATGCACGTATTTCATTTTTGGTATGTCAGTAAAAGTTATTAAAGACAAGGGTTTTGAAGCAATTGGTTTCTTCAAGTGGCAGCTCGGGAACAGGTTGTACTTTGTCTCCTTTAGCAAACTTGCAGCTGCATCTCTCCCAACAGTCTGCCAGGCATGCTTTTTCTTTTGAGCTTGTAGAAATGGCAGACAGAAATGGTTGGTTTCATTTATGGGACTCTGCTTATTTATTTTTCCCTCCATTGGAAGGGTGTCTTAAAATTTACTTTTTCGCTGGAGGAAACAGTTCCCACTGACTTCTCTCAGCACAGAGGATACCATGTTAATTTGTATTTCTTAGACTACATCTCTAACGTACTTTATTCCACATACTTGGAGGGGCAGGGAGAAGGAAGAAAGCTACTTTGCTATTTCTATTTCTATCCCTTAAGAAAAATTTAAAGGGGAAACCCAGCCATTACATATATCCAGCTGTCATCTCTGAATCTTGCTCCTAATTCTTTTTTCTCTTTTCTTTCATGAAATTGGGGGTTGTCATTAGGAGACACATGACTTGAACGCAGGCGCAAAAGTTCCCCTTCTACCACTGGTCTATAGATCTGTTTTTTAACTGTGGTAAAAAGAAAAAAATCTTCAGTAACCCCAGGGTAAAATCTTCAGAACCATGTGATTCCAGAACTTAAGCCCTGGCTTTTGTTTGTTTGTTTGTTTTCAAAAGTGAGCTGTACAATTTTTATACATGAACATATTCATCAGAGAGCCCGTTTAGACCCCTGGGCTATTGCCAAGTGAGCTGGAACAGCCACACAAAATATATCAGTGGTGTACAGAGATATTGGTTCTCAGGAACAGCAGAGGTACATGCATGTAATGCTGTACCTCATCAGCATGGCTGTCGCTTAGTGCTGGCCTTGCCTCTGGCTCAGGTCCTAGCTTGTCCAGCCTTAGCTGGGCAACACTCTATTTAAATGTCACTGACAGGTGCTGAGTGTATAGGAGGACTTTGATATGGGACTAAAGGCTCCACGGCACTTCAGGCTTCCTTGAAAATTGTATTGTTCCTCCTCTTAAACCTGGTGACTTTGCCTTTAATGATTCTTATCCGAGGTTTCATTAAACAGGTTATAATTCCAAATTCTCCAGTCTAGAAGTAAACGGGAGCCGCCGATGGCAAATTCATTTGCCAATCTATCTGATACATGTAAATACAGGATATCAATTTCAATTATTCAATAAATTCAGTCCATCCAGAACAAGTTAAAATCAATGTAATATTTCACTTGTCAGAAAAGTGAAGAGCAAAATACATGACTTACTTTAAAGTAGTTTACAAGTCTTCCATATTTTTCAGGTAAGTGAAATATTGGCAACTGGGTTTGTATCTTGCCTGTTCTTGGAAAATTCCACTGGTGTCTTTTGCTACTGGGCATGGGATAAATGAAGATCAATTCCCTATCACCCCTCACAGTCATGTAATCTGTGATCTACAGAGTTTTCTTCCCTTAAAAGGAAATGGAAGGCAAGAGAGAGAATCCTCCGCAAGACATAGATAGAGAAAATGATTTCCTTTTCTTGCTGAAAATGGTGCCTGTGGGAATTCTATGGCTTGTGTTACATCTTCACGTAATTTCACATGAGCCTTTGTATGAATCAATGATGAGGCATTTTCTCTTTCATTCAGAGCCTGTAATGTTGTGTAGTCTTAAAGAATAAACTCCTCTTCATTCTCACCTCCATGTGTAAGCCTTAAAGAATGCTGCAATCTCACCAGGGATGAGCACACCCAGGAAAAGGCAGCTAACTATCTGACAACATCCACAGAAACACGGAAGACCACAGGAGCAACTTCAGGGCTATTCTCATATTTAATCCAGAAAGAGTTCATGTTGAATAGCATTGCTTCTCCATCCAGTAACACAGTGAAGCACACCATAAGTTGCAGCTGATGTTGCCTATTCTGAGCCTCTCCCTGACTTGCAGGCCTTGAGAGCTGCAGTGGATTATCTCCTCCCCCACAGCAGCCCCTTTCTCATCCCTTCTTGCTAATTGCCCCATCTCTGCCAGGTGGAGCTCTTGGTTCAGGGCCTTCTCCTGGCAGGCTGCTTTGCAGCTTCCTCTAGGAACACGGCAACAAGAAGCAGCTGAATCCATTTTGTAAACGACTGTTTCCTCTCCCAGCTCTCAATTCTGGCTTGTTAAGTAAGGCACTGTGGGGTTATTATGGTTTTCTTCCAAATGTTTTGTTCTGGGGTAAGTAATATCTTCTTCATTGCTGGAGAAGGGAAGGAGTTCTTTATGGGTTGGTCATGCAAAACATTTTTGTAAATCTGCTTTGGTTCTACTTTCTTGTTTGGCCTCTCCAGCTATCTCCTGCCAGGGCACGTGTGTCTGTGTGTGCCAACCCTGGCGAGCTAGGGATGGGATTCTTGGTTGCTTTTCAGGACTTTATCCTTTGATGCTGCTGGTGCAAAAGGACTGAACTAAACAACTATGATAGTGGTGTCAAAATGCTAAGCCAGCATATATCACTAGGGCTAAATAGATTGAAAACCAAGAAAGAATCCACCTTCTTGTGGACTTTTTTCTCCCTCTTTTTCTGTGACTGTGCAACTAATAGGAAGTTGTGTTGTAATTCTGCCTTGATCAGTGTAGGATATGGGTTTGGACCTGGCTACAACAGATGACTGTGAGCTGATTGTAACTTTTTCAGCTATTTCTGCTTTAAATGCTCCTGGCTGAATTTCGGTTATTTGTCAGTATAAATTGTCTGCCAAAGAGGCATTCGTTTGTGAACTTACTCAGCCTCTCCCATGGTAGGAGAAAAGGCTGGGGTTGTCACTCTTTCAGGGTTCCCCCAGGGAGTTTTGGCATGTACCAGATTTAATTACTTAGTTAAGAGAGTTTCTTGAGTTCACCAATGCAGGCTAGAAACTGTGAATGACAGAGAAAGTGAAACAAGGGGTGTGAGAGAGTGAATAAAGAGGAACGAAACTGTGATCTCTCCCAGATGTTAAAAGAAATTTCTGTGCAGCTGAACAAAGGTGCTGTCTGTCCAATATCATTTTTATTCCAAACCTTCAATATTGCAGCTGACGGCAGAAAATGTGCAGTAAAACATGGGGAGGCCACTGGGTAATATCCACTGTAAAGTGTTAATTGCCTATTGAGGCTGTAAACTATGTCAATATGCCTGGATCTGAGTTATTGACAGACTCCCATTTATTCCAGCCTCACAAACCTGGGCTCTTTAGAACTGGGCTCTAATCAGTCATGCTTTACTGAACCCACCAAGAAGCACCAGTCAATAAATGCGCTTGCTGTCTTAACCCTTTGAAGTTTGTAAAATTACAAGTGGGATTGATAACATTGATTTGGGGAGATCTCCTGACAGTGGAAACCCTCTGGAAATGAAAGCTGCCTGCAGTAAACGACACCTACTTTAGCCTGATGGTTGTTCTGGGTTTGTCGGGCTGAACCTAGCCTCAGTTGTTCTGTCAGCACCTGAGGTCTGAGCTGGAGGAAGGAGTTGCTTCTTGGTGTTAAGTATTTGCAGTGATAGAGCATAGTGGCAGCTAATGCTGTCTGTATTGCATTTATTGCTTAAAATTTCTGCCATCAGTGGCATATTGCTTCTGATCACATAGCTGGTAAAAGGCATAGGACTAAAGCCATTAAGCATCCCATAGGATTAATTGCAAGAGATGGGGTATTGCCCCTTATCCACCTGCTAAAAACCCCCAAACCATTCTGCCTTTCCAGTGTTGATAGGATTCTGTATTTGAACATCCTTGTCTTAAAACTGTTATTGAGTGTTGATGTACAGCAGCTGTGGTGGCATTTGAGGTGAGAACAAAGCATCAAATAAAGGGTCAAACCCTGCCTTCTGAGGCCTAGGGGGTGAGGTGGAATGCCTTTGCCTGCAAAGTGCAGGTTTTGAAAGTTTCTGAGATGTGGTCTGGCTTGTAGAATGCTTTGAGGTGAAAGACTCGCTGATGTGAGGATAAAAGTTTATTGGACGACTTGGTGGAATTCACCTTACTTGGTTACTCATGAGTATTGGAGCTAATACAGTTGTATTGATTTACTGCATGTGGGTTGTTTTGTTTTTAAATGAAGTGGCTAAAGCCCGGGCATAGCTGCTTTTTATTTGCAAGGAACAAAATCCAAATAAATACAGGTGAATGTTATCTGTGAAAGCTGGAAGAGAAACAAGACAAAGGTGCTGCTACTGCTTGACATAATCTGTTACCAATAACAGTCTCAGAAATATTGCAAAGAATTAGAACTGGGGCAGAAAACCCTTCCTTTTGCGTTTACTTATAAAAATACTTATTTGTCTTGTAAATGAATTCTGGTTAAGTGTTTCTTCCTCAATCTTTCTCTAACTATATATAAAGTGATATTTGTCCTTTGATTCTGCTTTTTTTCCAAACTGATGAGGTTTTGTACTAAAGTATAGGATCAAAATCTGCTCATTTTTAGACCCCCAACACTGCCTGGAAAAAAGAGGTGTTTTTTGCAAACTCTTTAACATGTAGTTCCTGGTATAGGCAAAAGGAGTGTTAGCTTGTTCAGGTGAGACATGGTGACTATGATGACCAGCTAATGCATTTTTTTCAATACTAGCAGTCTCCCTGTACTTGGTGCTAAGTGGTATTTTAATAATACTAATTAATTTGCACTTGCTAAATTAAGTGCATCTAGGTTTCAAGCAGGGAGATTACACTCAGGTTAACTATTTATTCTGCTCTTTTCCATGTAGTAGTGCAAATCCTCTGTCTGTCAGAATAAAGCTAAACATCTTGCTGTTTATTAAGGGATATATGCAAATAAAATTCATACTTTGAGCATGAAAACATATACTTGCTGGGTAACTTTTGTTTCTGTTCTGTAAATGATACTGACTGGCTATTTTTTACAACACCAGCAGCTTTATATGCTACAATACCTCTGTGGAAAATGGGTGCACTTGCAGATGCTGATGTTATTCATATGATCTCAAAGAACTTGTGATTTTAGGCATATCAGGGTTGGGTGTAGTTTACTGTTTGTGTGAAATGAGCAGCTGTTTTAAATACATACATTGCAGTATGCAGACTAATACTTAAAATAACCACTCCCAGGCTGCAAGAGGAAATAAGGCATTTGTTTCACTGTCAGTTCTTTCCAGCCTTTTCCCTGCATGTACCACCCCCCCCCCCCCCCCCCCCCAATAAATCTAGAGATAAATCTACAGATTTTAATGTAACTTAAACTTTTTCAGCCTGGATGAAAATCAGGTGGATTTCAGAGGAGTTTGGCTAGCTGATTCTGTTAGTTCCAAGCTACCCAAACTTGGGACTGGAAGTGCCCCAGTCCCTGGCTTTGGGACGAAGCAGGTTATTGCCATACAGCAGCATCTGTTCATAGAACTGTTAATTGTTCTGTGGGGAAAGCTGCTCTGCTCTTGCACACCCCTGGTGCAATGTACATGTGCTTTTTTGGGGAATGGGTACAGGTTCTTTTCAGGAAGTTTTGAAACACAGCAGCACTGCTTGATTCAAAGACCACTGCTATAAGGCTTACATTTCAGTGTTGCTTTGGTATATTTTATTTACATTGAGACAATGGGAGAAATATTGCTGGAATACTAGGTTTCTTTATGCTGCTTGTATTGCAATTCAAACTTATGTGCTTGTACTCATTACCAAAGAGAAAGATGCAGGTTAAACTCAGTTAAATGAAAAGCTTTACATGGAATGAGAGCAAAATGCATAGAACTTCTCAGCCTTGCCAGCAACCAACTGTAGGTCAAAATACTTCTGGACAATGCCTTGGACAGAAGGTGGCCACTTGTCGTTCACGGTTATGGACAGCAGGGTGTATAGATTGTATGTTCTCCATCATTCAAAGCTGTTCATGCTGATTGAAGCAAAATGGGTTTGATTTTAAATAGCCACAGCTCATTGCACTATCCTCTCCTGCCAAAACTGAGAGCACCTATAAAAGTATACAAAATCCTGGAGTGGGGGGAAGAAAAGATTTTTTACGGGGAAAGAAATGCTGGAAGTTGCAGCAGCAGGGGTAAGCATGATATATATTGCATATTTTTTTCTCATATTTGATGGAGAGAAATTCAGCTACGGTTTAAGATACGGTTTTCTGTAGGCTTTTTAGATGCTGTATTTGCTGTGTGATGTGACCACTAGAGAGCAGACTTAACCTAGTAACGAGCTAATTAGTTCTTGGTCTCTTCATTTCCTCCTCTTCCCCAACCCCCTTCCACCTTTATAGCTAAGCAGAGGGGACTTCGATGGTTCTTAGCTTTGCCTCCAATGCTGTGCAGTCTTAGGGCTAATTAAAACGCCACAGACGGCCTGAACCCCACATTAAAATTTGATGAGGAATTGATCAGCCAAGCAAACAGGAAATTTAGCTGTGTGAGTGAAGGTAATGTTTGCTCAAATGTGTAATGAGGTCCATGGGGAATATTTATGGGGACCTTAGTGACGATTTCAGCAGTTCCTTCTCCTTGAAGTCATCTTACCTACCTGCCCTCTCCTTCATAATAGTGTAGGCATTAAGGAAATCCAAAGCTGCATCTGTCAAAGGTGAGCATGTTTCAGAGAATGGGTTATATTTGGCTAAGATGGTGCCACGTAGAGCTTTGCACAAGGAATTGCAGAACTGCAAACTGATGCTTTTGCAGTTTTGCCTTTGCACTAAATAAAAAAAAACATCCCATAATCGAAGGAACTGTGTAGTAAAATTGCTGGTGGAACTCCTTGTGGTATGTTGGCAAACTAAATAGCTTGCTCAAAAAGGATCGGGCACCGCGTTACAGCAGATGTTAGCCTTATCTGCATAGACTTTAGGATAAGCTATAAAAGCTGTCAACACACGGGTTTTGGAGGAAAGGCAGTATGTTGTCAGAAGGCCCTCCTCAGCAGATTTTGTCTATTTCTAATAATTGCTCAATATAAAGTATAAATGCTTTCCATGTGCAGCAAACAGATGAATTTACCTGCTTCTTATTTATCACTATTCTGTCCAAGGTAAATCAGCACATGCAAGTCTGAAATCTTAGAGTGGGCTTTTCTTGATAGATATCACCTTCAAACCTGTATCTGCAAGCCACTTATATTGAAAACTCCCCTCAGCCTCTGGCAGCAGCTCAGTCCCACTCTGGAAGCTCTTTGCTTCTGTTTGCAGAGGATGCCCACCCAGACATGGGCCTCAAGCACAGCGCATCTGCTGGTCCCAGCTCCCTAACATCCTGTGGTTTCCTTCCAGTGCTCCTTAAGGCTACTTCCAATTTTGACTGTCTGTAACTAGAGGTGAGGCTGATACCTAGAAGGACTTGACTTTGAGGAAAAGGAAGCAGGCTGGATGACTGGTCCAAGCCTTGTGATAGAAAACAGGCAAGGAGGGCGAGCCCACTTGGTGTAAACAGGGTGAGGCCAGCTCCCAGTGTTAGCCCTACGGTAAGAATGGGGATGCTGGTGACTTGTGACTGCGGTCCCTGCCGGTGTGCATACCATTGCTTTGTTCTACTATGGGAATACAAAACCAGAACCTGCTGTTTACAGCCGTGCTGTGAATTGTTGTGACTGAACACAGCACGAGAAGTTAGCAGAGCAATAGTGTTTCTCAGTTGCAATAAAATCCAGGAAAGCTTAGTCAGTTTAAAGTACGTATGGAACAGCATCGATGCTGGGCAATTTTATGTCTTTCAAGTGTTGTAGCAACAGTAGTGATGAGATTTGTGTAAAAGGAAAGCAATTACTCTTACTTTCTACAGGAAAATATTGAGGGGAGAAATTTGTAAATACTAAGTTATATTTGTAAATACTAAGTTATATTTGTAAATGATCACAAAAAGCCATGGTGGCATGATGTCGAAACTAATTTTTTTTAATAGGCCAAGGAAACCAGATTCCTGGCCTTGTGCTTAGGGCATTGTAATAAAAAGTTGATCTTGTACATCTAGGTTACAGTTTACAATAATATCTCAGACCATTTTCTAGGAGGAGGAGCAGTATAAAAGCAGTGTCAGCACACTACTAACTGAGCTGGCTGTCTTGCTGCCAGGGCCAGTGTCTGCATACTGCTACACAAAGCCATGGGGACACCTAACCTGGTATATCTTAAATATGGTACTCTATTAGACCGTTTAAACATTCATTTATGAGTCTAAGACTCACCAGAAGAGCAGCTGTATTTAATTCCTCTCTGCACTGGATCAGAAAACATTTAAATGAAGGACCTGGCAGGCCATACCAACTGAATTGCAACCTCCCTCCTATGGAGACTCGGGCCACTCAGCCTGGTTTGGTTGCATAGGAAAAGGGTTGTGCAAAAAGCTAAAATGTGAACTTGAAGTGGAATCTAATTACCCATATTGCAGTCGTAAGTCACTTGTTTACATCCAGCTTTATGTCTGTTACTGAACATGCTGTTTTCAACCTTGCTGACACTTCATTCAGCTTGAGATGTGGATTTGAACTAAATAGTAAAACTTCAGGGACTGTCAATAAATCTTATTTTGCATTACTTCCATCTTGCTAATTACCAATACTGTTCAGAGACTGTGGGAGGGGACATGGGATTTTATAAGCATACATTAAATAAGCAAGCAGTGAGTGTATTCATTCTCAAAAGCAGGATAATTCACAGTTTAGGATAGTCTGCTGGGATTCTTCTCTCAGGCGTTAACTCATTTTGCCCATGTTTACTGGAAGTGTTGCTGAAAAGTGCCAGGCAGTCCCGTAAAGTGCCAACAGTTCTGCCCCGGCTAGAGAGAGACTTGCAACCTAGAACTGAGAGGCATAAGATTTAATTGCAAGAATATCTGGATGCAGGCTGAATGACTGCATGGGAGGTGAGCCTGTATGAGGAATAATTTTCCTTGAAAGTGTTTTGCCCTGAATAACTCATACTTTGTTTTAATGATAACCGACTTGTCGTGACTGATACCAGCCTTCAAAGAAACAGGCCTTTCCACTATTCCAGTCTTTGTCATCTGTTGACTTTATTGACAAAAGTTTCGTTACCACCTTGATCCTTTACAGAATAGTGAACAGGGTTGGACCAAAAACAAATCTCAGTGCAACTGCTGTACTCCCTTGCAGCTCTCCATTAAAAGCTACAGTTTGAGGTCAGTCAGTGAACCACTTATTTAATCCATTTGGTGAGTAGAATATGAGGCTTTAAGAATTTAGGTACAGTTGAGTCAGAAATCTTGGAGAAGTCCAAGTCTGCTTTATTATCACAGCTGCCTCTATCAATCAGACTTCTAATCCTGCCAAAAAAAGATAAGCGTGGCTTGTTTAAACCAATTTTCCATGAAACATCACAATTGTAGTTCTAGTCTGCAATTCTTTGTTGATAGTTCATGAATAAATACTTTATTATTTTGGCAATTATTAAGACTAGGTTAGCTAGTCCACAGCTCTCTGGAGTCATCCCTAACTCTTCTCAAATTGAAATTATGTTGGCAATCCTGCAACTTTTGGCATTTACAAGGTTGTTTTCCATGATGTATTAAAAAGTTAACAGTCCACTAGTTCCTTTAAAACTCTTTGGTCTCTGTTATCTTGACTTGTTGATTTAATTTTTTTTTTTTTTTTTTTACAGATGAAGATAATGCAGACAACTTAGTTGCTTGATGGTAAGTAATCTGATCAAAGCAACTAGAACCACAACCCACAACTCTGTTAAACTCTCTGACCTAGCTGTAGCATATAAGGGATGCATATATACATTGGTGTCTTTTGTTTCAAATATTGACAAAAAGTATGTGAAATATTCCTGACTTTTCAGCATTTTCCTGTATAGTTTTATTGTCTGTATTTAGCAATGAATGTATGCTTACATATAGGGGTTTTGGTGTTTTTTTAATATGTTGCTTAGTTATTGTCTGTTGATACTCTGTTTATTCCATTAGTCTCCTCTTATCAGAGTTTTAAACTTTTTAAATATTGCTTTTTTATCTTCTTTTAAACAGCAGTATTTTTTGGCCAGCATATCATTCTTTTAAGTTATTGTTTGTGTAATTATGGCTTTTTCAGCATCCACCACGAAGTCCCTGAACAATTTACAATTTTTAAGGATGCTTTCACTGTTAAATTTGATGCTCCTGGCCAGTTATTAGTCTGAGTCTTTTAGGCATAGAGAATAGGTCTTTCTAAAGACCATAGTGTGAAAGATGTGAAAAAAAATTACAAAATTTATTTATTATATTAATGACTCTTTGAATTCTCCTGGCTTTAATCTTGCAGTCATCTGAATTGCAGACCTCTTAACAACATTTGTAAGTTCCTCTACTTGTAAAGCTCCTGTTGGTTTTAAGATACTTCCATCTCTGAAAGTGTATTTGAAGGATCTGCCTCTAACAAAGCACCTGTGTCAAAGGAAAGGTTTAGTGTGAAAGTAATGTGATCAAGCACTAAGTTGCCTTCACCAACAATTAAGTGTAACAGCACCTAATGGCAGGCTAGGTAGGATCTGCCCTAGGGCAATTTCTACCACTGCTTCTCTGCGGCATTGCTGTCTAACTTAATAAACTTTTCATGCACAAAGTTTCAATTAAAGGGAACGCGCTTTGTATTTAAAATCAAATCAGGCGTGTGTTCTCGATAATCGCGTGGTAGCAGAGATGCTATGGTAAGAGTGCTCTGCCTCTGTTATGAGGCTGATTAGAAAGGACCACTGACATGTGGCTCTCCCCAGCAGATACAGCACGGCAGCGAAGGATCCTGGTGAAAACCATGCCTAATGCACCAAAAGGACCAGGGTGGATTTGCATCACACTGAGCAAGGCTGACTGACACCTGCCTCACAGTGCCTCCTTCAGTGCCTTAGACAAAATGTTTCTGCCTGAACCCCCGGTGTTTCTTTCAGAGTGAGGGGGAAGAGGGAGTGTGTTAATTATGTGAACGTTTTGAAAAATGAGGAAATGACAGCCCTTAGTTTCACTGGCGTTCCCAGGGCTAATATTGAGGCAGATTTAGTTATTGTAAAGGTGAGGCGATTTTCGTTCCCTTTTATGACAGAGAGCTAACTTGTTTTCTGGGTTTTTGTGTGTGTTTTTTTTTTTTTTTTTTTTTTTTTTTTTTTAGCACCATTCTCTCATTGCCTCCCTCTCCCCAGCTCGAGTCTGAATCCCCTGTGGGTGTTGCTCTGCTTCAACTGCTCTGAGGCACAGCAGAAATATATCCACTTGAGATGTCTCTGTTTTCTCATTGTAGTCTCTCACCCAAACTCTAATTGCTCTAGGAACACTAATGAGCATGTCATCAGACCTACCTGTGATAGTGGCAAATGTTATATTCATTTTATAGACAGGGAATATATCTGAGCAGACTTACACTGATTTCATTCAAGGAACAACTTTCATTTTCACTGTTTTTTGAAACGGGGCCTTTCTTACAGGGTCATCTTTTGCTTATTTTTATAATAAACCAATTTTCAAGAAAATGGGATGCTCTACTGCTTCCAACAAGTTCAGGTACAGACAAATTTGGAAACGGGGATGCTGTCATGTTGACTGTGAGCATGAAGTCAAATGGTGACTAGCCAAAGTAGCACAAGAATGCAGAGGGGTGAGTGGGGAGGCAGACCCATGGGATCCTTTCCTCATCACAGTTTTTGTAAAACAAATAAATAAATAAATATATCTTAGCTGAGCAAAAAAGCCTCAAGTGCATTTTGGACATACCAGGCTGAGAGATTAATAGCAATTAATGGGACCAGGTAGGTTGGAGCTGGCTAATCTGAGCTGAAGCAGCTAATGCTGAAGCCTCTGTGGGATAAATTCCCTGTTTTGGGGAAGGTTCTGTTGCCAGGTGCTCTGCTCCAACACCCAGACCAAAGGCAAGGAGAATGCTTTTCATACTTTTCCATGCTTTTATGCTTTTTGATTTGGCAATGTTTCTACCTATGACCATATTTCTGGCAAATTGGAGTGCAGGCTCTTCTTGTGTCCTAAGTTGGTAGCAGAGCTCTTCTACAGACATGTTACAGATGCTTATCAATTTTTTGGGGCAATGTGGACCACTAAATATTGCAATACTGGAACTTATAATGGACTGCCTTCTTAATCATTGTTTAAAAACTCCAAAATAAAAAATGTACAGATGTATCAATATCTTTGTCTAAGCTAAGGCATTAGTAATGTACTCATCAGTTGCATCCCTGAATGTGTGTGAATGCCAGCTGGTCAGTACTGGGACCTCTCAAGCCATAGCAGCTACTTCCCCAGGTTGAGAGTAAGGAACTGGGAAGAAGGTTGCTGTGTAACCACAGCTGAAGACTTACAGAGGAGTTTGCTATATCAAAGTCTCTGTATACATGTTTGAACAGGAGCCGAGCAGATGTAAATGACACTTTGCAGATTTACTCATTCTCAGCAATGCCTAACTGGGAGAAATGTCCCTCTGTAGCCTCCTCAGTTTCTTCTTGTAATCTTTTAAAAATTTGCAAATAGAGAGAAATTATGCCACCATAACATACTTGGTGAGTCAAACTAATCCCTTGGCAGTCAAACTATTGTCATGTTTTTGACAGCGGTATCATTAGTATCAACAGTATGAAGGTGTGGGCTTTCTTGTTTTCCCTTTTCTGTGTTTTTGCCCTGACCCCAACCTGCAGACTGGCCAGTCACCCACCCTGTACACTTCTCTTCTGTAACCCTGGGATATGCAAAGAGTTCAAACCAAACAGTTCAGCTCCTTTGACAATTCTGAGAGCATCTATCTGTGTTGCTCCTTACCAAAAACCTTCAACATTTTTTGGAAGGACTCCTCTTGACTGAAGGCCTCAGGAGCCCAATCTTCAAGATGATTCCTTATGGAAGTCCTTCAGCATCCCAGGAAAGACTTCTTACAAATGTCCTGTCATCACTTCAGATTCAGTTCTGACAAGAAGCCACAAGGGTCCCATTCATAAAAGCCTTGCACATCATATTATATGCCCACAGTTACTGTAGACATTTCTGGGCTGCAATAAACTTGTGTGACAGAAACCATTCTTTCTTTTTACAGGTGACATCCTCAAATTGCCGGGTCCTATTCTCCATTGCTTTGCACCTTAGCTGGTCTTATCCAGTTATGCAAACTCCTACCAGATTGGAACAGTAGCATTTCATCCTCCTGCCCAGGAGAGTTAGTGTCGGCAGAAGTGAAAGGCAATGGAGAATTGAGTTATATAGCTTCTCTCTTCTCCCAAAGTGAGCATTTCAAAGTTGTTCCTTCCAGACATAAATGAAGGTGTGGGATTTGAAGATGACTTGGATAAATGCTTTACATTGTGCGTGACCTCTAAAAATGAAGGGACAAACTTGCTGCAATGTTGCAATTTGCAGAACAGTAATAGCAGGGGAAGGGTCAACCTGTTTGTCAAAAGTACAAAATTAGATTAGAGAAGGCATTTTGGCCATGGGGCCTTCCTTAGGCTAAAGAAGAACAGGATGTTGTTTAGTTTTGCTGTGTCCTAGTTTCACCATGCCCTGAGGAAGACCCCCAAGGCTGAAACGTTATTTCTAATTGTTTTATAAATGACTTTTTCTTCCCTTTTTGGCATTCAATATGAGACCAATTTTGAACAGGAGTGTTTATGTTGGACAGACACTTCCTGAACAAATGAAGAATCTTATTCAATATTTAAATAGTCACTAATTTGTTGATGCTTTCCTAGTTTTCTTCCATATTCTGTTTTCTCGCTAAGCTAAGAGTATGGCTTATCTCACGTCTTAAGTGGTCTGTATGGATATCTTGCCCAGAAAGAGTAAAATTCCAAAGAAATATAAGAAGAAATACTGTATGTCTTTCAGAACGTGTTTTGTTCAGATATCTGCCCTTAGAAACTTCCAGGGAACTGCTGAAGTCTAAATCAATGCTATGCAGGAGATGAGCACTTCCATCCTTATTTCAGAAATAAGGTGATTAAGGCAAGCCTAACTAAGGCTAAGCTAAGAGTCTCAGCTTTGGATGCTCTGTCTAATATTCTAGTGGTTGGTTTGTTAGTGGTCTTTCTATCAGAGAGTACGAGCGTCCTTTGTGCCTGCTGGGCTAAATTAGTTATTTGGAAAACCCAACTTGTTACTAGCATCTGTGTGGCTTTTAGTGCTTTTTTTAAGATGCCTATGCAGTAGGCCTAGGGGTCTGATTATACTGATAGGTAAGGTGAGGCTTAATTCTTCTAACTATTAATATTAAACCATGACTGATAAGTGTTCTTGTACAGTAAATTGCTTAGGATATTTTGTAGGAGAGTCTTGGTTCTCATGAGAAACTGAAGAGCTTGAGAAGCTGAAACATCCAGGATTTCTAAATCTGTGCTGCAACTTTTGAAATAAACCCACTATCTTCAGAATCAGGTGACAGGCAAAAGATCTAGAAATTTTGAATATGTGGGAGGACAATTCTCTCGTTTCTTGTGAAGAAGTTGAGAAAAAATACAAACTTGTGATTGGCAAAAGACATAGGCATAGCTGCATGGATAACTTGCTTATCAGAACCAAACTTTTTATACTTTGAGTGAGATAATTGTTATGTGTAACTTGAATTAACACTCCTAACATACTTTGACATGCATTTATGAAAGATTTTTTTTCTTGCATAGTATTAAGTATGGGGCACAATAACATACACAGGAAAACTGGTTTTGTCTAACATATTCCTAAAATAAAATAAATCATTAGTTTAGAAACATCAGTGTTGATGACTGGAAAACAAAGAGTTGGACTGCAACTGTAGCGTTTTTAAATTGTACATAAAGAGACCTGGTTTTGCTATAATTATATAATGTGTAGTTTCAACATATATAATAAAACTAGTCATCTAAAACATATTAAATTAATTTCTAACAAACTGTGAGATAGTAGCTTAATATCTTAGACTATTTTAAATAGTATATGTCTCCGGAAGATCTACAACTTCTGAGTGTGAATTTTGTGTTTTCCGTATACTTTGATCTTCTGTTCCTGAAAGGTCTGTTTCCAAATACTTAAGACCTCAGTAACTGTCATGTTTTGGATTGCTAGCATGTCACCTGATTAATGGTTATTAAAATGTATTTTTTTTCACCTTGCCTTTACAAACTGTTTTGTGAGTATTTGACAATTTTATTAATTTTTTTCTTTAATGTATTTTCTAAATGGCCTGTGGTGATGTTTGACCTACAACTAGTCTCAGGTTAGGTTTTTGTGACATTGGTCACATTGGCTGTGTGAGGTAGCCTGCCTATGCAGCAACACCTAGGAAAGTGAAATTTTGGGGGAAAGCACTTGACCACTAACTACCTTTTCCTCCTTTGGCTATAACTGGCCATACTGAAAGGAAACTCCTTTTCTCAGACTGGAATTTTTAGAATTAGATGTCTCATAATTGTAGTATCATACTGACTCTAGAAATATGCTTGGATTTTACACTTCAGTTCTAATCTTTTTAAGCAGCTACTGGCTTCAGGTGGCTATTTCTGACTACCAGCTGATAATCCTTTTAGAGATTAAGGTATGCATCTTTCAAAAAGCGTTGATTAACAGGTTTTGTGTAGGCACTACTTCAATGGGACTTTGCCCTGATGAAAGGCAGCATGGGCAGACCCCTTTGTAAGATTTATTAAGTAATGTGCAAAAATTGCTGCCACAATTACAAGCTGAAATACAAAATAAGACAATGTAAAAGCCAAAACCAACATGAACTGATGATACATCAAATAAAAATGTCTTGCGCATTGCCCGGAATGTCAGGCTGTCCTTTGGGAAGAATGACTTCCACAGGGGCAAGAGGCCTGTGGGTGAAAGCTAGCCTGCCAGCTCTCTGTATACTTATAGCAGATATTTATAGCATGCTTAGAAATGTAAATAGAGGGCATATGAAAATGCTGAGTATAAAACATTATCAAAGATGACATGAATCCTGGTGCTTAATGAATCTAAGCAACCAGCTTTACAATTTTTTTTAAAAGTGTATGTTATCATATGCATAGATCTCTAATAAGTGGGAAGAAACTCAAAATGTTGCCTCAAGCTATTGTGGCAGATCTGTTTGGACTGATGCAGCCAAATAAGCACAAGAGGGTTTGGAGGTGAGGGATTGGTTTTTTTCATGGGTTTTGCATTTTATTTAGAAACATACCCAAAGGCATCACTGACTTTAAGGCTCAGAGGGGTCATTAGACTGTATTATCTGATTCCTGTGTAACTGGGACCATATAAAAGCATCTAATTCCTTCATTTTAGAGAGAGAGAGGGAGGTTTGAAACTTAGATGTCAGGATCACCCAGCCCTTCCCTACATTGCTCAGAGGGATGGAGGTCTGGCTTTGTCCCAGTATAGAAAATGTCAAGTACTATTATACAATTTTGGGGCGGGGGGTTCTTTTCTGGCTGTTACTGGTTTGGGATGACTTTGGTGAGAGGTTTTATTCAGAGTGATAGCAAAAGGGTCATAACACAAATAATAGATTTAAATCAAAGGGGAAACCTAATCCGAACATCAGGGAAAAGCTGCTGGCACTGTACCTTACTAGCTGGCCAAAATGTCTCCATGAGGAAGCCACGGAGTCCACATTTCTCGAGGTACTGATAAACAGATTGGACAGTGTGTGGCCAGGAACAATACTGTAGTTGTAGAAAATACCCCAACCAAGCTTGTCTGGGGCCAAAAACCTTAAGGGGCCTGCATGTGGTGAAGCAATCCAGGTTTATGAACTGACAAGCTGATTTGACACCTGCAGAACCAGTGAGCCATGCTTAAGCAAGATGGTGTCTGCTGGTCACGTTAGCTCTCTTGACTGGACTATGGGGTCAGGGAGAAGGTATGTTTGCTTTATAACCAACCCTCAAACAAATTAGGAGACATAAGTGAGGGGATGAGCATAAACAGTGTTAGGAAAGAGGTGGTGCTCCCATGATGGAGTAAGGGAGTGACATGACTAATCAAGATCCTGTGGCACAGACATTTCTTTTCCTAATGAGCTCTTAGATGTTACAGCCATCTAATGGCACAACAGGTCTGTGCTGTACGTAGTCAGCCCTACCTTTCTAGTGCTGTGGTACGGTAAAAAGTGGATTTAGGTGTTTCCTTGCTGTGTGTCAGGCATGTTTGGGGGTCCTGGTTACAAAGTTGGAGCCCTTCACTGGGGGATGAAGCCCCCAAAGGAACAGGTTTCCCTTCCCTCCCCTGGGAGGAGAAGGGGGGTCATGGACACCGAAAGAGGCAATAACTGAAACACCGGTGTGGGCCTGATTGCCAGGAAGCAAAGCCAGATGCTGTGTGTGCAGGTAAAGTTATAAAACACATTTTCCTGACCGCCGCCTTCCTTTTAATCCATTATGTTTCTAGTGGCTGGAATTAGAGAGCTTAAACTGCTGAAAGACCCAGTTTCTTGGTGAACTGACTCCGTGGTCTCAAAACTCCTAATCCCCTCAGGGTCGGAGCAGGTGCTAAGGATTTATCAGCTCTGGGAAGGAAATGTTTGATCTAATGGCCTTGTTTGATGCTGGCAGCTGGCAAATGTAGGTGACTCCTGTCAGGCCCAGATGGTCCCATGGGGCCTCTAGCTGTCTGCCCCCAGTCAGGGGCATGGGGCTTCATTTTATCTCTGCCGCTGGGCTGCGGCGGCCCCTGTGCCCAGTCTGGTTCCCTGCCATGCCTGAATATCCCAGGTTTCCCAGGTAGCCATCAGGGTGGATTTGCCACCTTGCTGCTGACAGTGCCGTCTGGTGGGCCTGGCTGTCCCCCCCTGCCCTGCTTGCCTGGGCAGGGCTGTGCCCTAAGGATGAGGGCCCAGCCCAGCTGAGGGCTCTCGGCTCCTGCTCAGCAGAGCTCAGGCCTGGGGCCGGTGGGGTGCACGGATGGAAGCTCTCGGGAGGCTGGGGGTTTGCCCTCGGGCCTATCCCTGCCTGTCAGTGCTAACCTGCCCCCGGGGAGCAGTGAGGAGATGGGGATGTGAAGACTGGGTGTACTGGGGACTTCCTTTAAAAGGAAGTAGCCACTGGACTCCCATGGCCTCAGGAACCAGCAGCTTCCCGAGAGGAAGGATCCATCCGCCTCTCCGTGTGCTTGCCTCGACTGCAGCAGGTGCGATTTTCTCCTGTATACGTCCCAAAGTCTTTTATATGTTTGAAAATATGGTACTTGGTGGTATTTGTGATTAATCTGAGCAATGTCAGCACAGCTCCTAAGTATGTGCTGCTGCGACCAAGCAGGTAGTCACTGGCATACATGGACACCAGATTTGAGCCCAATCTTCATTTGTATCAAGTGTGAAAAGTCGAGACTAATCTCTGCCTCAAACCATCCTTTTTTTTTTTTTTTTTTCCTCCTGTTTGCTGAACACCTGAACTAATACAGTCATAGTCCAGGAGTAGGGTCTGTGTGTGCTACAGGTGTGTAGAGGGAAATAATAACTTGTTAACTTTTGAGATAAGATTCACGATGGGGAAAAGTAAATAAGTTTACTAAAGTTGAGGCACAAATATGTTGTGCATGGTGGGAAAAGTAGTTTCACTGAGGACTGCAGCCTTGAGGGAAAAAAAGTGGGGATTTAGGCACCTGAGCTACTGTTCTTGAGAAGCTTTGCAGCATTGCAGGAGGTGTAACTCAATATTGAACTGACTCTTTAGCAAATCACTCTGCTTTGCTAGAATATACTGCAATGTTTTAGCTTGCATCAAACTGATGGAAAACAAAATGCCTCCTTCCCCCTGCCTTCCATGCACGTGGAAATCTTCAATTTGGCTGAAATTGCAGGGGGAAAGGGGCAGGGCAGGGTTGTAGAAAAAATTGCTTTTTAATGCAAGATTCCTCAGCTGTCAAATTGTTATAGCCAAATACCTAAGCTATGCAAAGGAAATGGAGGATAGATCTGTGTATCTGTTTGGATAATCTCAGTAAGAAGAGTGGGGTTTGTTTTGAAGGCTGAAGGGAAGATGTTTGGGCCACTGGCCAAAAATAATAGAAAAGTTCATATTTTTCCAGGTTTGTGAAAAATAAAAAATTTCATGCTTCTGCCTCAATTTATTTTTGTTGCTATTCATCACTAAAGCAAAATGTGCTATTTATTGCCTGAGAGTGTTTTTCCTACCAATATGGCATAATGTCTTTACCAAAAAGTTTAGCATCTGTGAGTTAAAAATGCATATGAGGATTTACTTTTTGTTCCTTCGGTGAATGCTGCTGTTGTTCTTATCTGAAAAACTGCTTTTTGCATTGACAGAAATGGTGAAAAATTACTCAATTTCAGATTATTTACACAAACTTGCTTTAGTTCCACACTTCACTTACAAACGTAGATCACAGTACCACAGTATTTAAGCTCAGGCTTAACTTTACACTTGTGAATAACTTTATTGACTTCAGGGAGCTACTTGTGTAGAAAGCTTGGTGTTTAGCAGATTGGGTTACAGAAAGGTGGAGTGGTCTTGCCTGGAAAGCCCTGGACCGGCTTCGAACTCACAGCTTGGATCTGCAACAGGCTTCCTTTATAATCTTAAATAAATTATTCTCTGTGACTTGCTTCCCATTTCCACCTTGGTTCCCGGTTTCTTCTCTCTCATTTCTGGTCTTTTACCTATTCTGATCATAAATTCTTTAGGATGGGAATTTTCTTGGTGACTAATATCTGACACTTCAGGTATTGGGTGTATGTAGATGCACCACAATGAAAGGTGGTCTGTCTCTGTATATCCCTGTTCTATTCCGTTTCTTTTCCATGTGGGGTGTGTGTGTCTCCACTTTGAAGAGCTAGTGAGGCTTGCTAGTACATATGGGCTTGTTCCCTCTTTCAGGTATAAATATGATGCAGTGCCTGGTGCAGTGGAACCTTGCTCCCCTCTGGAACACAGATATGCTTTTAATTTCCCCTCTGTGAATGTCATTAACAGAGCTCTGGTTTTATTTTTATTAATTACCAAATTTAGAAAATTAAAGATTTAGTAAAATCATAAATCTAGGTCAGATTGAGCTTGAAATACTGAAGTGCTTCTGTAACGCATTCATCCACATGATCTTTTCTATTAATCCAACAAATGTCTTCTTTCAGTAAGCAATTCTGTTTTTTCACCCTCATCCACAATAAGCACCTACATCTGTTTCTTCTTTTTCTTCTAGCCTAAAGATAATTCATTAAAGTAGCTCTCCCTCCCCCTTTTTTTGATCCACCTCTCCACCTCCTAACACCCCCCTAAAAAACACCATCAATATTTCATAAACTTACAGTGACAAATGTATTTTAATGTGGTCCACAGAGAACCCGAGATTGATTGGCCTCTCAGAAATATGACACGTTTCAAAGCAGGATATTCATGGAGTGTTTTAGTGCCTACATTAGTCAGAGAGAAGCAGCACCTAAATTTATCATAGTTATGGCTTTCTCGGTATCCATTTTCTTTTAGCCACTGACAGCAAGTATCTGAATGGTCCCTATTGATTGGCTTTGTGGTTCTGTCTTTAAAATGCATTGGCTGTGGGGGTTTTCAGATCAAATTAAGTCTTGGCTTCCTGGAGTTTGTGCATATCTACAGCGCAAGTGCGGACAAAGCTGGCTTCATTCATGCTGATTTTCATTCACAAGGGCATACATGTACAGGAAGGGAAAACTGAAATCTCCACTGATCGTGGGTGAACTGAGCGCTCTTCTTTGAAAGCAAATATTTTGTAATCCCAAAAGGAAGCAGCAAGGAAGGATGGGGGATGGGAAGCACCTACTGCCACTGCTTGGGTGCAAATGGACCGGATGGGTGTTCCTGCACTGATGGTTCATGGCAGGAACCAGGGCCAGGGCTTGGGAGAAAGCTGAGACGTCCTCACATCTTCAGCACTGCTTGGAATCCCTAATCACAAGGAGCGTTATCTGATGGGCTGTGCAAATAGTTTGTGCTGTTCTTGTCTTGCTCTGAACAGGAGACTTGGGCATCATTTGATATCCTGTCTGCAGTATTACATCCTTCATACAGACAATCCCAGTACCATATAGATGTGTGAGTGAATTTTCAGTATGGTGACCGAATTTGAAGATTACAAAGAAGATTATTTTCGTGCCAAAATAGGCCATTAAATGATTTTGAATGTTGAGCCAAAGAAAATACTTTGTTTATGCAGTTTTAATTTAACTCTGTACGTTTCAATTACATACTTTTGTTGTGTAATGTATCTAGAAAGTTTTAAAAGTATGGCCTATTACCACCACCCTTTTTTTTCCTTCTTTTTTTTTCCCTCCAAATGTATTGATAATATTTATGAAAATCTTTGAATAACTCAAAGATGAGTTCTATGAATCTGCTTAAGATTGCTTACTAATACCCTTTTTCTTGATATGAATTGCAAGGCTGGGGCAGAGCAAATGTGCATGATAAACTGCACTCTTTAATTTACAGAATAGTCCTTCAGGCATCTTGTTGGATGAGGTACTTTGTGTGCTTGAACCATTTAAAATTCCTACTTTCTCCACTCCTACCCCCTTCCCACCCCCAATATCATTTATCAGTGTCATCAATCTAATGCTCCTCATGAGTGCAAAACCCATTTTTAAAAAGCAAGCAAAATAAATTAGCTCTTGGGTTATGCCTCAGCACGCGGTTCAACTTGGCTTCAGATTTTACTCCAGTCTTTTGTACATTCCTGTAGTAAAACACAGGAGTTTCAGCAGTGACTGAATGTAGGTGGAAAATTAGAATGATTGGTTTTATTAGGAGGACAGAGAGATGGCTTTTTCAGAGTTCATAGATTCATGGAGTTTAAGGCCAAGAGGGACCCCTAGACTGTCACCCTGACTGTGTATTGTAGGCCATTGCATTTCACCTGGTCACCACAGTATTGATTCCAATAACTTTTGTGCTTAACTACAGTGTAACTTGTGTCTGCCTGAAACAGGTATTCCAGACAGCATCTGTTTCTTGGTTTGAATGTATCAAAAGCTGGAGAATACCCCACAATGTAAAAAAGAAAAAAACAAAAAAGGAAGAAAAAAAAAAAAGTGTCTGGTTTTTAATTTAAATCAGTTTGGCTTCAGTTTCCAGCCATTAGTTTTTGTTATGCCTCTCTCAGATAGATTAATGAGCTGTTTAATACCCTTTGGTTTTTCCCCATGAAGGTACTTACACACTAATCAAATTACCTCTCAGTCTTTGTTGATAGGCTAAATAGATTGAGCTCTTTCAGCTCTCATTGAGATCTCAGTTATTGTCATCATGTCTCCCCCCCAGTTGTTCAGGTCTTTGTTTTTTCTCAACGCTTTAAAAAGTTGCAACACTGCAACTGAGCTTTGTGTGCCTTTTACTGGTCTCGCCAATGTCATAAATAAAAGCATAATCACTTCATCAATCCTGCTTACTACTCTTCTTGTTTATACCTCTAAAACCAACATTAGCCATTTCTGTCACAACATTGTGCTGGGAGCTTATGTTGAGTTGCTTGTTCAGTAAATCTTTTTCAAAGTAATTTATTTGCAGGGTAGAGGTCCTCCGTTAGCACAGAAGGATGGCATTTCTTTCTTTTTCATTTTACAGAGTTTTCACTTCTGGGTTGCATTAGGAATGTATCTGGCTGATACATTCTGACTTGCTTACCACCACCTTGGGCTCAGCATAGGAGAAACCAAAAGCATCTGGACAGGTATACAGGTGTGCTTTCCCTGGAGTTGACAGATATCAACACGATCCCTAGAGTTCCCAAAACTACTGCCAGTTGGTAGAGGATGGTACTCCCACCTATTTTGTGCTATGATGCAGTCTCTTTGGTTTAAAAAAGAAAACCAAAAAACCAAAACACAACAAAACATCAAACCAAACCAAAACATCAAAAAACCCCAACCAAACCCAAAAGTCAGAGGTCTGTTAGTATGTAGATGGGATGGATGTGAGGGTAGAGCTGCTGTAACCAGCACCCCATGATGGGGCCACATGGACTCTCCTTTGTCCAGCTGACTTTGACCGACTTGCCTTAATGACAGTTCAGTGGGGAGAGCTGCATTTTGTGCAGTCCAATTATTTATATACACTTCACTTAGTATTTAAAGAAAGACAGTTAAAGGGTAAGTCTGACTTACGGTAATGCTGAATGTGATAATTATACTTCCCTCCTAAAGGAATCCACGCTGAGACTAACATATGCTTTCTTCCTCCAGGACAGACTATTCTGTTAGTCTCTTTTTAAATAAATGAATAGAACTGGCTGAAAGGATCTGCAAGAAGGATTCTGCAGATAGTCTTGCAGGCTCCAAGAGTCTGTGCAGTTGGACTGTGATTTGTTCCTCTGTATTTACTTTTTACAAATTAATTTTATTTGTATTGGGGATTTACCCAGAAGTCTTAATTAGGATGAAAATTATTGTGTGAAGAGAGATCCAACCACAGACACCAAATTGAGATCAAATAATTAGTTGACAAGTAATTTTTAGCATCTAATTTCTCTTCAAGGATGACAGAGTGGGGTTTTTGCTGGACAGTAGGTGCATGGTGATGTCTGATAGCTGGACTCTTGCGGAAATATCAGGTTGGACACCTCCCACCACAGGAATAGAAGCATCCAAAATTGCTTACCTTAATGCCATGTTATCTCTTCTGTAAAAGTTTGAAATAGAATTTTGTTGATGCAGGTTCTTAGATGGCTCTTGTACGTACAAAGACATATTTTTGTGTGCCAGCAATGGCTATTCATGAACAAACATGAGTGTTTTCCGCTCATCAGACACTAGTTGTAATTCTCCTGCTGACCACATTCCAGTGGAAGCAGGGAGGATGCAAGCTGCGTGTAACATGTAACACCAGGTGTAGATAATGAAAACTGTTCCTAAACATGAAGTGACCTGCCAAGGATTGCTCCAAATCACCTGAGAACTGTTGTAAAATGAGAGCTAAGGAACGGGGGGAGATGTCTGCAGGTTATTTGTCAATAGTACGTAGGGCCACATTTGGATTCCCCCCCCCCGCCAGTTATTCAAGTTGGTCCATAGATTACTACAAATACTTCCCTTTCATGGAAATGACGTGAAACGAATACTTCCTGAAAATGCAGCACTTGTTGCAGAATTCAAAACAGTTACATTTCACAGGACACTGCAAAAACCAGCCAAAATAAAACTGGACGACTTAGTAGCTATGTAAGTAGCACAGTAATGCACAATATCTCATACAGATGGTTTTATGCAAATGAAGGGGGGGGATCTGTGGAGGCAGCAGGCATGCTGCATTGTTGTGGTGTTTTGTTTCCCTTTTTTTGCTATTGTACTACCGTGAATGAATCTTTGGTGTATTCTGTTTCAGGGACTCTTCATTTATTTTCCTCCCCATTGAAAGTAATAGCCCTGGGAAGCTTTTGCTGTGTTTTAGAAGAGAAACTGTGGTAAGGAATCAGTCTGTAACGCAAACATTTTACTTGAGCTGGCTGGGAAAAATAACCCACTCTGTCTGGTGAAGCATCCTGGGTTTGTGAGGTGTGTCTAGCATTTACAAGAGGTGATATAAGATGCTTGGAGGACAGACAGGCATCAGACCTCACTCCTTTGGTGGTGAATTCTTTTCCAAATTTTGCGTGGCATGTCTGATTGAAATCGCTTGTTTCCTTACAGGTACAATGATACTAGTTTTATTTTCACCCTGTATTTATTTTTTTTGTAAGGTAACAAAGTAGCCTGTGCACTTTCATATATGAGTCATCTTCAACAGAAGAAAAAAAAATGCAGTAAATGAATTGACACCTCAGCTCAGATGAAGATCTAGCCTGTCACCAAACTGTCTGATGCTGACAATTTGCACAAGATGGCTGGGGTACAGTTGCACAAGAAACTACTTCGAACACATACTTGACTGGCTAAAATTTGCACCAGGATTCTTACTGTTTTTGTTTTAAGTGTGTAAGTTGGTGATGTGCCTAGCTTACTCTTGGTAAGATTTATTTCATTGCAGAAACCCTGCATGTGACCCAATTCTCCATTTTTAAACTTCAGATCACTTCTCAGTTATTGACTCAATTTACTCATAACTGCTCTTTGCTTTCCAAGCTATATAATTTGAAGTAAACAGAAAACAGTTTGTTTACACTGATAATTTAGAATAGCTTAGGGTTTTTTTCCCTTTCTGCATCCAAATGAAATGTCACATTGGAAAGGGTGGTTTTGTTTTGTTTTTTTGAAAGCAGAAGTTCAACTGATCAGGTCAGTTTGTGTTGATAAACTTGAAAGATGCAATTTTATGTACACTTATTTCAGAATTAAAAACCTTGCTTTTCTAAAGACAAATCAACTTTAAACCATAATACAGTGTTTTGTTTTTTTGTTTTCAACTTTTTCTGTTCTTTTTCAAGTGGGAATTCTGAAAGGACTCTTTAGGGGTTGTTTACATTCAGTTGTAACAAAGCGGCTACTCTGAAAATAATAGGTTTGGTTCTCAGAAATTTCTGTTTTGTGATGGAAAACTTTTGATTGAAAATTCTTGATCAACAGTCCCTATCAACTTATAAATAGATTGTTAGCTAAGAAAAATATTGATCTCTTCTGCATCTCTCTTCTTTAACTGTCAAAACTTTATCTGTGCCGTTTGCCACAGATAATATGGCGATAAAGTGTGTTCATGTACAGAGATGGATTTCTTGATAAGTAGGGAGGAGAAATAAGAAAGG
Source organism: Buteo buteo (assembly GCF_964188355.1). Lineage (NCBI taxonomy): Eukaryota > Metazoa > Chordata > Aves > Accipitriformes > Accipitridae > Buteo > Buteo buteo. The sequence continues at coordinate 67,091,919 of NC_134172.1, forward strand.
GAGAAGGAAAATTTCTGGATGTAGAAAACCAGCAAAAACTGTTAGTATCAATTACATTAGGGAGCTTGATTACACAGAGGGGTGAAGCTCTTGGGGAACTGCAGTAAGCTTACAGGTGTTCAGGGCAAGAATAGATTTTAGAGTATTATCCTTTGATGAACAAACTTGGGTTTGATGCTGCTCCCATAAATATTTTTTGCATAGATTGCAAAGTGTTAAGGAGGATTAAATAGTTTTTGCTTATTACTGGCTGGGCCAAGCTTTACTTACACAGTTGGCAGCTGCTTTGTCTCTCATTTGTATGCTCTTTACAATTTGTACAGCACAGCAGACTAGGTTTAAAGAGATAGCTTATTAATAAATATAGGAAAGGAGAAGCTTTCTGGCAGCAGTTTAAACTTGCATAAGAATGGTGGTGGATGTTGTTTAGGAAAAACAATGCTTTTAACAGGGGAAAAAAATGAATTAAAAGAACACTTAAATGTAATATCTTTTGGGGAGACTGGAAAGAAGTTCATGTAGGAATGCCCAGCAATCTCAAACATTAAGCCCATCTTTTTAGTACAGACATGTTCTCTGTTAAACCTCTCTTGTGAATAATTAAATAGTTGCACTTATGCAATGAAAACATCACACATATACAATTTCATTAAAACCATGGCAGACTTTTTTCCATTTCTCATTTGCAAGGCGGATGTGTTTTATTTTAGTGCTGTTTGCCACAGAGAATATGGCGATAAAGTGTGTTCATGTACAGAGATGGATTTGTTGATAATTAGAGAGGAGCAATAAGAAAGGGAAAAGGAAAATTTCTGGATGTAGAAAACCAGCAAAAACTGTTAGTATCAATTACATTAGGGAGCTTGATTACACAGAGGGGTGAAGCTCTTGGGGAACTGCAGTAAGCTTACAGGTGTTCAGGGCAAGAATAGATTTTAGAGTATTATCCTTTGATGAACTAAATAGTTTTGAGTACTTCTAAAAATAGCTGTCAAGGAAGCTGATGTGTCCTTACATATTTCAGCTTGACATAATATTCTGTAACCTGATACAAAATTATTCTTATCTGATATATCAATACAGACTGACACCATGCTGCAGAACGTGAGCGGGTTTGAGCTGTAGTTCTTGCATCTTCCTCCAGGATTCATGCATTCTGCTTTAAGTAGCTAGTGTGAAACTCAACCCAGTTGGTAGAAACCCCAATAATCCCATCAGTCTCACTTAGTGCATGAGCTGTATCAGTGTCAGAACTGTAAAACTGAGTTAAAAGTACAAGTCATGTATAAATAGCTCAGCATACAGGGAACTTTCTTAGAGAAATATACAGGAAAATTTTTGGTTCCTGTCTTGATTTAATGAAAAATCCAATTTATCTTCATTGCCTAAGATTGGGGGTGGGGGAGTGGGTGGGTGTGGGTGTCCTCTTTGGGATTTTGTACTTTTATGCTTGGTTTGTTTTTTGAAAAAAAGGTACAACCCCCCCCCCATCACTGGTGAAAAGCAGGATGTTTGTTCTTGGAGGCGGAAGAACACCGTTTGGCTGTTGGAGCACAAAAGCTGCAGTGGTTCATGAGCATTTCCTCTCATGTTGTCTTTGTTTTTAATTCTGATTCTTCCATTTCTTTGTTTCTCAATGCAAACTTTCAAGCCTTTTTTTACAGTTTGATTAAAAGCATGCGTGTATCAATATGTGGTTTTCCACTAACTTTAACAGACTCTGGGGCATAATTCATGTACTAGGACTGAAGTAGGTAGACTGTGTGTGCATGTTGGGTGTACAGTGAAATGGTTGACACTGAGCTTTTTTAAGAAACTTTGCATCACTGACACATTAGCTAGGAATGCACTAATGTCAATGAGTAGCCTAATGTGGCCCAACTTGTTACAAATTATTTTTTGTTGCTTGTAACTCCTTAATTCCTCAAATACTCTGAATTAGTCTGAAACTCCTAAACCTGTTAAATCACTTTCTGGAAAATTATATCACTGCTAGAAGTGCTGCTATTATGTGTTTCTTACCTTCTTTGTTCTGTGTGGTTTAGAGCAAGGCAGGCTTTTTTAGGGCAGGTGATATATTCTTACTAGAGTGTCTGATATAGTGGGTGCTGGGGATAAACAGCTGCAGTTTTGAACAGAAGTGTAGGGTTCGGCGTTCGGAAGATCTCGCGATGTCACAGAAAATTAGAGGGTTAGTCGCAGCCTTGTGATGTACCTGTAATCCCGCCTCCCCTTTTTAGTATAAAAGGAATTAACTGGGCAATAAAAGGCGGAAGTTGGCGCTCACACTGTGTGTGTTATCTGTCTCTTTCCCTGGTCCGGGCCGACCAGTGATCTAAGTGTGGCACCTTGATATGTAGCGAACGCTACACAGAAGGTCCCAAACTTGACTGGTTTCCCTTTTGCTTCTATCAGTTGCTCCACCTGGAACCTTGTCTAGCGCTTATGCTCAGACCATCATTGCTATAATAATGCTGCTGGTAGTGAATAAACCATCAGTTCAAAATTCTGCATATGAGAGAGTGTGATTAACTCCTGCCTAGATTTTTGTGTTGTTGTTCCCTGTGAAAATATGAAACAGGTTTTAAATTGCAGCTGATGTTGTAAAGGATGAGGGAATAATGGAGCAGCTAACACTGCCAGCCTGCACTCTGTGGGGATCACTTTGTGAGCTAGAGACTGGTATGTGAAGTGATGCTCAAATATTTCCAGGTTGCATATCTATAAAGCTCTATTCCGAAATATACCCTCCTGCACTATCTTTTTTTTCCTCAAGAAAAAACAGTATCATTATACCAAAATACATCCCCTTACTACCAAAGCATCTACAAAAGATAGATACTACTTTAAAAAAAAAAAAAAAATCAACTTTGTTAATTCCTAATATCTGTTACTTACAAGGTGTGAAAAGGTTCTTACTCACGTAACAGATGAAGTGATGATATTGGGACACTCTTCCAGATGGCAATGTTTCTCTCTTCTCTTTGCAAGAAACTTGGTTCAAGGAATGTGGGGAGTGAGGAGAAATGAAATAGGTTGGAGCATTTTTAATCTGCATATGCTTGTGTGTATGTGTGGTTGTTCTCTCTCTCCCCATGTCAGGCCTTCAGTGGGTAAGGAAGCATGACAGAGATGTGTTAAATGTCAGTCATCCCCAGAGCCTCCAACAATGAACAAGGATTAAACAAGAAGCTGTGGAAGAGGAAAAGAAATCCTTGTGCAGGTTTTAATAATTCATAAACGTTGCATCTATTTTACTATTCTCTGCATTTAAAAACAAGGCCCAAACTATGCCTGCAAGCATAACTTTCCCTTTACTGTAAAAGGGATTGAATTCATTATGGCTAAATTCTGGTTATATCAGTTATTTATTTATTTTCTTTTTTGGGTGATGACTATCTTGCATGTATGGATGGACCAAACAGAGAACCGTATGTCCAAACCATTCTAAACTTAAAGGCTTTCATAAAGTTGAAATCTAGATAGAATCTACCCTGAACCCAAAATGATGACAAATTGCATACCTTCAGTATTCTGTAGCTTTGCCAATCTTCATTTTAATATAGGGACCGAACTATAATTACTTATCAGTAAACTCACCGGTGTCCAATGTACTCCTGAGGCAAAGTCCAAGATGAAAGAGAAAGATTAGAATTAATTTTTTGAGGTCAGTGGGATTAAGTGAATGTTGGAAGAGTGTGAAAGGAGGGTTTGTTTTCTCTCTCTTCATCTGATACAGCACAAATATCTTTTACTTTTAGAACTGGAACATAGAGGTCTCAGTCTTGGTGGTATTTTCGGTCTTAATGGCAAAACAGCTTTCCAGTGCTCTTGGTGTTCCCCATAAGAACCCCAGGTAACTGCTGAGTTGAGTAATTGGACTGAATTGAATCCTATTCATGTACTGATTCAGCAGCTGAGAGCACGAGAAGTGCCAATAAAGGTAATTGACTAAAGGCAAGCGTAATGATTGTGTAGAACAGTGACACCCTCTCTGGCTTCCAGAGATGGGACTGTATCACCTGAGCTGTGACTGCAGATCCACACCAAAGCTTGTCCCTTTCCCCATTTGCATCCCTTTGTTTGTCTAGTGCCCTCCTTCCCTGCAATGCAGGTAACAGCAAGGGCCAAGCCTTTTAAAGTTATGTCTGTAATTTCAATAATGTAGTAACAGAAGCAGGCCACCACCCAACCTAACAAATAGAAATGTGTTCAGGTTACAGCGTCAGATGCATAGCTCTGTGTTGGAGCTGCTCATCCAGGCTTACATCATTTTATTGTGTTTTTTTTTTTTTTGTTGTTTGTTTGGTTTTTTTAAGCTATGGATCTAGCCCCTGGCTTTCACCTTTCTGAGGTGTAGTGTCCTGAAATGGAAGGATGCCAATGCTAGTCATCTATCTAGCTGTCTATCTGACACGATAAAAAAAATCCAGTCTTTTATAGCTAGCTCTTAATTGTGACTTTTTAAATAATGCTATTGCTCTTTGACATTTAACTGCTGCTATCATGTGGATCATGAAAACAGTTCACTTTTAACTGCTCAGCAGTGGAAACTCCTTGCAAAGTAAACCAGCTTTGATGAGCTGGGATTTATGAGCAGGAATGTTCCAGCCTGTCCAGGTAGCTGCCTCACTTATCAAGAGATCTCTCTGAAACCTTAAGGTAAGTGTTACAGTTTGGGGTGGTGTAGCCCCTTTATATTTTAAACGTGATTGTATAAATTGCTTTAAGACGAGTAGTTATTTGTAGTTCCATTACTATAGGCAAGTGGGACAAATGTCTTCACTTGTCAAGTTCATTCATGGCCTTGAAAAATAGATCTTGTTCCAGTGTGTAAAGAGGGAGTGTTAGGTACAACACCTCTCAAAAGCTGCAGTAAGACCTTTAATTTCCACTTGAGCAAATCTCTGACACTAGCCAAGAGGAGTCACTTGAATCACTTGCTCTAAGGATGTTTCTGCCTTGCTACTGACCTGCCCTGAGATCTAAAATCTGATTGTATGAAAAGTATGATAATAGTATTTTTTTTTTAATTTTTTTTTTCATCTTGGTTGTAGGAACTGGCTTAAAAAGCTTCTTATCTGGGATAAGTACAATGAATTTTAGTGGTGTTCTTAAGAAAAAGCAGACAGCGTTCATCTGGGCAGAGCTGGAAAAGTAATAAGGAGGTGCTCTTTGCTTCTGCTCCCCTCCTTCCGCATGAAAGGTTCTGAAAACCAAATAAACAAATGCCAAACAACTGAGTAGAAATGAGGATAACTCTGTTTTCCTACTAGCATTTCTGATAACTGACTTGCAAAATGTTAAAAAAAATTAGGACTGCTGTGTTGTTTCAGTCTTCGTGCCCTCTCACTGGAAATCTGTCCCCTCTGTTCTGCAGCAAAACCCACTTCAATGGCTGTCAACACTCTGGCGGCTGTCATCTGACCTGTGTTGAAGGTGGTGCTGGATAGTCCCTGTTCCTCTTCTGACAGGTCACTCTGCCCTTGCTCCATTGCTTCCACTAAGTAGACACGAGGATTTGAATTATTTTTTTTTGTGTGCCTGTGTGGTGAGCAATGTTGTCTGAACCACGTTTTCTGTGGCTGAATTTTGTTTTGGCCAGAGCAGTTCCCTGCAAGGTCCAGTAAATGCTTGTGTTGGCAGAACAGGCAGGGTGCTCCATGCAGAGATGACAAAGGGTTGGTGGTTTTTTTCTGAGGGAGCAAGCAGGCTATATCAAGCCACCAAGAATTAATGCTACATTTTAAAATTGGTAATTAATCTGTGACAAAGATATAAGGCTGCATCTGAACACCTTAATACATAATATTCTCTTTCAGAAAAAAACTTTTCTTTTCCCAGAATATTACACCTTTTGTATGTTAAGGTCTGGTGGAACAAAAATAAGATTGAGAGTTCCTACAAGATAAATTATGCTACTACTGCTTTACATTTACGTTCCTCTTAGGCAAGAAGGATGGTCTTCTCATAATGTAGCCTTGGTATTACCAGATGAGGTTTTCCAATCTCATCACTTCAGTTTATTTGCATTACACTTGCTTATGGTAGACCTTCATGCATTGAGATCGTGTTGTTCAAGGTGGTGTACAAATAAAAAGAAAGCTTAGAAACTGTCTCAAAAAAAGTTTCTCTGAAGGAGTATTAAGAACCCCAAAGTTACATTTTGTGGCTTGAGCTTCCTTCCTCACGGTATGTGATGGCCAGGGAACAAGAAAATATAGTGCTAAAATAGCAACCATGGTCATAGTAAAAAAGACAATTTGAGTTTTGTTTCCATTTGGATCTGAATTCACTTTCTGTTTCTGACTGTCTTTCGGAAATGTGAAAAAAATCTTGAAAGGAGGCACTGAGAAAATGGTAACTGTTTTCTGTTCCTCTGTGTCTGTTTTTTGTCTTGTGTCCACCCCATACCCCCTGGCAAGATCCCCACTTTGTTGAATTATTTTGCAAATGTGCTATTTTTTTCATGCACATAAAGTCAAAGAAGTTTGGAAAGAGCATGGAATTGTATTTAGAGATGAGTAATGATTCATTGATAAGTAATTGCTGTCAGGACTGTGGGGTCTGATTCAGGTCACTGTTAATTTAACATAGTTCAAAAGGGAATGGATACTTTTTATTCACATATATTTAATCAAACAGTCCCTGGGGAGAAACAGAAGGGGAATTGAGAAATGAGTATCAGCTAAGAAGATGCAGAGGTTTGAAGTGACAGAATTATTTTGTTCTTTCAGGGAATGTTAGTCTTTCTTATACTTCTCTTATAAATAAAACCAGAAAGCATCTCAGTAGGGTAGATCAGAGGCTGCTTGTCCAGTTAAGCTGTTTAAAGGTCATTTAGGTCCTGATAGTGAGGTATTTCCAAGCATCCCTAATAACTCATGGTGACTTCTCAGCTGAAAACAGTTGTAGTTCCTAATTTCCTGCTTTGACTATTCTTCCATGGCTTTTCATGCTGACTCCTTATTGTGATATTTGTGCCCAATTTGTACTCCACCCTCCACTGCCTAGGAAGGTCTTTGAAAGAAGACAGACTCAAGGATGCAAGCTGGTAGATACATCCTGCTAACTGCTGTCTCATTCAGGTAAGAGCAGCTTTCCACATACTGGAGAAATTCAACACTAGTAAGTGATGCTGTTTGGATCTTTTGTGATCCTAGAAGTATCACAGTATCTCCAAATATTCCTGTACTGGGAAACCATTTGCAAAAAAGAAAAGGTGTAGAACTCTGAATAGGAGTAGGACTTTCTCAATTGTTTTCCCCTCTCTCGATCCCTGGTGTGTGGGATCCTTTACCCCAGCGCTGTTCATCCCCTACCCCATCCCCTTCAGACCCCACAAACAGTACATCTCTAAGCTGCTGTGACCCTTTTTGGGGAAAGGAGAGAAGAAACAATGTTGGAAGGTGGGTGTGAAGTTCAGCAAGCTTTCAGCCCATCCTTCTTCCACTGCAAGAGTAGCAGAGTTACGCAGATAAAACTGCTTAGGCTCTGGGAAGATGAACAGATTGGGGCTAGGAGGTGTGGAGGGAGGCTGGATTGGACCACCCAGGCCAGTACAGAGCAGGGCACAATAGCACTATTCTGGCTGGCTGGTAGCAGGGGTATTGTTCAGAATCGTGATGCTGCCATGGTATTGGTAAGTCACCCCATCAGTAATGTTTAGCACCTCATCAGATCAGCCTTGTGAAAGGTAACATTTCTGGTTGCACACTGGTACAGGTGGTGTTCTCGTGCTGGAGAGTACATTATGGGAATTTCATAGCTCCCAAATATGCTTCAGTGTAGAAATAGGTGCTTGACAGGGATCATAGCATTGGGATTTATACGTATAAAAGGATTTAATATATTACTTTGTGAATACAATCCTGAAAGTGAGGGATTGATGGCATTGGTTATAACTAGGCCTGGTAAAAACTTTGTTCCTCCTTCTGTGCTTCTGTAAGTCTGCTTAATATCTTGCTGTAGCAGCTCCATTGTTATACCTCTGTTAGGAGGGGTTTGACAGTTCTGCTGAATTTCATGACTGCCAAGTGAATGTGGCTTTGGCCAAATGTCCACAATTGGCAAACTTGGTCTTGCTTTTATGATCTCTTCTAATTTGTGGGTCCAACTCAAAACTCAGCAGTAGAAAATAGTGTGGCAGGTCACAAAGCCACTCCTTTTTTCTGTTTGGAAAGTGCTTACTGGTGAAGAACTGTCCATATTGAATGACCACCTTGAGATGGTCTTTGCACTGTCTGATACTTGGGTAAACTTCCACCTACTTTTGCTACCTGCATGTTGATCTTGAACTAAGTTATTGCTTTTCCTTGAAACCCGTCAAATCAGTTTTGCTATCTAGTATTGCATACCAATCTTGATATACAGGGTAACTATTCTCCTCCTAAAATGGCAGAAGGAAATTTGGAATCGGTATGTTAGCTTAAACCAAAGGATTTCTAGTAAGTGTGAAACTACAGGCAAAAGGATTTGACAAGATTACCTCCTCAATCAAGAAAAAGGAAGATTAGGAGAGAGCTGTGGGTACCTTTCTTCTGTGGATATCCAGCCTTGTGCTTTCAGATTAATCTTTCCTGTGATCTTAATGTTTAGTTCAGGGTTCAATTTTGTAACTTGCAACATGTCTTATTAAAAAATATATTGTGACTTTATGAATATTTAAAAACAAGCACTTAGTAAAGATTTCATAATAGCCTCTAGTAAGCTTTTATGAACCATTAACAATGGTATGATGAACTAATTTGTGTGGTTTCTATGCAGAGCCAAAGAATGGAAGACGGAAGGGTGCAGAATCCTTGTCAGATAAGAAAACAATTAATCGATTATTAATTGCCACCAGAATTGTAATGTCTGCTTCAGCTCAACTTGATTTAGCTACCTTGTAAACTGGGGAGGGAGGACCCACCCAGTAAACCCTTGCTGCTTAGCCCATGGGAAGAAAATTGAACCTTTGGGTATTTTTAGGGCAAAGCTTAGTGTTAGCATTATTAGTTGGCTGTGAATGCAGTCCCAAGGAGTCATACTGACTCCTGTGTGGACAGATGGATCCTCCTTGCCTGGCTGGAGACCTGCTTTTGTATATTAAGGTGCAGAATTAGAAAGAAGGTGGCAAAAAGTGACTTCTAACACCACCTGCAGAGGAATTTGGGAATAAAAAAAATTTTTAGGGCAATAGAGCACCAAAAATGGATGACGTTATTTTGTTGCTTAACAATTAGATTCTCTGTAAAAGATCGGAGTCAAGAAGAAAAGCACATGAACTGAACCAGTGATCCATGTTTTACAGTCTGGGTGTAATGTGTAGTCTATTTTCTGTATTAAAAGGGAAGAATGTTTTGGCAATTACTTTAAAGCAATCTATATAGAAATATTTGTGTTTGTGCTAAGAAGCAGATGTTTTTCTAAAATTGCTGGGTCTGTGGATAACTAGGAAGACAAATCTTAACCTGCAGAATATTTGGCAACATGGTTTGTGTCTTTAAATGAAACATAGGCCCTGATTAATGTTTAAGTTGTTAACAATTCCTAAGAACATTTAAAAAAATCTCTACCGCTTTTCTTTCTTCCAAAGAATTTTCTGGTAAAGCCTTTTTGGGTTTGTTTTGTTTTCTTCCTTGAAGCAACTCAGTTGAAGATTGTATTTAGGGATCGTTCTCTCTGAATATCTTGCAGAAGGTGAAACTCTCCTCTGAAAAGCAAATCAATTGGGATAGAGTTGTAAGTCTTCCAGAAAGTCCATCTGCATCATTATTATTACAATGTAAGGAAAAAGCCAAGATGTGCAACATTGGATACTTACATCAGATCATGCTTTGACAAGCCAATGGGAATTTCAGACTATTTAATATATGTTCTTATGCAAGCTAGTGTAAGCACTTTTTTTTTCTTCCATCCTTGATTTCTTCAGACTTCTGGAACAAGGTGTCTAGTATCAAAGCTGTGAAGAAGACAAGTGTGGGCAGGATTGTTCCTACTTCCTTCTGAAAAAATTGCTGTGTGTGTTTACTCTCTCTTTGTGTTATGTTAGCCACGTTAGATGGTCACAATCCAGTGACTGACAGTTGAACATAGAAGAGAAAATTATAGGCAACGAGCATCAGACAGTTTTTCTTCAGGTGGTTGTTACATGGGAGTTTTTAGCTTCTCACTGACATGCAGCTGGTGGGTAGAAATGTGGAGGGAGTGAGAGTGGAAAGAGGTAATGGAGGGAAAAGAAATCTTACCTTGGCTTCACCAGTGGCAACATGAGCATATGCAATTATAAGATAGCTGGCAGATGACAGAGTTAGTTAATGTAACAAGCCCTGTAAAGCATTTAGCCACATTCTAGTGTTTAATCAGCTGTGTAAAGTGCAATATCTATCTTTCAATTTTATGCCATTAAGGGAGACAAGATTTTGATTAGGTACTTAATCTGGGCGAGAGGAAAACAGGCCCAGAGCAAGCCCACAATAGGCAGCAGAAGGGACATTCGACGAAGGATTCGATAAAGGAGAAAGACAGAAATTTAACATAAAAGAGAATTAGTGCAGCTCCTTTCAATTTAGTGCACAGATTTTTATGGACTAATCAATTAGAGGCTGTGGCTGTGCTGCTGGGAAGTGGTGCCGTGTTAGAGGCTTTGCCATATTAATTCTGTTCATTACACTGAGGTCAGACGGAGTGCTTTGGAGAAGCCTCTGCTGCTGAGCAGGTCATGTCGTGGGTGTCGTCCCTTTGTTCAAAGGGGGTAAATGGGTAAAGCGAGCACTGAAGTTGTGGGGCAGTTGTTTGTATAGCAGTTAGCTCTGTGTGAGCGCATGCAGGTTCTTTTGCTTTCTCTCATTTGGTCTTTCCTTTGAAAGCTGGTTTCATGATATTTTCCTCTATTGAGGTAATAGTCTTCCTAGAAAGAAAATGAGATCCAGTGGAAGGGTGCTAGGTGGAACATTGGAAAGTCTGGGTGCAGCTTGCAGGTCTACTTAAGGCTTCCCTCTAACCTTCAACAAATTGTCCCAGCTGCTAACTTGAACATTACCTCACATGTAAGCAATGAGGTTAACTACCTTACCCTGTGGAGATAAGAAATGGAAGCACTTGTGAGTTATAGGTAACTCAGAGCTGTGTACCCTTTCTCCCATGCAAATAAGATGCATTCAGGTGTGCAAGAGGCATTGTTATATACTGCAGACTGTATCTCCTGCAGTGTCTAGGGATGGACACCTGTGGAAATCACAATATATGAGAGAGTCTGAAGTATTTGAGGCATCTGCCCTGCTTGTGCTTGGGTCAGAAGGGTAGCCGTGTGGGATTTCTGTAAAAGGGAGCCTACTGTCAGAGTGAGATCTTGCATGGGGAAAGACTTTACTTCTCTCTGAGAATGCTGCTGCACAGTTTGGGGTAGGGATAGCAGAGATCTGTTGTTCCAGGAGAGCACCACAGGGAGCTGAAAGAGTGCTGGCTTCCAAAACCCTGGTACAAAAGAGGTGAAGAGAAACCTTCAGGAAGTGAACTGAAGAGGATGGAGATCCAGCCAGGGGAGAGGACAGCTTTCAGTTTCTCAGAAGTGTCAAAAGGCCTGACTGCTCCAACTGCAGTGAGGGACATTGCCAGGAACTTAATTTGGAAGGGTACTTGGGCAAGCAGCATAAAGGAGGATACAGATTTTGGGGAAGCACTTGGATCCTCAAGGGTCTGGAATATCTGTACAGGTTTGAGACTTGAACTGTGATAGCTTAAAACAAATCCCAAGAAAGGGTGTTTGTCTTGTAGAAGTGTGGGAAGAACAAAATGAGTCAATTAAGGCAATAAGAAGATCTGGCACCAGGTCAGCTATGACTTTCTTCTGGGGGTTTTCCAGTAAAGACCTGTTTTCTATATGGGGGAACTTTTCATAGTGTAATGTAGTGGAGAAACTGAGGAGGAGTATTTTAGGACTGAGAATATGTAACATGCCCCCTCCCGCCATTTGGAGGTACTTCAATGTTTTCTTCTTAGTCCTCCCTTTTCCAGGCAAGAGTGGTCAATCCATTATCCAGCCTGTGTCACTGGCAGAGCTTATATTTTGGTTCTGACCCACAAGCAGTTCTGAGAACAAGAAGGTCTCTTCTTTTTAACTTCTGGTGGATTGCAGTATTTAGGATCGTATCTATTCCATGGTATATGTATGGTCCTGAAGAGGCTGGAGGACAGAGAATATTTTAGGAAAAACACTTATTTTTTTCAGCTGTGTCTTGTTTGTGGAGTAGCCTCTAGGACTTGCAGCATAGTGTGCTTTCTGCATTGATTTCAGACCTGAGTAAGCCTGTAAAGATCAAGGGAGAAGAGACTGCAGATGTAAAGGTTTGAAGAGAATCTTGTCTGTTCTGTTCAATGCAGATTTAAAAGTAGTTTGTTTCTTCCTCGAGTGTTTTTCTTTTTCTTCTTAGCACTGTTACTCTGCCTTTCAGAAAGTAATGCATGCTCTGGGGACGCTCTCTTCTACAGCAGCCTCTGAGGCTGACCCACCACACTGTGAGACTCACAGTATGATGCTCCCTGTTTCAAGTGGAAATTTGTCAGTTATTCTAGGCGTATGTATGTAAAACGGTGGAATTCTTGTATGATATGAACTGATAAGTCCATGGGCTCTAGAAGAGCTTAAAATAGAATTACCACTTAGCTTCCCTGTCTTTGGTGTGGTGTGTGGGTTGGGATTTTTTTTGTCACCTTCCATCTAGTCTCTGTCTGTACCGGGTTGTCAGGCTTCTGATGGTTCCCTCTAATTCTATTAAACCACAGAATTACTTTTGTTGTTCTAAATACAGTGGCTCCTTCAAATCCTTGTCTCCTGAGGATGATGTGACGGAGCATATTAGTTTATGGTAAGCTGCAAAAAACTTGAACTCCCTGACTGTTCAATTCATGCAGAGTTATGACAGGTTATGCCTGCAGGCTACAAGTTAGGGAAATTATTTTCTGTTCAAACATTTCATTTCTCTGCAACTCTATAATTCTATTTCTCTTCTTTTTTCTCTCCTTGCAAGGGAAATACTGTGATATAAGACACTTTGGCTCTGGCTGCTCCTTCCCTGCATCTATATATGGGACTAAGAAAATGAGATGCATTTTTTTCTTTAATCATATAGCCATCTTGTTTGCTAACCAAAATAATTTTGTGGAAGTCACAGCTGAAAGCATAAAATGCAAAAGGAAAAAGAGCATGTTTTTTTAATCTCATTAAGTCTGTGAAAACATGACATTTTGAAAATACTGCTAAAGGCCTATGTGAAATGGGATAAATGGGGGTGATTTTCAAATTATCAGAAGCGTTCAGATAAGATTTGGTCCTGAACAGCTGGAGCCAAGAGTTGTTTTTTTCATGGAATACAGTGGGAGTGAGGTTCCACTTTATTTAAAAAAAAAAAAAAGTGGGGGCTGGGGGGGAGAAAGGAGCCTTTCTAGACTGTCCCTTTAGAATAAAACTGGACAGATGAGGCATGTCTACCTGCTTGCACTTATTCTTCTGCAGACAGAGTTTTAGCTCTTCCAAAACTGTGTGCAAGGACTTTCAGTTGTATTTAAAAGTCTGGGTTTGGACCAGCAGCCCAAATATTGTGGCCATACACTGGGATTGGTTCCCTGATAGGGGAATCATAACCTGGAAGGTAAAGCTCTCCTGGGAGTAAGGGATGAGTTGAAACAAAGACACAGTTACCTGGAGTAAGGCTTTAAGCATTCCTTCATGGTCATAACTTTTTTTGTCCTTGAGGAGCTGCAGGTTTCCTGGGTTATCCTCTTTGTGTCCATGAACTAAGCGAGGATCTGATTTGAACCGGGATATAAATGTACTTCAGGCAGAAAAATCCCTATTGGCACTTCCCATAAAACAATAAAATCATGTCAAATTTGACTAATTCTTGGGATGCATTGCCAGCAGAAAGCTGACAGTCTGAATTTGTCATCACTGGAGGGAAAAGTGTGTGTGTTTCTCTGTGTCTGTGCACAGAGGTGGGGAATGGACTGGGTGAGAATAAGGCAACTATTAACAAAATGGAGACGGCATGGTACTCCATTAATGTTATTAATAACCCTATCAGATTTTATTGAAAAGATGTTCTCTGTATCTGAATTTGCCACTATTACAACCCATTTATTAAAGCCGAAATAGCTGGAGTCACTTCAGACCATATTTATTATTATTATTTGCTGAATGAATGCTGTGATTATGGGTCCCATGGGAATTAGAAGAGATAAAGTGTCATCTTTCAGTCTCTTCTCACCTTCCCCAGGGAGCAGTGAAGAGCATGGCTTCCTCTCTGTCTTTTTCTATTAGACTTCTTTCTAATTTCTATTAATAGGGTTCTGAGACCTGCTGTAACAGTTGAAAATTTATCTCTTACATTTGGAACGGTGATATTTAACAATAATGGTATGCTCAGAGGAGTATTTTTCTTTTATGCTTCCTCCTGTGCCTTCCTGAGCTGGCCATTGATTCCTAGAGTTTTACTGGCAGTTCAGGGATCTTTCTGGATGTCTCCAAAATATCCTGCGGGTTCAATCTTGCTTAGTTTTAGTGGGAGATGAAAAGCTGTTTCTGTTTCTAGATGTAAAGCTGTCTTAGATATGGGGAAAATAAGACTGGAGGGGAAGGTCCCTGACCAATATAGGTTACCTGTGAAGTCATCCAGTTGTGTGGGTCCCCTTCTGTGGTTTTAGGCTTGAGGTTATTCATGCTCAAACCTGGCTCTGACCATGTGGTATTAGGTATGGAAATTATATCACTGTGGAAAACAGTTGGAATTTGTCTGAGATGAGGTCATCCTTTGTAAGAGCAAAGGATATGGATGATGCCAAGTGAAACGATGACTGTGTTGGGGTGTGCTGGTCCTATAAAGAGAATCCCAAGTGTAGCACTAATGCAACTGGGGCAGCAAGCAGTTCTGTGAAAGGGGCAAGGGGAGATGATGAACAATGCCAACTCTCTCCTTGAGGGGAAACTGGGAGAGGAAAGGCCTGGTGTCCTTTTCCATGAAGAAAAAAAAAATGCATTTCCTTGACGGATGAGTCTTCGAGCTTTTCCCTGAAAGGGGTGATGTGGCAACCATTTGTGAGGATTAAAAGAGCTTTCAGATCTATTTATTTTATTCCCTTTTTTATGTGCATCTAAACTTCTTTGCTTAAAAAAGAAAGAAGGGAGAGACTTCTCCCAGGTTATCAAGAAAAGATAATTTGTTCATTGTCTAGCTGGCTGAAAGCCATTCTGGCCCTTTTTTGAGAAGCTGCAAATTTCCTTTATTTGTTTATGTACATCACCCAAACTTCTGTGTTAGTTAGCACACCCATCTCCTCAGACTATTTATACCGTGGCTTATGCAAATATCCCTAGCATTTGCATATACAATTATTGTATCAACAGGTAAATACTGGAAATGTGGGAAAAAGACAGCTGAGTATATACACATATACAAATACAGATACAAACAGCTATTTTCATGCACAGATAAGTCTATTCCTTGCAAACCACTGCTTTCACTAACCTGCAGGTATTCTTTTTTTCAAGGGACCCCACTAGTAATTTTGACTCTGAAACAGAGGGGGGTGAATTACTAATTCTCTGATTCTTCTCAGAGTATCCATATGTTTGAGGTGCATGTTAGAGCTGGGCTCGAGCAGCAATCACATGAAACCAACTGAATGACTCCTGAACAAAGCTGTTCTGATAGTGATTTAATGACACTGGAGTGATTGCAGCATAGCGTTCTGGGGCAGACTGACTCCTCTGAACCACATCTGTTCCCTCATTCACTAATGTAAAAATAGTATAAAAACAAGAGGCATTTGGTCTTAATCCAAAAGTGCATGTGTTACACTTGCAACTTGTTCTGGGTATCTTGGGGTCAAGGTTGACTCCGTAAGAAAACAGCACTGAAAACCATGTCTGTGTTTTCCTTCATTACTCTATCTGCCTTTGTATTTTCCACTCCCTGAAATCTCTCTCCTTCTATTAGTGTTTAAATTTCATCATCAAAGATGAAGAAAAACAACCACTGTGTAAACAGAGTGAACAACAGTAAGGGAAAACAAACATATATTAGGAGCCTGGAAACATATTTTCCTGCCTTCCTGTGCAGGAACAATACCAAAAGGAATAAGAACAGCAACCTTATGCCAAAGCAGGGTTGAAAAACAAGTGTACAGTCAACTGGGTGTCCTGAGAACATGTCAACTAAACTTAGCAGAGAAAACTGAACTGAAACAAGAGACAGCATGGAGAAAACCCTACAGCAACACCTTGTTTTCCTCTGCCAAAAGAAAAAGGTGGTCTTCCTCTCAATCTAAAGTTTCTTATCCTCAGCAGCTTTGCTGTTTGAGGAAATGTATTTCATGCCTACAAAGTAGAGAATGTCTTCTGAAGACACTAGTGATGTTGGATACTTAGCTGGTACATCTTCCTGAGGCCTGCTTTTCTCAAAGTCATCTGGTGAGATAGGGTGAGGAAAAGCTCTTTAAATGTACTGCCTTTTTTTTTTTTTCCTTCTTAAAAACCTTGGTTTGATTAAGTTTTGGCATTACATTTGTTGCATGAAAGACAGGAACTCCTCTGATTATTTGGAGCGTAGAGTCAGGTAAATCAAAGGAACAGATCAAAAGAAGAGGAAATATTAATGAAAATCTATATTCTTTGGTCAGCATTTTTAATAGCTCTTGTAGAAAATCAAAAAGGAGAATCAGCTGTACCTAGGAAACTTGTCTGATAAGGATGATATAATGCAGTGCATTAATGCAAACTTCAGTGCTACATACAGCTGGAAACAAAACCGAAAAATGATGTTCTAAATAATAAAGCAATATTTGACTGTTTAAAAGCCTCACAGTATGAAATTTGTCAAAATTTGACTCTTACAATTGGCCTGGGGAGGCAGAGCATAGTAATAAAGCCCAAATCTGAGAGGTTGGTGCTTTTGCATCAGAAATGTAACTGGAAGAATTAATCACTCCACTTGCATTTCCTTTATGACAGCTGCTGAGTGGAATATGGGGAAAGTGGTTTTTAGTTTTTGGATTCTTTTTAGCTGCTTTAAGCTATGTCTAACATTGCACAGCTAAGTGGAGAACTGGGATCAACAGTGCTGGGTAGATATGACTGCAAGAGTTTATCTGGAAATGGCTGTTTAGCATAAACTAAGTTCCTTTATGTGATTTGGCTTGGAATTTTTTTGCACCAGGAGGAGTTCCTCATCTCGAGGACGGTCACAGGTGGAGTGCACTATGCAAACAGGATCCGTAGGTGCAGACTGAATTATTGACAAGCTTTACATCTTAGGAAAAGTCGGCCTCAGCTCTGCATCCCTCTTCCA
This sequence comes from Buteo buteo, assembly GCF_964188355.1. Taxonomy (NCBI): domain Eukaryota; kingdom Metazoa; phylum Chordata; class Aves; order Accipitriformes; family Accipitridae; genus Buteo; species Buteo buteo. The sequence goes on from NC_134172.1 coordinate 67,109,243, forward strand.
AAAACCGTAAGTGGAAAAGGCTGTTCATCTGTGCCAAGCTAAAGGAATCAATCATGTGGAAATGCAAACTGAGTATTGTGACACCGAGTTAAGTGTGATATAGTCTAAGCATCATTCATTTGCTTTCAGTTTTGAGGTTGGAGGGTGTGCTGTCTGCATTTTCAACTTCTGTGCACAGCTAGGAATGTCTATGACACTTGAAAATGAACCAGACTTCATTTTAAAGCCAGAATTTCTCATGTCATTGGGTTTAGGTGGGGTGTGTTTAGCCCTCAGTGGGAAGCATTCAAGAAAATCTACCACAGGAAAAGTTGCTACAATGTAAATGGGCTGATGCTAATTACTCTCCCAACCTGTGTTACTGTAAGGAGTCAGGTAGGAAGGAGAGTCTGTGAGCCCTTTGTCATGGCCTGTCAATTGAGAACATCCCATCCTTAAATGCTTTATGTAACCAAAGATGAAGAGGCAGCAAAAAACCCTGCAGAAGAGAACTGAAATGTTAGTAGATGTGCTTAAGCACTGCTTTGAAGGGATTCGCAAGAAATATTTGGACCTAGCAGATAACCTTTGATCTTGAAGAGTAATCTCAGTTTCTTCCCATCGTTCACCTTTATTTCTGAACTTCATTTCACTGGGTTTTAATAGAGCGGGTTTTGGATGGTGTTTTAGTTAGAGACAGAACTGTAAAATATTTTCAGTGATAATATGTGGAATTTGGGTAATCTGGGACTTTGGTGTACAGGATTGTGAAAGCAAGTTTCCAAAACAGTGGTTTTGGAGTGAATCATTTAATGAAATATACTTAAAAAACAAAGCCAAACAAAAAACCCCCAAACAACCAAAAAACCACCAGCTCTCTTTTGGGTTCATTGTCCCATTCTAGTCTTCAAGCCTTTTTTTTTTTTTTTTTTTTTTCCTGTCCCCCTTCTACAACTGCAAGAACTGGAAAACTTAAAAGAAAGCTGGAGTGATGAGTCCATGTGACTGTCAGCACTGTGGTCACAAGCACATGCCTGTTTTGCTTTTATGAGGCAAAGCTGGACTGAAGCAACAACAACAAAAACAAAGCATGAGAATGCTTTAATTTTTCCCCAAGGCTCTGGATTACATAGGCTGGATTGAACAGTGTTGTTACTTGTTAACTTCTACAATGGCTCTACTCATTGTTGAGAGCTGTTTCTAACCTCCTGGACCTGACATTTTCCTGTAGACAAATTTGGTTGTCCACCCAAACTCCAGCTAAATCTAATCACCCTCCAGCAGCAATGGGTGAATGGGATCTATCTCCATTCCTCAGGTGCCACTGTTTACAACTTTGTATGTTGATGTAAATAAAAGATGATTCATACCTAACACTCCAGGCTGTGAAACTGTCCGGGATCAGGGGCAGATAAAATCCTTGTTACAGGCATTTTCCTACAAAGTCAGTAACTTCTGGCTGAAGGGCAAGGTGTTTGACTGGTGGTAGCAAGCACTGCATCTGTCCCTGCTAGTGCTCTGACTTGAGATAACAACCAGATTTATTTGTGTTTTTACCCTTGTAGATGCACTTGTTTAAAAATTGCTAGTGTGGTTTTTAATGCAGCAAGGGAAAGATGTTCATAGTAATGATATTTCTACTGGATCTATGCAAAGTACTGTATTCAACACAGGAATAGAAAATAAGCATGTTAAAAGATTGAGCTCACTGTGGGGCTGTAGGCTCCACCCTTTTGCAAGAGCCAATTTAAACACTTTTACGGGGCAGAGAGTCTTTTTCCAATTTTGGTTTAAAACAGTGATCAGACATGAAGGTGCCAGAAATCTCAGAGTATTTCCGTGCCAGCTCTGCAGCTGTTAAAGGACACAGACTTGGGATAAGGCTCAAATAAACATCCAAGGTTTTTTTCTATTGAATGTTTAAATGAATGAAAGCTGAGCTCCTAACCTTCTGAGATTTCCAACTTACTTGTTAAACTGAGGAAATGCAATGGAGCACGCCACTCAATGTTTTTCTGTGTTTTGCCTCCCAAACTACCCTGAGTTATCATGTCTCCTTCCAAGCTCTGCTGTGTGATCCTGCTTTCCTATTACCATTGGAGACAAACTGGAGAAAGAAACTTACTTCATAAGCGAGCCCAATATTAAACATATAAATAATGCATCCTTCAGCATTATTTATAATGCAGTAGCATCACTGTGCTATATCATATGCAATTTCACATTGCTTCTTTTTAACTGCTTTCCTGCCAGGCACATCCTTCAGTAAGTTCTAAGGCAACATCAGTTGCTTGTTTGACACCCCCCCCCCCCCCCGCCCCCTTTTTGGTATAACTACAAGTTATGCTGACAACTTTTAATATACAAAGCATAGACAAGGTTTAAATTACAATACCAGTGAGTATAATATAATTTATAATACAATATAAATTACAATACCAATTGGATCTGAAAGTGAAAAATTTTCTAAGAAAAATGACCAGTATGATTATAGCAGGGGGAGATAACTAACTGTTTTAGGCTTGCTTTTCGGTGTTAATGCTGTGCACAGAGTGACTTTTAAGTTATTCCAGAGTGATAATAGCAGAATATACTGTTCCACTGGTCAATTGCCCCATGTAGACCAGTCTGAGTTTTGGGTTTTGGTTTTTTTTTGGTTGTTGGGGGTTTTTTTGGTTTTTTTTTTGTTTTTTTTTTTTTTGGTTGGTTGGGGTTTTTTGTTTGTTTTTTTGAGAGTGTGCTTTTGTGTCCTGCACACACAAAAAAAATCTGGAATAACAATACCGAGGCTTATCTTTGTAAGATCAAATGAAAGCTGTAGTTGAATGTTCCATTTGTTTCTTAATGAGTAGTGTCAGGCTGTGCCCTATGCTTAACAAAAGCATATGTGCAGATATTGTTCTGTTATGATTACAGTGCAATTATATCATGTCTGTAATAGATTACTGCATTTGGCTTTTTCTTGGTTTAGGAAATCGAGAAGGAGATTAGTTGATAACTTCTGAGAATGCACCTAGATAGTTAAAAAAAAAAAAAATTCCTTCTGTGTTAGCCAAATTCCTCTACAGTCAGGTTTGGGAGAACAGTTCTTTTGGGTTCTGGATAGGAAGTTGTTATGGTGGTTTTTGGTGTGGTGTTTTTGTTTGGTTTTTGTTTGTTTGTTTTTAACTGAAAAGAACACTTTTAATTACTCTGCTATCCATAAGCCTGGTTTTAGTTTAAAACAAAACCAACAACAACAATAAAAAGTGAAATAGGAATTTAAAAAAGTTTCAGCTGGGAAATGAAGTACCTTAAATTAATGTGTCAATGTGCTATTTTATAATAATTTAATGTTTCACTATTACCTCTGTGTGTGGCACCTTCTTGCTCTCTTCTACCTTCATTGACAGCAGTGCATGGTGTGAGATGTAGTTTAATGCAGGAGCCTTCTCTTGGGAGGAAAATGGGGCACGTGAAGTACGATGGTGGCTTTTCAGATTTAAATTTGCTTTTATTACACCAAAACCTCAAAAGCTTGTGAAGGTAGAAGGAATCAGTTTTATTTGATGATCAGCTCGCTTCACAACATGCATCTGTTTTATATAATTGCTGCCTGTTACATTAGGGCACATTTCATTTTCCAGGTGATGGGGTAGTGAGAGTCAAAATGATGATTAAGAATGAATGGCTGCTCCCAGTCTGTGCTGGGCATGTGTTAGAAGAGCGGAGGTTAAATGCCTGGGGTTTGGGAGACTGGCTGGTGTATGAACTGAAAAGGCATTAGTTACTAATCCTAATTAGGATTAGTTACTAATCTCCATCTAGACAGAGTCTGAGCTTTAATTTTCTGCTTCAGATTAATTTTAATATCAGAAGCTGGTATTTGTTTATTACTCGTGTTTAACTTTGGCAGGAGATAATGATCTTTAGTATATGCTGAAGCTTTGATTTGCTGCCTTGAGGTCTGTCATGGGTGAAGGTGCAGTTCTCAACACATTTGTGCCTTGGCTTCTCAGAGCAAGGGAATAGTGTTGGTATTAAATTTAATGAAACATTTAAAGCTTGGGCCAGTTTAACAAACATGACTGAAGAACTTTCCTAGCTATTTTAAAATTATTTTATGTATCATAAAATCAAAAGAATGGACCTGGAAATGATCTTCCAAGAGTCCTCTTGATCTGTAACTTGACTCAAACTGTACCTGACTGCTCACTGTTGTCTCCATGGGCTCTTCTCTACAGCAACTGCAAGTTGCCCACTTTCTTTCACAGCTCCTCCTCAGGTTTGGCTTCTGATATGCTGATCACTTATTGACTGTCAAGGGGTGGTACCAATCCTCACCAAACCTCTCTTAAAATTTTTTCTCACCTGGCATGTGTATAGGTAATTTGATGGTAGGGGACATGCTCTGTCTGTTGTGTCTCCTGTGACTGAAGCTATCACCCTGTGCTTCACACACTATGTGCATTCTTTTATTTCTGTGCAGTTTTTTGCTTTTTCTTTGCCCTGAATTTTGATATTAGGCAGACCGTGTTCTGGCAGTGTTTGCTGAACGATGCCTTGATGTGTGATTAATGCCCTTAGGTGCTATAGTAATACAAATAATTAATGAAGGGCTCTTTAATTCTTCTTCATAATAAATGTTATGTGGCATGTTTGAAATACAGCTAAGGTGGAGCCATGTGCACCAAAATAGGCATATCTACTTACAGTAACTCTGGTGTATTAAAATGCACAGTTTTATTATCAGTAACCTTCTATGCCCTGCAGGCATTTAAAATCCTACTATCCTGAGCAGGAATGCGAAAATATGAGTTGCCAAACAGGAGCTTTCTTCATGCCAAAAGCTTGAGTTGTAATATTGTGAGGGCTTCACAGTGCCTTTCTCTGTTCTGGTCACTGGTCTTAAGTTAACATGCTTGTTCTCCCAACTTCTTCAAAAGTTAAGCATGTACTTCCTGTATGTTCATTTGACTATGCTGAAACCAGCATGTGGCGATTTTGTTAATTGTTCTGGCTTCAAGCTGTATTTCAGCAGCCTCATTACTGAAGCAGCAAAGCAACTGAGGTCATAATAAAATACAGAGCAAGTAAGTTAAGGTGATATTTTCTGTATGCTTTCAAACTCTTATGATAAAAGCTGATGTAGGTACAGTTCCAAGCCAGTGCTTAGAGGGAACGTTGTGGAGTGCCAAACCTAGTGAGGCTACTTGATTTATTTATTTGTATGTGTAAGGCTGGGGAAAGCTTTTACAGTTACAGGTTTCTTGAGTCTCCTTCCCCCTCAGTGTGTGAGCAGGTGATGCCAAACTGTTATGGCTTGCATAGATAAGAGAGATTATTTCCCTACCTCCAATAAATAATGTTTCAATTACAGCAGTGCTGGTATGGTGTGGTACTCTGCATCTTTCACCTTAGCTTATGTTCAGCACAAACATCTGGCTAGTTCAGTGTGTGTTAGAGCAGGGTAACTGCTGGGGTATTATAATCTGCGGCAATGGTTGGAGTGGGGAAGAGGAAGCAAGAAGGATCACATTGCAAAAACTTACTACCTTTGTGAGGAAGGTTGGACTGGGAACATTGACTGAAGGGTACCATCAGAGACAGGGAGATAAAGCAGAGCTGTCCTTTACTTGTGAGACATCCAGGGATCTGTTTCTCCTTGAACATCCCCCATATTTTTGTTCATTTTGTCTGTTAACTTTTTAAAAAGAACAGAAACACCATCTGACACATCAAACTATTGTAGCTCTTGGCTTGTGGTGTGACCTGGAGGATCCCACAACTGCCCTGCGCCATACTGGGGAATGGGACTGCCATGCGGTTTGCCCCGTTCCCGAGGATTGCAAAGGCATTTTCTTGGGTAAGGTGCACTGCCAAGAAGCAACACAAGTTACAGCAGGCTGCTTCTAGGCCCTTAGCACCCTTCTTTTCTCTTGTCCTTCAACTCAAGTATACAGCATGGGTTTCTTTTTCTTTAGCTCCTAGTGAAAACAAACACCAGAGTCCAAAAAAGACAGGTTTTTCTAGTCTCCCATAAAGAGTCTATGGAAATTTGAAAGGAAAGGAAGACTATAGTATCGCCTGCACTGAGACGGCAATTATGGGTCCTGGGAGGAAGTGTATAAAGCCTTATTGAGTGGAGATAGCCGAGATGGCTGCAGGGGCCTGCATGGTGCGAGGAAAAGGCTGGAGGAAACCCTTATCAGACCTGTTATCCTGTCTCTGTCATTCCCATACAGATTAATGAGCTCCAGGATGCCCTCAGCCATGTTCAGACCGGGGTCTGTTTATCCCAAAATAGAAGGTGCTGTCTTGTGCCAGAGTGTCATATTCCCAGGCCAGCAGCACCATTGTGTTTTATTACCCCATTGTATTCAGGGGTTACATCTAAACTTTTCCTCTTAGCTCCTTAATCGCTGTTTTGATGGATGAGCTCCATGAGAAAAGCTGCTGCGGCTGTTGCTGTCACTACTGAGGACTCAGTATGGATCAAAATGGTTGCTCGTCACTTGCTGAGGCTTGGCTTGCTAACTCTTCTTGCATCAGCTCTAGGCAAAGTAAGGGGGGTCTTATCCTTCCCCGCACGAAAGCAGGAGGCAGGAGTGGGATGGAGAGGAGCGGAGCAGCTGCATTTGTTCTGTTCTCGACAGCAGTGTGAGGCTGCTCTGCCCTGTCAAACTTTCTCAAAGCACATTCGTGGGACAGCACTGGAGAGGGTGAGAGCTGGATTCATGTGTTTGGGAACAGCCCCTGCCCTCTTGAACCCCCATGTAGCCAGCTGTCCTTTCCACCCCGGTGCAATGCTGCTGGGAGACTGACAGAAGCACCATGAATCTGCAGTTATTAATGCTGCAGGATGTGCGGTTCCCTCTGAAGGCTCCTGACTGCTCTGCCATTTCCCTGGTGCAATCCTAGGGAATTATCCATATCTCTGACAAGAGAATAGGTTACTAATGCACCAACACAGCTGTTTTGACACTTTTGATGAATAACATTCAATACTATTAATTGGAACAATTGCTTTTCATTTAACTAAATCACTAGAATTGCTAAACTAAATTGAAATGGAATGTAATTTTGCCTCGCTCTACTTTAATATGGGCCTCTAAATGTCTTCTCCCTGAAGAATTAGTAACTTAATCACCTAACAGTGATAACTGTTTCATAGCCCTCAGCTGGAAGGCTTTCCTGCTAAGCAGTACTGCATGGGAGTAGAGTGTTATAACAGGGAAAAAATCCCATCTCTTTCCTTTCTCCCCCTCTCTGCTGCAATATTAATCATATTAAAAATGATTCTCTTCCTCTTTCTCTGTTCCAGCAAGATCTTTATAGATCATCATAATTTCACCCCCCTCCTTTTTGCGTTGTATCAATCACTTGGTGTGTCTAACAGGGAGCACAACAATTACATCTGTCCATTATGTTAAAGATGGATTTTTGCTGTCAATGACTGGGAGATGGGCTCTTGTTCATTTTCCAATGAACTCGTCATCCACTGCACACAACACAAACACCATAGCATGATGTTGTCACCACATTGACCAAAAAACTTAAAAGATACAACTATATGGCAAATGTTTAACTGCTTTTATTTATTAAAAAAAATAAAATCATGACATAAATAAAAATAGCCTGAAAAGTATTTGTGTTACATTAAATTTATTTGGCTTTGTAACTCAGCTAAAGAGCATGTCCTCTGGCCAGGAGTTTCTGCAATCTCAAGACAAAAGTCATTAGACAAAAGAGAGTGGGATTTCTGAGGGGAAGCCTTCTGCTAACGGGTAACACTTTTGTGGTTCATACTTTATTGCATTAATAGATTGAGCTGCTTGTCCATACAAGTCCATTTTACAGCTGGGAAAATGGAAATCCAGAAATAAAATGCTTTACCTAAGTTATGTGGAAAATTACTGGCAAAGCTTGGTTTATTAATGAATTGTTTTGTTCTCTTCCCTCTAAATTTGCACTTGCTGTTTTTCCCTGTTGGTGATTATTTTAAGTTTTGCAGACCAGCTTCTTGAGTTTGTTCAGAGACAGGAAAAGATATAAAGCTGAACGTTATTATTACTCAAATTTACCGAGATCTCATTAGTAATAATGTTGTTCCATTGGAATAGTTCTTAGTAGGTTTGTAATTGAGAAGAGTCTGGAAGTTTCTGTTTATGCTGGTTTCAGAAGACACCCTGCACTTCATGCAGACCTTGTGTTGCTGAGACATGTCCAGTAGGGCTAGACTATCCTCTCTCTTAACATAAGCAAATAGATGCTGACTTTTGGTTACTGCCAGTTTGGGCAGGACTGCCAGTGCGAGTCCTCTGAGGCTTTTGTCACAGAGCCTCCTTCCTGGCCAGATGTGTTGGGCCTTACACCACATCCACAGTAGCTCCATCGTTTTGCAACCCTTTTGGTTAGCTTACTATACACAGGATTCATTTGTTTGAAGCTTGCTGACACCCCCAGGAAAGCTAAGACAAATTAAATAAAGTCAAATAGATATAATTTGGAGCATGCTAGATCCTCGTTTAGACTTTGCTCTTTTGGATGGAGTGGAACAAAGTGGTCTTTGTTGCAGATTAATATGCCTACCTGTTTTGAGGGGTTACAGTTAATTCACTCAAATCTGCTGCTGGGGTTTTGCCAATATTTCCCTTCCACACTTCTAAACTATTGATGACAAAAGGCCTTTCCTAAAACACAGGGCTGTGCAGATTTCTGCAGGATTCAAGGCTGTTGATGTCTGAGGATGAGATTCTCTACATGCACTACCACTGTAATTGAACTTATACCTATGTATGTCCCAATCACATTCCACTGAATCCAACAGTTGATTTTAGTTAATAAATCTGGCATATTTATCTCTCTTTAATGAATGACGCATGGGACTGCTGTTTCTGAAGTGCTTGAACACTCTCTCTCTCCCTCTCTCTCTCAAAGTTCAGGGTTTTATAGCCAAATGGCTTGGTATAATTAGTTGTTATTAATTCTTATTTTTCAATGTACATATCTGAAAATCATCTGAATCTCTAATGTTTTAGTTTTCTCTCATGCAAGTGGTTGATTTACTTCACTAGATATTGGTTCTTTTCCCTGTCTGAATGACTTTCTAAAAAATTAACTAACATGGACTCTGTTCACAAATTGCTAGTGAATACCTATAGCTGTATTATCTGTGAATAATTAAAAAGGGTGCTTCAAAGTGGATTTGGTGTAAATATTCATGGACATTAAAAAATGAATGCTAGATTAAGTAACCTAACAGAAAAATGTGGAGAAACAGCTACAATATCAGGTGCTTATGTTAATCAAACTGCTGGAACTTCTGTTGCTGATGTTGTTTTCCTCTTAGTGGAGCTGGATGAACAGATCATCATTGCTGTGGAGTAGAGACTGTTATATTTCTTTACTGTCTGCGGGACAGAGCTGCACATTAGTTATGCAACTGATTATCCAATTCATCTAAAATAGTATTTCTGTCCTGTTTTTAACACTCTCTGTTTCTTATGCCCCACTCTTGTAGTCTGCTTATACGTGTGCTGAGCTTTCCTGCCATGCTATACAATATGCTGTAGTCCTAAGCATTATTTTAGAGAGGGAATCATAGCTAGAGATGGCGTAAGGAGAAAGCTCACTGAAGCCTGAAATTCTTCTGCATATGGCAGTGATTTATAGAGATTCATTGACTCACAGTCTGGCCACTCAGAAGGTATTTCTAAACATAACTTAGTTTAGAACAGTATCTGGGAGGGGAAGGGGAAGTGTGATAAAGCAAATGATGGAAACTTGCAGCTAGAAGTGTTTTGGCAGCTGAGGCCTGGAGTGGTGCTGCTTGAAAGATGAGCACTCTGTGAATTGAGGGCATCTCAGGAGAAGTAAATCTGCCTTCTCCAGCGCAGACTGAGCACTGGCCCAAAGACCCCGGGTAAATAAGAATCAAACTTCACTACAGGACATTTATGTGGTCATGATTTATTGGTGCTCTCAAAGCCTTTGAACCTTTGCAGCCCTTTGGGGGAAATGGTGTGTTACAGGGGCTTAAATAAATAAATAAAAAATAAGAAGAAATACATGCCTATAGCTACAGGAAAAACCTCTTGTGCCATTTGTTCCAAAAGCCTTGACACGTTCAGGGCTTTTTCCTGAATTTGATTTTTTTTTTTTTTTTTTTTTTTATAGGATTTTGGTCAGTCAGCCAGTGCTGTAGGAAATAAAACAACTCTTTGACAGATTCTTGTTTCTCAGTCCCTTTCCCAGCAACTTCCCCCTCTGGTAAAGTGAACTGAGCTGCAGGATTCTGATGGAAAAATCAAACAAACCTGCCGAGCGTGGCTGAGAAGTAATAGAAAACTACTTGGAACTCAAGGCCCTGCCAGTATAAGTTTAACGCAGTGTTGTTCCTTCACCAGATGTCAAATATCCTTTTCCATTTTCTGGGATGTATCGTGTCCTTGATTCATCCTCCTGTGAACAGCCTTTGGTGCTGACTGCTTGGGATGTAGCAGTTACCTCTGTGGAGGCTTTCTGACCCTCTGTACAACCCACTTTGCTGTCCTGCATGCATTTCTGGAACGTATCTTACAGTATAAATGACACAAACATAGCCCATGCTCAAACTTTACGATTTCTCAGTTCTGGTGAAGGAAAACAGTAATAAAAGGTAGAAATTATCATAGTCTCTTCTATGGAAACCTTGTCTTTGCTGTAGTTGATTGGGATTTGACATTAGTTTTTTCTATTGGAAGGCAGTTTGCATCTCCTTTGTAACATACTGCAGCCAGTTGTACTACACAAACTTTGAGGTACCCCTGTAGCTGGGCTTTTCCTTGTGGAAAGTAACGGTGCAGGGAAGCTAAAAAAGTAAGTTATATATGCCACCAGCAAGTTATTTGTGTCATGGTTTGTTGGTGACTGGAATGGGGAACATGCACGTTCTGCTGTGTGTGACACATCTAGTTTGAAATGTTTACTTATGGATCATTATTAAGAAAAACTAACTTCTACGTTAAGAAGTGCTGTGATTCTTGATGATGGTTTTTGGAAATGATTTCTATATCGTATAATATTGAGAAGAAGTATCATTTTCCCTCACTCTATCCCTCTCCATTTCTACATTGATAAAGTATGGGAGAATAAGATCTGAATTTGATGGAAAGAATTTCAGTGGAAAACAAACAAACAGACTTCTTGGAAATAGTTACCTGTTCCTTGGCTGTCTTCCTTTGACCCATCAGAGAGAATTTAAACTGCACCAGAACAAATCTGTAATTTCAGGAAACCATGTGGATATAAAACTGGTATAAGGATGACTGTGTGAACGGGTCTGTTTCTGTTGGGAAGCCATGAGCAAGGTCAGCTGTTCTGCATAAAAAGTTGCAACTTTGCGATTCCATCTCTCCTCTGGTACTGTTAGTCTGAGGTCTCTGAAAGCCTGAACATACCTGAAAATACTTTTCTTCCTGAAATCTAGAGAAAATTAAGGATGAGCCAAGCCTCATAATATTTTACAATAGTAACTATAATTTAATTCTTAGAGGTTGTTTCCAACCTCTGTAGTCCAGAAATGTGACAGGGATTGGTAGGTTTGGTAAGTCATTCTGATCATCCTGTAACTCCAGAATGTACTTCATCTTTCACAGGTACATCCTGTAGGACAATATATACAGGAGATGGGGCTGGGATGGAAATATATTGCTGCCACTTTGTGATATACCAGTGTTGTGGTTTAATCCCAGTTGGCAATTAAGCCCCACACAGCCGCTTGCTTGCTCCCCCCTGGTGGGATGGGGTAGAGAATCAGAGGAGTAAAAATGAGAAAACCCATGGGTTGAGATAAAGACAGTTTAATAGGTAAAGCAAAAGCCACACAAGCAAAGCAAGACAAGGAATTCATTCCCCACTTCCCATGGGCAGGCAGTGTTCAGCCATCTCCAGGAAGGCAGGGCTCCATCACACCTAAAAGTTACTTGGGAAGACAAATGCCATCACTCCGAACGTCCCCCCTTTCCGCCTTCTTCCCCCAGCTTTATATGCTGAGCATGATGTCCTGTGGTGTGGAATGCCTGATCCCTTGGGTCAGTTGGGTCAGCTGTCCCGGCTGTGTCCCCTCCCAACTTCTTGTGCTCCTCCAGCCCCCTCAGTGGTGGGGTGGGGTGAGAGGCAGAAAAGGCCTTGACTCTGTGTAAGCACTGCTCAGCAGTAACCAAAACATCCTTGTGTTATCAACACTGTTTCCAGCACAAATCCAAAACATTGCCCCATACTAGCTACTGTGAACAAAGTTAACCCAGCCAAAACCAGCATAGCCAGCATAGCTCTTTCCAGATTTAGGTTTGTCAGACTTTGTGGGCGAGCAGAAACTGTGGAAGATGGGTGATTAAGATATGGAAATGTTCATCTTGGCTCTTAGTCCCTCATCTCCTTGGCCTCCTTTTCATTGCTAGCTTACTGGTGGTTATTTCCAACCTTAATCCCTCTTAATCTTGGGAAACTGTTTTGCTTACCGTGCCCTCAACATTGCAGAGAATTCTGCTTGCTTGTGCTCATTCGGGGTGGAGCAAAGGCACTTTGCATAGAATGAGGAGCTTTAATATTATTCTGGATGTAATTTTAGATATATTTTTAAACAGAGTTTTGAGAACAGTTTGCAAATTTCTAAGAAAAATGGTAGAACAGATGAGGTTATGGGAGGTAACAGTGAGATGTTCTTCATGTGTAAGTGGCACAGCATGGCTCCCATATCCACTCTGTTCTATCCTTCTGTCAGGCATCTTCCTCACCACGATTTCTCAACTCTTGCTGTGTTCTGCCTTCTAATTCTTTCAGAAAGTTGATAGTGGATGTGAGTGGGGCTGGCTGCCTCTCCCAAGGGAGGCGGAGGTTTCTGTATGTGTTATGGATGGGATTTAGTTGACTTGGAGGACTATATGTGGTCATGAGGCTGGCTAGGCATGGCTGTAAGCTCTGCTATTAGTCTTTAATTCCTGAACCTGAGAGACCCTCCCCAGTGTGCTGTTCTGGAGCACAATCCCCCTGTCCTCAGAGCAAGAGTGTGTGCAGACAGTTAATGAGAAATGCCGGAAGCTGGGTCCCAAGAGATGATTAAACCCCACGAGCCAATTAAAAGGAGTGTAATTACACAGCAAGAACAAGTTGTTAAACAAGCTAGAGGTTATTGTCCTTCAAGTCAACGTACTGGAACAGCCTTGAAAAGCTTACCAGGGAATCACTGGCAGGGCAGTTTTGCTTGGCCTAAGGTTTCTTTTGGGGAAGCTCAGAAGCTGGGTGGGGAGGAGTGGGCTAATGTGGCATTTTGCCTTTTGTCTGTGTTTCTAGGTGATAAGTGCTTAAAGCACAGAGATCTGGAAAGCAACTGCCATGTCAGTAAGCTGAGCTGCCTCTAGACTGGTATATGAAAAGTGTAAGCTGAAGTGCTTCCCTAGGCATTCGTTCCCTGTGTAGGGAGAGAGGTGTGGGCAGATCATGCAATCCAGGAAACCCAGTGTGTGGTTGGCACAAGCTGGGATGTGTCTGAGGGTATTGCGTTGTGCTCAGCCAAGCTTGGAGAGAAACTTTATGCACAAAGCAGACACAGGGATGGTTTACAGTGACTGATGAATTCTGTGCTTTTATCAGCTCAGGGGTGTCTGCAGACTTGCAACATGATGATATCACTGTTGTTGAAAAGGCTTGATTTAACTTTTTTGGTTTGGCTTGGTTTGAGCACAGGGAATAAGGAGTTTGGTATTAGCAGTATTGGTTACTGGTGTTGGAGGAAATGAATCGCATCCCACTGTTTCTGTTCTGTGTGTATCCCATCACAGGTGTGTGTAAACCTAAATCTAGCTCATCCTACTTGCAGTGGTCTTTATTTGATATGGATCTTGGGAAGCTTCTGCGTGTACCTTCAGCTAGTGGAGGAATTAGCTGAAAATGTTAATTGACTGTCAGTCCCGTGTGTCCTGACCACTAGGTGACATCACACACTCAGCATATTTTGTGAGCGCTTCCAATGGGATGTTTCACACCGGACCTGCAAACTTGGTTTTGCTTATGCAATGCACAAGTCCATTTTTCAGCCATGTTTGTACTTGAACTCCACGTGATAATAAAAGAACTAAAGAATGTGTATTTTAGCATATAGCAAATGAATTTTCTCAAAATGAGAAGGTTTGCTGTGGTAGAAATTGAAATATTTCTGTTCCATTATCAGTCAAACTGTTCATTTGATGGAAAACTTCAGAAACGCTGCATGGTTTTGGCTCTTCTGTTCTCAGATGCTTGCCTGTGTAACCTATGGCCACTAAAATCCTCTTTTTTGTCAAGATGGATATAAGCAATAGCATTTAAAATGCCCATTGGAGGGAAAGGGTGAGGAAAGGCCTTACAGTTCCTCTTACGATGTCAGAGTAGCTATAGGATTTTGAAATTCATTTTTTAGCATGCCATAGGGTACGTTTGTTTGCCTGTGTGTTCAGGCTTCAGCCTGTAGTTAGAAAAATAAATGCAAACTTACCTTTAAAGCAAATGTCCCCAGAGGGCAGAAGGATCACTCAGCTGTGAAAAGTGACAACTCGGGGGCCAGATTCAGCCTGGGGAAAGCACATGTAACCCTAGTAACATCCAGGGATTGAGTGGGTCCACTGTATTTCTTTTTTCCAGCATCCTGGCTTGAAAAAATAGCTCCCCTGTTGGAAAATCCCCATGGATCAGCTTCTTAGTCAAGGTCAAATCCCCATCTTTTGTACTTTTCTCAGCCATTATTTCAGGTGATAGATGCGCTATTGACTGGCAGCAATGACAGAGCATGGACTGATGGGGGAACTGAGGCATATTCAACACACTGGCACACAGCTAACTCATGCTAATGTTCAATAATCCTATCCTGCTGCTACACTCTAATGGCTGTGGGCTTGATAGAGCCCCCTCATTGAACTGGTGTATTTCTTATGGGCCTGCCCACCCATCCTTCATGAATTTTTATTAAACAAAACTGTAAGCGGATTGATTTTGTACTCCTTTATTGCATTTTTATTTAATTCCTTTCAATGGTGGAGGCTCCATCATGTTATCTTGACGTAAATCATGCTGGGGCAGCATGCCAAAAAAATAAAAAGACTACAGGATCATACTTGCATCCAGCGTAAATTTTACTCCTATAACCTTTATTAGCGTAGATTCATTGATTTTTCTCAACTCTCCCCTTCCCCTCCCCATCCCTCCTTTTGGTTAGACTTAGGTCAAAATCTGACAGCTCTTCTTTTAAACAGAGGAGGACAGACTCTTATTTTTCCTGTTTAATAATAAAAAAAAATTGATTAAACAGTTGATTAAACAAGACTTTTTTTTTTTTAATCTGTAATGCACAGCTGAGAAAGTACTCATAATGCCAATAGCATCATGGGCACTCATAACTGCATTGATGGTGTGACTGTAGCAGGAGCAGCATTCTGGAGAACAGCAAGCAGAGGTTTGCTCTCATGCCATCTCTTGTTGTATGTGTGTGTGGTGGTTTGGTTTTCCTTCCCTTCTCACGGGAAATCTGCCTTAGTACGGAGCAGTATTTTCTGTCCTGAATTCCTTTGTGTTGCTTCTTGCCATCTTTGTGGGGTCTTGGTTAATGACTGAAGTTGTCAGCAATAATAATTAATCATCTTTTAAGGTACCTGAACAGGGACCTCCTGTCTTCTGAACTGACCTTTGTGCCTTCCCACTCCAGTCCATTAAAAAATGAGTTTGAACACGATTCATAAATGCACCATGTATACGTGGCTTTCTATAAAGTAGAGTTGGTAGATAAACAAGGCACCAGTAGGTGGCATGCGAGAATACATAGAGTAGTTCCAGTTGTACTTTGGGTGGACTATAAATGGCTAACTTTTATTTTTAAAACAGACAATGTATCCCATAATGCCTTTCTGATTCACTGGCACTCCAGTGCACTGCAGGATGGGGCTTCACCATCCATTGACTTCATTGTGTACTTTAACTATGGGTAACAAAGCACAGGGTTTAAAGCTGGTCCCAAAGTAGCTTGTGCTGCAACATGGCATCTCTTGATGCCCCTCATTTCTGGTTGGTTGTTGTCATGCATGTTCCCAATCTAGAAGCAATACCAGGTGGTATTCATATTGCTTGTTTAAGCTATAGGTGCTTAATACAATGGTAAAACATAAAACATGGTAAAAAAAAAAAAAAAAGGTAAAAGGTAGTTAAAATATTTTTCTTCTGACTTATGTATGTCCTGACCCTGCCCAGGATATGCTCTTGATATGCCAAAAGCAAAGTCTTGTGCTTTTTCAAATTGCCATTGCTGTTGATGGAAACGTGGGAGTTAGTATTGTCTGGCAGAACTAGAGGTCTTGATTTCCACAGTGGCTGCTTTGTGTGGCAAAAGGCCAGTTTCTCTGCTGAACCATGGCACTCTAATATGACTCCGGAATTTCTGCGTTTGTGTAGAGAGCAAGATTATGCTCTGTTCTGGCAAATGCTGCTCTGCAAGGCTGTTACAGCAGAGCTGCAGCCATCCCTAGTGAGGAATCTTGGGCTGAGCAAGCAGGTGCCAATATGCTGTGGGAAGAGGGAAGGATGCTGATGTGACAACTGAGATGGTCCCTCCCCTGTGCACATTGTATGGGACAGGGTGAGCGCTTCCTTGCTCAGCCCTGTTGTCCCCTGCTGTGACTGCAACCCCACTGACCCAGGCAATAATGGCAAGGGTAAGGGATGCTCTTCAGTGCTCATGTTTTTCTGTTCACCAGCTTAATATGATGGTTGGCCAAAGTGGACTTGGATGCCTAAGTATCTAGTGATATCAGTGATAAGTATCAGCCTAAGCTGAGTGAACTAAGCCGATGAGGAATTTTTAATTAAAGATAAAACATGGCAGAGTTATGACAAAATGGAGATAACTGTGTTTTTAACTGTTTGCAGTTGATATCAGAAATGTAACTGATTTTTTGGAACTGGTTTTCTCCCTCTTTGCCAAGAAACTATTTTTTGTTTAAAAATTCATAGGGAGTTTTGTTTTTAAATTACTGTAGTAACGCAATGACAGTGAAGGTAAGACAGTGAAGAAGTGCTGCTGTTGGCTTACAGTACAGCAAGAAGTATTTTGACATGCATTTTTAGTGGATTACTTCTGATGATCTCCCAGACAAAAAACAATCAAAATGGAAGCAGAAGGTCCTTGGCTTACCTGAGTTGACATCACTTGGCTGTTTTGACTTAACTTTCATTAACCTAGAGATGGGCTTCTGGCCCACACTATGTTGTAGCAGAGAGAGTTTGTCTGTGAAAACAAAGCACAATCATCAGAGAAGCATTTTATTGCTTAATTTCTTCCCCCTTAGCTTAAACTAAAAAATAAAATATTTGAAAATTAGTAATTTATATGTCTAAGTTCTTCACTAGTACTTATTAGTTTATTTTATCACTGAGCTAGTAATTTCTAGTCATGGTTCCCATGGGGGGACTTGTTCAGAAACAAAACAAGAAGTCTGTTCCTGCCCCAAAAGTACAAATAGTTTAAATGTAAGATAAGAACAAGGAGGTGATTCACTGGGGAAGAAACATTGAGTAAGTACAATTCGGTGATGTTATGGCTACACACCTGATTCTCGGAAATCATTGAACATTCACTGAACAGGCAGCTCTTTTTAACATAGCTAGAGTCTAAAAGTGTTTAACCGCTTTCTTAATTCAGTTATATATTAGTCCCTTATTGTTCTTTAGCTCTCAGTGCTACCAGTTTATTTCCCCATATGAACTTGATACAAATATTCAGGTTAAAGGAGGACTGAAATGGCTAAGTAGGGCAGCTACTCTGTATTAAGGGATATCTAAAAGAAAAATACTCAGAAGAAAGCAAGGGGCTCTTCAGATGCTGCTGGTTTGTCTTGTCCTGTCTAGTCCTTGCAACAGATACATTCAAGATCCTTGTGCAAACAGATCAATTTGTGGCTGAATTCTGCAGGGAGCTATTCATTTTAAAATATAAAATGACGAATAGTTTGCAAATATTTCTGGATCAATTTATTGATAGAGAGAAACAGAGGTAAAATGCTTTTTTTTTGGGTGGGGTATGGGGTGTGGGGAGAAATGGTGAGACCTGTCCTTTGGCTAGTAATTGGTCCAGGGGCAAAAATAGTCTAATAGAGTGGGGTTAATGTACTAGTTGTTTATGGTGGCTAAGAAAAGAGTGTTTCTTACAGGAACCACAGTATTAATCAGAAAACAAAAATGGCAATCTAGAAAGCTAATGACATTCCAGTTGATTTGATTAAAACATAATGATTGCTTAAAACTGTCACTTCTAATTTTGTTAAAAGAAATAACATGAGTTAGATCCATAGCTTAGTGATCTAGGAAGATATTTGAAATGTCAAGGAGAAAACTCTCACGCCATTAGAGATGCTCTGCATTTAGTGGATGTTTGGGAAGGGGAAATGGATTGCCTCCTTCATGCTAAATTAGTATAGAGGGACTCAGAGTGTCTTGACCTTTTCTTAACCTTGTATACTCGAGTTTTAGAATGAATTTGCTGGTTTTGCCCTATAAGGGGGGAACAATAAATTGCTGGCTTGGAAGGGAAAAAGGAATATTTATAAAAGTCAAAGTGGTGGCCAGAGAAAGAGGTGTGATATGGCTGTTCTGGTGCTGACTTGGTTCACCTTTAGTAAGTCACATCATGTGTTCAAGCACTTTTTTCAATAAAAAGCCCACAAATTGAACTGTTTTGTCCCTCAGTCTTGTGAGACTTAGGAATGTTTTTTAGTACTTTTGTGATGTTGAAAACAATATATCATATAAAAACGAAGCTATAGCTATCCAAAGTGTTAAGGTTTAAAATAAACTCTTTTGGTTTGAATGGCTTTTTAAATTATGTTAGGTTTTTGTTTTCCTTCCTCTGTATGGCAAGCCAGCAGAAGTACCTACAGGGACTGCTGTTTGTCTAATCTGAAACATCTAATTGGTATTGAAGTCTGTGACTATTTTGGGATGCAGACCAATGTGGGCATACTGATAGAAGTTTACAGCTTTGGAAAGGTCTGTGGGCAAATAGTGTCTTTCCATGGAGGTAGATCTGTTGCCTTGTCATCAGGGTCAAAAGAGGCAGAAAGGTGAAGGTAGAGCTGTTATTTCTGTAGAGGAAAAGCAGCATTTTGTAATAGGCAAGGTCACATATGCATCCCAACATTTGTGGAGTGGTTTTGCTACATGTGAGATTTAGACCTCCTAGACCCCAGTCTCTCATGTTAACGTAGAAATTTCAGTAGATTGACTTGAATTTTGAAGCTCTTTGCCTGTATCTTGTCTCTTTCTGTCCTAGAGTCTTTCTTGCCATGTAATCCCACAGTCTGGCAAGCTCCATAATAAGTGCAGATAGATGAGTGTGTGTACATCTCCATTAACATGACTGTGCAGGCTAATGATGGGGACCTCCTGCTGCTCTCCGCTTGTTTTCTGTTGATTGTTATGTAATGTTCGGCAGCGGGAGGTAAATTCCTCTCCAATTTTGAGACCCGTTGCAGCATGCAAACCCCACTGTGAGAAGTCACGGTGATTGAGCTTTCGAATCAAGTCCCATGCTGATAACTATAAATCAGGCCTATTATACACTCCGACCGACAGCCGGAAACCTTCCGTACTGCATGTGGCACAGCAGAGTCTTGGAGCTGCACTGGAGTTTGTTTTGTAACTGTGAACACTTGTGTCTTTGAAAGGCTGTGATTTAAATTTGGTGGGATGTTTGTGTTCATTCAAATAAAGGCCCGAGGTTGCTCTGGATGCCGAAGGTCAAGCTGATGCTCAGGGTGTGCCTTTGAAGACTTGCTCCTGCCTCTGCATGCTGTGCTGTAGGATCACAGGGGTTGAAGTGAAGGAGCTGTTTCAGTGATGGAGTTTGTTCCAGCTGCTCTTCAGTCATCTTTGCCAGGCAGGACTCTGATCTGTGGCTTAGGAGGATGCTCTGAATAAGCCGTGTTCTGCATTTTTGTGGGGCTAAAGTGATACATATGGGGTAATGGGGTAATTTAGGCCAAGGTTGTACATACACAAAAGCAGGAGACAATGCCAGGAGACTTCCCAAGCCCTTTCAGCACAGGATGTAGAAACCCTTTGCGAGTACAGCAAATCTAGAAGTTTAATGTTACTGGTCCTTCCTCCAGAGCAGCAAGTTGGGTTAGGGCTGAATGGATTGGGGCAATAAGACACAGTTTGAAACAGCTGGTTTGGGTCATGGCAAGAATTATCAGGTGAAATTCTGTAGTGTTTGGTTATGCAGGGAGAGAACTTAGTTGTTTCTAGGGCTATTTTCATAGATTTCAAATCTTCCATCTTAGGCTTGTTTTCACTTGTTCCTTGTCTCAGTTGTCTTGTTAGTGTTTACTGAATAAGAACATAGAAACCATTTCACCACAGTGTGTGGAAAAGAGGCATATCTGTGAGTTTCAAAACTTCTCTCCGTGTCAAGTTGCCTGCTGTAAGCACATGGGAAGCAGGAGGTTGTCTATTAACTATGCACTGCTGTTTTAAACTCTAGGGAAAAAATCTTAATAGCAACTAAGCACTTTATTTCTACTGCTGCAGTTATTAGCCTTAGTAGTAAATAGGATAACTCTTTGACTGTTGTTATGAATGCAAGGCAACTCTTCTCTCTGTGGCCAGGCTAAGCAGATGGATGAACTCAGTACAACTTCGGCTGCCCAAGTCAGTCTCTTAGTTCCTGCAGGAGTCTCATGCAGGAGTAGGTACAGAGATTCCAGGTTCAATTCTTAATGCTGTAGCCTGATGCTACAACTATTTTTGGCTTTGTGGAGTTTAGAGAGGGGTTTTGTCTGAGGAAGGTTGGAATGTACATTTAAAAAGAAAAGCAGTCAGGATTTTTGCCCTTCGGGAAGTAGCATTTCCTAGTGTGCCATTGGCTTGGAGTTCTTGCATTTTCTGACTTCACTGTTGTACTGCTGAACCTTGCAACATTATTATAAAGTTTAATTAATATACAGAGTACCTTGAAAATGTATGGCCAGGTTCTCAGCTGGTGTAACCCTGCATGACTCCATTGAACTGAGCACACCCACGCTGATGTATAAAACCTGGGAATTTGGCTTGTGAATGCTCTTGCTAAGTAGTATTATGTGCACAGGACAAGTCCTAGATGAAGGTTATATTCATCTCTCTTACAAAAGGAGCTGGCCACAAAGTAGATCCAAAAAGTTGAGTGACAGGCCCCCAGTATAAAACTTGTGTTTTATCCCTGTTTAATAGTCAAAGATTAGCAAGCATCCAGGTAGAGATATATGGTCGAGACAGCATCTGATAGGCTAATGATGAATGGGAGCTTGAGAGAGGCTTCAGATTAGCTTCACATGCATAAATATCACATGTGGGTGACAAGGACACTGGAGGTCACTGAATTGTATTTGTGCTCATTCATGGCCTTTATAAACTGTCTACTACTTGACCATGTTCCCTCTGGGGTAAAAGGAAGCATGGTGAGATGTCATTACAGTCGGAAACCTTTTCCTCATGACATTAGTTTTGCAAACCTGTTGTAATATGTGTTAGTTCAGTGGAGTGCATGGTATATGAATAGGTATTTAAAATATTTATGTGTTCCCGTTATTCCCTTTTCCTTTCTCTTTTCATGTTCTTTCCAACTCTTTCCATACCTTGCACTATTTTTGGTAAATTCTCACTTCTCAAAGTTACAGGGGAAAAAAGCTCTCAAATCATTGTGACTTCCTCTTTATGAATGCTAATAAACTCACCTTACAGTGCATTTTCTAGTCTAATTGCAGGTTACACACCCAAGCCTTACTTATGAAGACTTGTAAAATGAATGTTGTAGGCTTGACTGTATTTTAACTTCCATTAGTATAAGCTAATGAAAACAACAGGCAGAGAGTGACAAAAAATTCAGTTATTAGAAAGCCCAAACCTGCAAAATTGAGGCTGTCTCATTCAAATAAGGCAGACAGTCTATCTTAAGTTAATTTCTTTAGTTTCTAACATTGCAGTGTTAACTGTAAAGGCTGGGAGGATGTTAATAATTATTAATGATAATTAACTTGGCATCTTTGGGGTGCTGGGAGAGAAGCTATGGGATTAGCAGATAGGCCCATGGTGTACTTACTCCTAGCCTTGTTCTTAGATTTGGAAGTGTGGATAATTAAAACCTTTCCACTCTGACTGATCTCAAGCTTCATTTATTTGGCTGTCATATTGTAAGCTGTTGTCAATTAGCATTGTTTTCTTCCATGCTGTTTATTTCAGAAGCATAAGAATAACAATAAAAGCAAGTGCTGGCCTGTGAAGCATTTGAAAGTGTTGGAAAGAGCCCCAGTCTCTTCTTCTTTGATGTTAAAAGACATAGAGAGCATGCACGTTTACTGTTGTCCCAGACAGAGAGCATACTGAGTTTGTGTTGATTCTTCCTTAGTCCCCAGAAGTTGGGCATCACATGTTTTTATCTGAGGGGGTTGGGAGAATTGGCACTGAAAGTTTGCCTGATGGAGTCCATAAGCCTACATGCGAACTAAGAAAGAGTCCAAAAGCTTCTGGAAAATTAATCAACGCTGTCTTCAACACCTGAGGCAATGTCAAGCCTTGGGGAAGAGCTACAACAGGAAACCTCAGTTGAGTTGAGGAGTGGCTGCGATGGAAAGGAGACCTTCAGTTCCCTCTGTGGGAACGTGGCCTGGGAGGAGGCCAGTAAAGGAGCAAGCTGCTGCTTGTTTGCCTCTGAGCAGGAAGGCAGGGTTGGCAAAACGCAGCTGCCAAATTTGGCTGACCTCAACCAACCTAGGCTTGCCTGAGGCCATCTGCGACTGAAATATTTGCTTTCTCAGCACTTTTATGAAGCTGCAGAAGGGCAAAGGATTAGGTAAGGAGACATTGAAACTGTAGAACTTATGAAATGGTGAATTGTGTTTCTACCCAGCAGTTATTTTGAACTTCAGATAATTTGAAAGTGGCGGCAATATTGCTCAAGCTCTGGTCAAGTAAGTTAAGAGGAACTGGAGGCTGAAAGGAGCCGATTCAGCACCAGGAGAGTGAGGAGGCTCTGATGCACTGTCTGTATGACAGTGAGGGGGAGATGCTGTGATCTGCTATCCCCGATTGTGTGGGATGTCATGCGGGGTGAGCAAAGCTCTGTGCTAGTATAGCTTAGCATAGTGCTGCATGGTGTCGTCGCTTTTCCTCTCCATTTCAGGTCTGGGTTGTGCAAAGCTTTCCCAGTGTAGCTGCTCTGTTTCAGCCCCTCAGGCTCGAGCAAGTCTGTCTGAATCTAATAGATTACCATAGTACAAATTGTATTGGCATTAGTCCTTGTTAGTGTTGGGTGCAATGTGCGTGCTGAAAAATCTTGTATGGTACACATCGAATTGCTCTAATAAACCCATTGCATATTTCTGTGGAAATAGGAATATGCTGTTGTTCTGCAAGGAGGAAAATAATTAATATTTTACTGCAATGACAACTTGTAAATATTATAATTATTTCTCATGGTTTTTGAGCACATTTTGCAGCAATAGGAAGAACAGTATTTGAATGAAAGTACACTTTTGAAAATGGTTGAAATCATCACTTCGTATTAATATCCAGGCTTTTCTGATTTCTTGGGGGGGGGAATGTGTTTTTCCTTGCATCAACTTCTGCTTTGCTATCTCTTTTGCAATATTGTCTGCAGCGCAAACAGTGGTCCACAAAGAAGCAGTGCTTATTAACTAAACAGGATTACAATATCAATGGGAAGTTATCATGCAATAACCTTTTATTGATCTGTTTATCATCAGTAATGAAATAAACAAACATATTACTTATTAAATATTAATTAGTGTAAGGGGGGACAAGACCCAACTTTTTCAAGAAAAGAGTGGTGTTTTCAATAATACCTGGATTTTTTTATTTATTTTTGTCCCTTCTTTCTTTTTTCTGGACCAGAGAGCTGAAGCCCTCTGATCCATATGAAAGCTGAGCTGGAGCTACTTCAAATATTCATAGTTTAAATTCTGGCCATATCAACATGGGTTTTTTTCTGGACTTGGAGATTTGAATGTATCACAGACCGATATATACTGTCAAGGAGGTTATGCTTGAACCTGCCAATTCAGCTTTGGGTGCCAAAGTCACCCAAAAAAGGAGGAAAGGCAAACAGATTTTTTTTTTTTTTTTGAGAATGATGTTGAAGGTGGTACGTAGAAGTGAGCAAGGACTGCTTTCAGTAATATCCCAGATATTACTTGCTGCTTTCCATCTGACTCATTTCCCAGTGAAAGATTCGTGACCAGTTTGTGTTTTCTGTGTGATTGTATTGTCCAATTCTGAGGTATTATAAATATGAGATGTCCAGGAAAGATTTTTGACAGCACTGACTTTTATGTGCCCAGAAATGATTTTACACAGTCTGCATTGCAGGAAGTAATGAAATTGCTTATTCTGAAAATGGGACCCCTTTAAAGGTATTCCCAATTCTGCCTCTTAGACAGTGGCAATCAAAAAGACAAATCTTTCATCAAATATATTAATCAAACATCATCTGATGTTCAGTTATCACTGCATGTTGGAGGAGCCTTAATCATGGACATTCCTTAGTTTGGAAAAGTACCTTGACGTTACGCAGATAAGCATCTTAGAAAGAACTTGGTAGATATTTTGCGTTAATTCAGTGGGTGTTAATACAAAAAAAATGCTAGATTTCTGTTGTCTGTGCAGAGTTATGTGTCTCCTTAACGCTGTTAATGCATTGTGAGTATATGAACAGTGTCTGCATTTCAAATGCATATGTGAGTAAACAGTGCTTGAAATAGCATCACACCATTTTGAAGGCTGGAATACTTTTTCACAACAATACACTATAAGCACTTAAAAGGCAAAAAGAAAAAGTAAGACTGCTAGCAGATACCTAATACATACATGCAGAGTATTCAGTATTTGTAGAAACAAATACAGCTGTATATAGATATCTCTGTATAAGATCAGAGTAATGGGACTTTATGGCTTTATTGTGACTCTGCAGACAAGGCAAAAGAATTATTGAGACAATACAGCAAACTGGCAAGCTTTTAAAATTAGAGGCATTTTGATTGAATAGAATATGGAGATTCATGGCTTGATTCTGATCTTAACTGTAACTGTTGGGAGTAACTCCTGTGGTTTTCAGTGGTTTAAAGATGCAGAGGATGCTGTAAAGTTGAAGATAAAATACAAACTTGTTGCAAACTTTGGTAGAGCTCCATCTGAATTCAGTTCTGTCAAATCAGAATAAATTGCTAAATTATCTTTATTCTGATGATATCTCAGTTTGAAAGAAAAGCACGAAGATTTTTTTTGTAATTTTTTTAAAGTGAAACATTCTTGATTTTTCTTTTGAAACTACATTGTGGTCGTACCTTCACTTTTTTTTCATTAAATATTAAAGTAGCATGCATTGGAATCACAATCAGTTAGCGTTTGTTTTGGGGTTGGTTTTGTTTTTTGTTTGGGGTGGGTTGTGTGGTTTGTTTGGTTGGTTGGTTGGTTTTTTAATACACAGAGACCTTACAGTAATTTTATTTATTTGTTTTAGCTGTGCTTTAACTGGAGCAAAGCCAAGATTGGGCATTTTGAAATTGAGCTTCCTTTTGTTTGGCACAATTGTCATTGAGTTGGTCAGTTCCATGATAGGTTAAATAATGGTGTAATGCATTTTATGCACCATCTAACATACAGAATAATGCTATTATGTTATGGGCTCAAGGCTATTAAGGCTGTTGAACTTGAGGTATAGCAGTTTTCTTCAGCAGCTGAAATGAACTTGGCATCACACCAGTTCCTGCGGAAATTATAAGAATGTGCAGCACCATTCTGCTTCAGACCTGTGGATCAGAACAGAAGGTCATCGCTCATTTACATTGCGGGTGAAAAGGCATTTCAGGAAGCAGGAAAACTCTCAAAGGTAGCCATCTCCACCCTTCTAGCTGAAAAAACCCACCTTTTTTTGAAAGGTCTCCATGCTGAATGTTCTCTGGCCATATTTCAAATACAGGAAAGCAGTCCTGTTTCTAGAGGAAAACCCTAAATAATAAGGATTTTTGTAAGCAAAATGATATAGGCTGGAGAGAAGCTAAAGGTGAATCAAAAGTGAAAAATATGATGATTCATACAGGAAAAAAAAGTATGTTTTTATAGCTGTAAAATAGATTATATTTGGTTCCTTAAACTATAAAGAACACAGAATATAGTTTACGCTGCTAATTGCTAGATTTAGTCTTAATATCTGTGTGCAGAATGATGTTTGCTAAAAACTTTTTGAATTCAGAAGTTTTTCTCAGCACTGACTCTTAAGACTCAAGTACAGAGTACGTACATTGCAGGATCAGTTCCCAATTATCCACAACAGACCTCTCAGCCTAGATAAATAAGGAAATTCCACTTATGGTAGTGAAAATAAATAGCAGGAAGATGCAAGCTCCATTGCCCCAGAAGGAAAATTCAGTTATTATTGTATGTGTCTTCGTGTCTTCACTGTCGGTTGCTATCTGAGATGGCTGGTCAGAATCCAGTATTGTCTTGAAACCCATTCAGGTATGTTAGAGAGGCTGCACCCCAGCAAAATCCTCCCTGTCCCTGCTTCAGAACAGGACTGGTTTGCATCTAGTCAGTTTGGAGCCCAGACAGCATACAGCTTGCAGCTGGCTGTATCTGATCATTATATGTATTTGAGACTAAGCCCAAGTTTGGCACTCACTTATAACTGGGCCTGTGTCTAAATCTCTGGCCCATGCACATGTACTGAATAGCTGTAGAAATGTGCCTGCTCAATTCAAAGCTGGATTTATCTTATTGTTTTGCCAACATCAGTTTTCTCTTGCTCTAAAAAGTGATTTTTTTTTTTCATGTGAAACAGGCATAATGTTCTACCTCATTTATCTGAATTCAAACTATGCATTATATAAGTGAAAATGTTGTATTTCCCAAAGTTACTCCAAACGGGAATAAAAATAGTATAAATTTTGTCTCAGTGCTAATATGTAACACTTACTGTGCTTGAATGAGTCATCTTAATATCTGAAGAGGTAAGAGTTGATAGTAGTATTAAATTGTAGAAAAGCAAAACATAGCAGCTTCTGTTCTTCAGAAGTATTGAAGTGATATGGGAGCTCTAATATTTTTAAAAGTCAACCTGCCGCAGAACCTCCCAAGCCTGGAGCACTGAACTGGACTTCTGGCTCTCAACTGTCTTTTGATGCTGACTGGAGGAAATCATTAAACTGCTAAAAGCAGTTAAAAGAAACCAACAAAAACAAACCCCAAAAGAACAGCAACAACAAACCCCCTCAAACCAATAAAAAAACAGAACCCAAAGTTACTGGGTAGGTTAGATGCAGGTTAGATGCCTGTTTTGGTGCCTACTGAGATGAACTGGAATTTTCTACTTGTTCTCGTGAGGCCCAGCCCAAGTCTGCAGGGGTGGGATTCATCTGAATGTACAGACTACACCTTGGAGCTCTTGTCTGACCCCTATGGACAGTCAAGGTGAAGCACTGTGAAACAGGCACTCCTGGAATAGCATTTATTATTACCTGTCCCCTTTAGAAGGAAATAACTGTGTTTTGGAAACACCATTTTTCCCCACTGATCATGAAGGGAAACTCGATGATGCACCTGCGTGTAGATGTTTTTGTTTGTCTAAGTTAGATGAGACAAATCCTATGCTAATCAGCATTCAATAGCAAATGGGAATGGGACACAGCAAAGAGACTAGAGATCCTTGTGGCTCGGGCACCAGGTTGTACATGTGTCTCCTGGTTTCTTTCATGCATTTTATGTGTATACTGTTTATAAGGAGAAATATGGAATAAAACCTAGTGGCATGTGCTACCATGGGCTACTTTAGGGAGTGCCCAAATGCATGTGACCTGTGACTTGCACCTAAGACTGGTCCTGTTGACTCATTTGAGCTGTATGTGCATAAACTGTGGTTTAGAACTTGCTCCCAATGCCGAGGCAGGGATCAGTATTTCAGGTGCTGAAGTTTCCTTTGAAATCCCTACAAGAAGGATGCATGCAATTAAGGGCAAGAGCAACCAAGCTGAGACAGATCACAAACCTGTGCACTATCTTTGAATTACCTTTGTTTTATTCAACTCCCTTAGGCAGTGTAACCAAAGCCTTTTAAAATATCATCAGACGATTCTTTAAATAGTCTGATTTTGCCACCCCCCAACAAAAGGAAAAAAAGATAACTTTGAAATGCAGAATTTCGAAGATGCCTGTCTCCCTCTCTTATTTCAAAGGAAAGAAAAGGGGAAGCGGTCAGGCTTTTTCTCAACTGCCCCTTAATGTTCAGTCATTGCCATTTTTATGGGACCCAGAAAAGTACAGTCCAACCAATTTTGCAGGGATACACACTGTGCTAAAAGGATTAGCAGTTTAAATACAAGGGTTAATCTCTTCCTCCCTCTGGATAGGAACTAGAGATGGTGCTCAATTACTTGCTAAGAGGGAAAAATTGCTTGAAATGAAATAGTTATCTGTCTCAAATTATCAAGCAAATATCTTTCTGTTAAGTCTGAGCTTCATTCTAAAAACGTTCATCAGTCTCTCATTTCTCTCATTTCACTGAAGCCTGTACAAGCACTCTTGGAAGCCAGTGTTGCAGGATCAAGTTGTTCTCCGTTGTGATAAAGCTGAAAGGAAGATGGACACGTTCTCGTGTGTATTACTGGCAACATGATTGTGGATGTAGGCACGGTTCCGGGAGTAATGCCTGTGCTAGAGGAAGCTTTATTTATTGCCATCGCTGGAACTAGAACCAAGCCTTTCTAAAGGTGACTAATTTTTTTTCTATAATACGTGATACTTCAGTTGAGCAGTTGTAACATTAAGTGCGTGCTTTGCTGAATTGGGACCTTGATTCTGGAGAGGGAACTATTCTTAAGCTTTTGGTACGTGAAGAGCATTTCCCATTAGATCATAAATTATTTACGATCAGGTCTAGTGAAATCCCTTCTGATTTAGAGTGATGTATGAGAAAGTCAGACCTATAAACTTAGTTTGAATAATTCTTCTGGTAGATCTGGAAATATTTAAAGTCATTCATTTTTTATAGTACTGTAAATTTTAAAAATTTAATTTTTTAAAAAATTGTTTCTTCTGCTCTGTCATATAACTTGACTGTCACAGAATGGACCCACAAGCACCCATTGTAACATTTGTAACATATGCAGCATTTGCATGGTATTTGTCATCATCTGACATACATCGGTTTGGTATGGATCCTACGTCTGCATCGAGCCGCAAAGAAATTGCAGGGGGATAGAGCCAAGTGGTGGCTTTGAACGTGGCAGAAGTACAACCTGGATGCATGTCTGTGAGGACACGTCCATTTTTCATTCATTCCAGTTTGTGTTGTTTGGCTGCAGCCTGTTAAATGTTCTGGCTAGTATGTCTTTGTCTTGCCTTTGCCACTGTTTGCTGTGCAACCTGGAACAAAGTTTTACCTCTGAGCCTCAGTTTATCTCAAATGAAAATGGCTAAGTGTATCCTTGCCATGACCATTACGGAGCTATGAAATTGTTAAGTGGACCATGCTACAACATAAAGCATGGCATATTGCAAACTTGCAACACCAATCAGCGTACAGATCACTAATGGAAGGTGATTGGGGCGTTACCAAACTTTGGCATTCGTTGTGAGTTCAGTTCAGTCCCTAGCAGCTGGATGTTGTGCCTTTGAAAGGAAGCATCACTGTCTCCCCCATGCTATTGGACACCGTGTGTCAGCAGCAGCGATTCAGTGTATCTGCTATCTGCCATCCAGCTGTGCTTGGGGCCCCCCGGGGCAGGGAGCAGCTTGATGCTGTGCGTGGTGGAGACCTGTGCTCTGCGCTTACAGATGCCTGGCTAGGAGGGACGTTTCCCCTGTAGCAGCACACAGCTGTTCCTGCTCTCCTCGTGTATGAACCATGTAACAGACATACAGGTTGGGAGATGTCAGGTCAGAAGAACTTGAAAAGAAGTGGAAATGAAAGGTATTGTGGTTTGCTCTAGCATGTATATATGGATCAGTCTTGGTATGCCTCTTGGGTTTTGAGAACATGTAGTGCTCTGTAGCTCTGTAGATTATTAGTGGTGTAAGGGCTATGCCAAGAGTCAAAATATACTTTTCTGCTCATAAGGCATCCCAATGGGGCAATACAAACATAAGGAGATGAACAATACAGTAATTTTTTTATCTTGAAGGCTGAAGGAGAATTGTAAATAAAGATAGAAATGGGAATTCATACAGAGATACCAAATCCAACTCACTGGAGCGTCGGTACTTCAATTGTAGAACAAGGTGGTGAAACAAAGACATTTTTCACTTAAGATTTTTTTATCAATTGCTATTCTAATAGCAGTTAACAAATGACAATTAAAAAAAAACTTCTAAAAAGTTGTTTTGTGTATCTATCTATTCAATTCAAAAACACGTAGATGAGCTAACCCTGACTGGATTTTAAACACCAGCAAATGACCTTCTACGTGATTTGGATGTTGTGGAAAAGAGATTTAAGCTTCTAGATCACTCAAACAGTTTTGAAATCTGCTCCATCTCTGTAGAGCTAAATGAGACATGACCTGCATATTTGTTTTTTTTCTGGAGGACTTTTAAAGTTTTTTAAATATTATAACATTTACGGTAGCATCATGAAGAAATAGAGAAGGCTGTGGGAGCTTTAAAAGAGCCAGATAATTTGCAGCCTCTTGTTTCTAAGCAGTGTTTTGCTATGATCTATCATCAGGTTTTGTATGGCTGATCAATAAATGGTGTTCCCCCCTCACCTAATGGGAAAAGAGTTGCCTTACCCAGTCCCTGGCAAACTGCTCTCCATTTTGGCCCTTCTTCCTGATATGGTAATGGGAAGGCAGGTGCACTGAACTTCTTCAATGAAGAAGCAGAGGATGCTGCAGCATAAAATTTCCCCTTGACCCACCTTTCAGATGCCCAAGTTTGGACCTGTGCTACTTCACATCCTCCAAATGACACAGATGGCAGGATAGAGCCAATCGGAAGCACTTGATATCGAAATGGCAATTCATTTTGCAATTCCTTCAGCATTCATGCTAACAATACTGGTCCTGATGGGCTCCTTGGGTATGAATGTAGCTTTCAATATGCAATTCCACAGGAATTACACCACTGCTCAGCTCTCATTAAGTCTGCTTTATTGTAAAGTGTTTCTGAGAAATCCTCCTATTACTGATACAGGACAACTGCTTTGCTTCAAAGAACTGCCTGATTTCCAAAAGCTCCTGTGTGTGTATCTGCAGGGTTTTTTTAATACTCTCTTTACAGTGCATTATCTCACTTTGTTTATATTTTGGACACTAATGTGATGTGTTTAAGTATGTAAATTGCCATAATGTGAGGAAATGAGATGTTAAAAATAGCTATGGAGTGCTGAAGAGAGCAGGGTGGGGTAAGGTAGCCAGTGTGGGAGGAGGCGCTTTTGGATCCAGAATGTCTTTCTCCATCTTTTTAGGGAAGAAGATAAATCCCTCCCTGAAGTCAAGCCCCAAAAAAGAAATCTGATTATAAGGCACCCTTCTACAGGTAAAACAGGTTTTACCTGCTTACTGCAGGTAAAAACCTCACATTTTTAAAAACACTCGGTGTGTGGTCTGCAACATTGGAATTCAAGGCTAACCCCACCCCCCCCCTGCTCCCAGCAGTACTATAATCCTCTTTCTAGAGAAGCAACTGGCATCCATTTAACCTAGTCCCATCATTTAAGTACGAAGTTAGCAATCCTAATCTGAGCCACAAGGGGAGGTACTGATTTACCTGCCAGGTACCTACATTTTGCCCACTGTTGACACTGTCAGGTCTTAAAAGCCCTGGGACTACCTCTGGAGCTGTGGCTGCACTGCATGCAGTGTAGCTTGGAGGGGCTTGAGTACAAGGTCAGCTCCCAACTACATTAACCCCTAATCTTAGGGCCTATTTACACTCTTTCCATCCACTCTTTACAAAAGCTCTGGGCAAAAGGGGTTGCATCAGAGTGATAAGGTGGCTTAAACGTGATGCTTGTAGAAGAAATTTTGCCAAGAAGTTGGAGGTTTTCAGTTGTGAATTATAACTGGCAGCTTCTACTTAAAGGCCTAAAGTTCACTCACCTATGTTTGGGTGGATGAGGTCAATCATTCCCCAAACAGCTTGATGCCAAAATAGTGAAGACGACAATGAAAATCAGTTCCCCAGCCCATATTTTTAGGCAAGCTGTCCTTACTGTTGTACAAAGTGATTGGATTTGTCATGCCCATCCAGCCCTCATTTCCATTACCTAAAATCCCAAGTCTGTTAGCTTGAGTCTGTCTCATTAATCACTTTCCCTGTAGTTGCCTGTGGAGGTCTGAGGAGATTTACTGTCTTTTAGTCACGTGCTGAAACTCATCTTCACTCAGGTGATCTCAAACACCAGTGCAGTAAGTGGCCACCACCTGCACCTCCCTGGCTCCTTCCCTGCCATTCTGGGTTACGTTATCACATGGCAGCATAACGAGGGACACAGAGCACTCAAGAGGAGGGTTGGTCATTGCTGCCAGAGTCTTGCACAGAGGCAGCCCTCTCCAGGCCCTACCTAACATTGTCTTCACCAGTGGGCCCAGAGAAATGCTGGTGGTAGCTGCAGGGCTGGATATCCCTTAATGCTTCTCAGCCATGTGGCCATCGGTTGCTCTCTGCTGTAACCTCCCTTGATTTCACAGACGAGGAGTGAAGCTGTCCCCATAAGAAAGAACCTCACAGTTACAGCACTTGTGGGGTGATGTTATGGTGTCTTTAATAGTGAGTCCAGTCATACTCAGGGTACTCCACCCCTTGAGCTGGAAGGTAAGGATGAAGAGCATAATATACCCCCCTCAATCCAGGAGGAATTAGTTAGGGACCTGCTATGCCATCTGGACACTCAGAAATCTATGGGACCTGATGGGATCCCTCTAAGAGTACTGAGGGAACTGGCAGAGGTCCTTGCCAAGCCACTCTCTGTCATCTATCAGCGATCCTGGTCAGCAGGGGAGGTCCCAGAGGGCTGGAGGCTTGCCAGCGTGACGCCCATTTATAAGAAGGGTC
Source organism: Buteo buteo (assembly GCF_964188355.1). Taxonomy (NCBI): domain Eukaryota; kingdom Metazoa; phylum Chordata; class Aves; order Accipitriformes; family Accipitridae; genus Buteo; species Buteo buteo. The sequence goes on from NC_134172.1 coordinate 67,142,300, forward strand.
GGAGGGAGGATCCGGGGAACTACAGGCCTGTCAGCCTGACCTCGGTGCCGGGGAAGATTATGGAACGGTTTGTCTTGAGAGCGCTCACATGGCAAGCCCAGGATAAGGAGGGGATCAGGCCCAGTCAGCCTGGGTTTACGACAGGCAGGTCCTGCTTGACCGGCCTGATCTCCTTCTGTGACCAGGTGACCCGCCTAGTGGATGAGGGAAAGGCTGTGGATGTTGTCTACCTCGACTTCAGCAAGGCCTTTGACACTGTCTCTCATGGCACACTCCTTGAGCAGCTGGCGTCTCGCGGCCTGGACGAGTGCACCCTTCACTGGCTGAAAAACTGGCTGGCTGGCCGGGCCCAGAGGGTTGTGGTGAATGGGGTGAAATCCAGTTGGCGGCGGGTCACAAGTGGTGTTCCTCAGGGCTCGGTGTTAGGCCCCGTTCTGTTTAATATCTCTATCGATGATTTGGACGAGGGGATCGAGGGCACCCTCAGCAAGTTTGCAGACGACACCAAGCTGGGAGGCAGGGTCGATCTGCTGGAGGGTAGGGAGGCCCTACAGAGAGACCTGGACAGGCTGGATCGATGGGCCGAGGCCAACTGTATGAGGTTCAAGAGGGCCAAGTGCCGGGTCCTGCACTTGGGTCACGGCAACCCCGTGCAGCGCTACGGGCTTGGGGAAGAGCGGCTGGAAAGCTGCCCGGCAGAGAAAGACCTGGGGGTGCTGGTTGGCAGCCGGCCGAATGTGAGCCAGCAGTGTGCCCGGGTGGCCAAGGAGGCCAACGGCCTCCTGGCCTGCATCAGAAATAGTGTGGCCAGCCGGAGCAGGGAGGTGGTTGTTCCCCTGTACTGGGCACTGGTGAGGCCGCCCCTCGAATCCTGTGTTCAGTTTTGGGCCCCTCACTACAGGAAAGACGTGGAGGTGCTGGAGCGTGTCCAGAGGAGGGCAACCGAGCTGGTGAGGGGCCTGGAGCACAAGTCTGATGAGGAGCGGCTGAGGGAGCCGGGGCTGTTGAGTCTGGAGAAAAGGAGGCTGAGGGGAGACCTGATCGCTCCCTACAACTACCTGCAGGGGGGCTGTAGTGAGGTGGGTGCTGGTCTCTTCTGTCAGGTGGCTGGAGATAGGACGAGAGGAAATGGCCTCAAGTTGAGGCAAGGGAGATTTAGGTTAGATATGAGGAAAAAATTTTTTACTGAGGGGGTTGTCAAACGTTGGAATGGGCTGCCCAGGGAAGTGGTTGAGTCACCATCCCTGAAGATATTCAAAAAGTGAGTGGACAGGGTACTTCAGGATATGGTTTAGTGTGCATGGTTAATGGTTGGACTCGATGATCCTGACGGTCTTTTCCAACCTAAATGATTCTATTATTCCATGATTCTATGATTGATAAGTATTCAAGCCACGAGGCTGCGTTCGGACTGTGCGCTTGTTTGTATAGTGCTGGAAAGCATCTGTATCTGGCCTTCAGCCCCTGAGGATCTGTGTGAAAGCCCTGATAATCAAAACATGTTTCCTACTGGCAGTGTGGCATTAAAATCAGTTCTAATGAAGGGGTTCTCTGTTGTCTCTTGGGATTTGCCTGTCACACTGAACCCTCCTCCGTCCAGCTGGGAGGAAGCCTGGGGATGAATGTGGCAGAGACAATGAGGCCCCCATGGCCCCCTGCTGGGTTGCTGATTACCATATTAATGTACGGTGTCCCAACTGAATGCTGGGCAAAGGACAGTACATCTTTAATTGGAAATATAAAGGACTGCTCATGGCCTGGCTTGAACTGGGAGGATTTATGTCTCTCCCTCTAGATGGGATTGAAGGGAATGGTATGATTCACTGAGTGGCGTGCACATTGCCTGATTTACTGCCCATCATTTACATTCCACTAAAGTCAATCAGTGCAGAAGGTCATTCCTAACCTGATTTTTTTCATGTTAAATCTTTTCTGTCCCAGACTTACAGTCAGGCCAGGTGAGACACTTGGCAACCCAAGCTGGTTTTAAGGTTGTTAATTTTAATTCTTCGATTAGGAGAAAGGAGACTGTAAAAACAGAAGAAAACCGGAAAATGCTTGTGCATACATTGACAGAGTCTGTACGTGTGATAAACTCAGAAGGCTCAACAAATGGCTGGTTCCCTTCTATTAAATCTGTACTTGCATATTTGTCATGAGGCTGATGAATTCCTTGTGCTCTGGGTCAGCAAGGCTAGTTCTGCCAACCCTGCCTGAATCACGTATTTTGTCATTTGCCTAAAATTTTGGCCTGTCCCTATTCAGATGAACTGGGTGAAGAATTGAAAGATGACATAGTTTAGATACTTTTTTTTTTTTGCCCCTGAATGGTTCTTTGAAGACAAGTGACCTTAGCATACTAGTTAACACATTGAAACTATTCTAACATTTTCATAATGAATCATCTTCCAATAGTTATGAAACTACTTGCAGTATACTGGCAATTCGTAATAGAAAATTAGGACCAGACTTCTATATTAGATGTGTGGTCTGATTCCCAAATCACATATGCAGCTCAACCTGAAAGCTTGGAAACAGCTTTTAAATAGTTTGACACAACTACATATGAAGCCTGTTGATTTGCTTGTGCAATCTTGTGAGATTACATATGACTATGCGTCATATGTATATGAATTCTTGCTCAAACAATTTATTATACAATGGTGATAATAGAGGTTGTTTGGTTTTGCAAGATTTTAAGTAAATAGGAGCTGAATTGTGATCTATTGGCTTGATTTTTCTTGTAATCTGGCTCAGAACAAATAACACAAAATAAATATGAACATCAGTCTGAATTAGAAAGTGAAATTCCAATTACATTTGAACAATATATACTTAATAGGGCTCTTGTGGTGTCAGTAATAACTCTAGAGACCACTGTTTGTTATAGTAGAAGAGCAAGTAATTTGAAATGTATGCTTTATAAGGTATTTTTTGATATGTAAAGAGAGAAGCTTTAGAAAAATTTCTATCTCAACTGCTTCAGCTGTTCTTTCCTCGATTCTTCTCTCTCTCTCCAAGTTTGGAAATTTTGAGAAATTGTTGAAAAATCTTTTGCTGGTTATTTCTCATTAAAGGAAACAAATCAGGCTGGGCATTCCTCAGCAGTTAAACTGGCCAGTGTGGTCGTGTAGACTGTGCTGTGTTCTGCAAAATATAACTGATGAAGTCATGTAACTAACACACAAAATATAAGATCAATACTTGTGTGTAAAATATAGAAATAAATAACAGTTAAAACACAAGCTACACCAACTTTGTGTAGGTTGGTTTGTGTGTATTTTATTTGGTGAATGCTTAAACAAATGGTTTGACTTCCACCATGGGATTACAGAAGTATGTAGCTTTTAAGAGTGTAATTGGCTTTCTTCATTGGGATGTGCTGGTGAATAGCTTGTTGTCCTAATTAGGTAGCCTTGCTGATTAACTCACAAGAGCAGCTTATTGGTGACCTAAGCCACTTAAACACTTCAGGAGATTATTTCAGCTTAACTGTTTTAGGGTCATCTTAAAGCACTTAAAGTATTTACTGACATCTTTACTGACATCTCTAAACTGTTTAGAGCTACAGGGCTCACCTGCTAGTTATAATTGTAACTGGAGCAATAAATAGTCATTCAGTAGACAGTGCAATGTGAGCAAATCAGATAGTGTGCTATTACCTATGATAGCAGGTGGCAGTGGCATATCCATATTGCAACATTAATAGGAAGAGTCTCATAGATGATCCTTCATATCTCTTTCTCAAAAATTATTTTGAGTCAAAGTAGTATTTGTCCAAGTTCCACCTGATGTTCATCATGTGATGTTGTTGCTGCAGGTCCACAGAAGTGTCTCTTGTTCTTCCTTCTCCATCCTTTCTGCCTGACAGTAACACACATGTGCATGAGCTCCTGGAAGATGCTTTGTGTTGCGCTGAAAGAGATTTCTCCACTTTGGGAGCATGTTGATAATGGTTACGTAGCAGGAGCTTGCCTTTGACATCTTGACCCTTTCTCTGTCAAAGTGCTCTTCTTTTTATAACAATGTGACTAAGTGTGTTAAGCTGCAGGTCAAATAATGGCTTTAATGTGAATCTCACTGCTGCATAGGTGACTCAACAGCATTTGCAAATTGCTCACAAAAGGCAGCAACAACTTAATAGTCTATTAAACTGTGCACACAGTTGACACCAGTTCCAAAACCACATGGGTACAACAGACGCCATTGCAGAGAGCTTTGGTTTAGTTCAAGTCTAACTTCAGGAATGGCATTTGGCCATTTCTAATGGTGAAGCTCACCCAACTTTCAGTTGCAGGAAACTCAAATGAAGCAAAAGCAGAACTCCTGCAGCAAGTATTCAGTTTTAGATAGTTACACAAATTATTCAAAATGACGTCAGTATTTATACTGACCTAAACCAGCACCTGTTCTCACAAAGATGTTGTAGAGTCCATTGCTTCTCTCTCTCTGAGCTCCACTTTGACTCGGAAGGAAAACATGCTAGGGAAGGAACAGGGCATGGGGAGCTGCTAGTATTGCGACAGAAGTTATTTTCCTGCTTCTGGTCAACTGGCTATAATATCCTGACCTCATAGGCTTCTCTGGAAATATGTGATGGGTTTGTGACAGCAGATTAAATAAGGTGAAGCTCATGTAAAATGGATTGTGTGGTTTCTTAAAGTCTCTATCAGATTGCTCAAATTCTAACCATCTCTTAGTGGCAAAAAAGTGATGTTTCACCACAACCCCTGGCAATCTTTTTTGATAGGTATTTGTGTGGGGATTTTGTTTGTTTTCCTTAAATGGTTTCATGGTAATAGGATAAGGGTCTCCTGGACTTGCAAGGAGGAGGTTATGTTGGCCGTAGGGACTGCAGACCACATCTGCCCACTGGCGAGGTTGCCGAGGGTCCCCCTCCAGGCCTTGTTGTCAGTTGCCTGTTCCACCTTTATGTTGGATTCAAGGTATTCTCGAGTTCTTAGATCACTAATAAATAAACTTCTCTGACCTAATTTTATGCGTATTTTATATATGAAATAGAACTATTTGTACTTTTTAAATGCGAGTATAATAATGTATCTTGGCGGTAGGAAGGGTCGCCCTCTTTCTCTCGTTTGTGCAGGGATTATTCACATTTACATAGAAAGAATTTCTTAGTGAAGAAAATGCTAATTCATCAGGCTAGTGTTACATACTGAACTAGTGCAATTTGTCTCTTTGAGGAGACTGAAGACAAAACTATTCTTGTTGCTTGGGGTCACGAGAGATCTTGTACAGTTAGCATAAAAATCCATTTAGAACAAAATTGAAACCTAGATTTTATTTTATTCCCCCCCCCCCCCCCCCGGTAACTATCTACTACTTCTGTTTTGAGAACAATCTGTTTTTGTCAGGGACTGTGCGCTCTCATTTATTTGTACATACAAGAATGCTACTATACGGTAGTCTTAACTATTTGGATAGTGATATGCTATTTCTTCTCCATACATATTTTTCGAAGGACCATTCTGATACAGCTTGCTTCAGTTTCTTTGCGGAAGACATAAGCATTATTTTGTAATTACATATAGCTGTGATGTCAAAGCTGTTAGTCTATTTGGATAATGACTGTAACCTGTGCCAAACTACACTCTAGATGTTTCTCAGCATCTTTGCCTGTGAAAGGTGATAGTAATATAAAATAAATGTTATAGAAAATCGAAATTGGAAGGTAAAGCAGTACAATAAATCTCAAACTTTTATCTCAGTGAAACTCTAATGTTAATTTATTTTTCAACCAATTATAATAAGCCTATATAAAGAATCAGAAAGTAACAGTAGATTGGCAGAGTAGCTGTCTGTAATTTACTTAAACTCAGGTATGTAGAGCCTACAAATCCTTTGGCAGTTTTGAAAGCAGTAACATTATTGAAAAGTATGTTAGCCTTTCCTGTCAAAATTAAGTAATTCTGTGTTGCAGTTTCTATTTTAGTCCTGTACTGTGCTTCTTTTAGGTTCTGTGCCAATGGACTCCCAAAAATTTGGAAGTGTTGTAGTGATCTTTATTACCTGGTAATTTCTGCTGCATAAATATACTCACCCATAGTAAAATTAATACAACTGGAGGACTAAAAAGACAAATTAGAAAACAGGATGCATGTCAAGGTGCTGAAGGCATTTGTAAGCCAACCTCTTTGCTTTGCATGGGTATGTTGGAAGGGCTGCATGGCCACTTAGCCAAGGTATTGGAGTAGGTTAAGGTGCCTAGGAGTGTCGACATCAGGCACCAAATGACTGTGCCCAAATGCACTTGACTTCTTGGCTCTGAGCATGCGATGACCAGCTGCATGCACCATGAACAGCAAATGTAGCTACCCGTCCACAGTACCACCCTGTGGCCATGATCCTAAAATCAGACCATTAATGTGAAGGGCTTTTTTACAGGTCTGTTCTAGAAACTTGTTTTGCCAATGATTTGAGTCTACAGTGCAGGCTAAAAAGGAAACTTCTATAAAATATGCATTCACATGAGAAATATTATTTGTGTTTTAATCCTGAATTCCTGTAAAAATTTCAACTTTTGACTACCATTTTAAGAAGAAAAGTGTAATCTTTAAGAATCAGTGTTAATTCACAATTATTAATATGTTCCCCCTTTTAAGATGATTCTGGAATTAAGCACTTCCTTTTCTCCTCATCAAAAGAGCAAAGAGTGTATGAAGTGAGCTATTTTGGGGTTGGCTATGGATTAAAATTCAGAAGGATGGTTATTAGCTTTTGATATTTTCTTGGAAGTTGATGCTGTTCTTTCCCATTCCCCTTCCCTGAAGGTTGTAGAGAATGCTGTGCTTAGCAGAATAATAAAAATAAAATAAACACCTGCCCTCAGATTGGTTCCATGATTGGTACCACAGAAAAATAAGGGGAAAAAATCCTATCAAAATGCTCTTTAATGTGTCAGATGTGCATGTTTAAGACAAAAAGCAGAAATGATATACAAGGTTTCTGTTATAAAACTGGAGTTCTTTTGGGGAAGCACTGGAAGACCATGAGTCTTTGAAGGATTTGGCAGCTCTTCATGTGGATGCAAACCTGCAAAAGGCATTCTGTGAGGTTTTCATACATATGAAAACAGACGCACAACCCTGTGGACCTGTATATATTTTTTTTCAGTTCTGTGAAGTGGGAACAATGACATATTCCTGTTCCACAGAACAGTAGTCATTGAGACCCTTGTAAGTATTTAAGAACAAGAAATTCTCACTAAATGCAGCAAAACAAAGGTAAAATAATCTTAAACATTAATGACACCACAGGTATTATACTTTAAAAGTATTGTTCAATTAAGAAAGTGCAAATATGTTGCTATTATGGAGTGGCTGGACCCTGGAATTACTGTGTAAGAGAGTATTAGTTATGCCTTTTGTTTATGGCTCAAGACCACCCAGTGAAGTACTGTTAAATGGGGAATGAGCTGCGAAAGTTTCATGTCTAAAGGCTGTATTATATCTTGCCTTGCCTCTGTATGGTCACCTATACTTGTGTAAATAGAGTAATGAACTGCATCCTCTTTGCAGAGAAGTTGTAAGACAGGATGCAAGCAGTAAAGAATAAGTCCTTCTGTGTCCTATTCCGGTCAAATCCCAATGTCTTTCTGGCCATGTTCGCTAAACAAGGACAATGTTGTCCTTCGTTTGCCTTCCCTTATGTTAGTCTCTCATGTTTCTCCATTTTTTTCACATTGCAGTAGACCAGTGTGAACAGCTGTAACCACAGGGAAAGTATAAAGCCAGCTCTTACTGGTCAGCTGAAATCTCAGATCTTACCACATCACTTTCCCAGGTATGTAAGAAAATCAAGCTTAAGTTTAAATGGAGATCTAGGATCAGCATTCTGGTTCATTCAGCTAGGATATTTCTCAGGGCATGGCAATTGCATGGGAAGAGCAAGTGCTGTGTTGAATACACAGAGAGTGCCACAAAGGGCAATTAGACCACCTTACTGGCACAGGAAGTAATTGCAGTCTGAGTAATGGTTTCTCTTATTGACTTTGAAAATACACTATTATGGATGCATCTAATCAGGGATAAAACCTAAGGCAAATTATCTCAAATCCATGTATTTATTTCTTTGAAATCTGCTTGATTTCTGTTTAGATATAAGATTTATTGAGATGAGCGTAATCCTTTGATTGTGTATCATGCACCTACCAAGTTACATAGAAAAAAGAGAACTTAAGATTCTCTTCCCTGAATTTCTTCTCTCCTCTCTTAAGTAGGCTCATATCTCCCCCCACTTAGAGGTTTCTGAGCCATCTTTCTTAATGCAGGTTCTACTCTAACAGTAAATGAGTTTGCTGAGTCTATTATTTTTCTATCAAACAACTTCGCTTCTGAGTTGTACCCATCCTCTCTGCTGTTCTGCATCTCTACATCATCCTTAAACATGACTTTTTATATTTGGCCATGCCAAAAGGTAAGTTTAATTTGTGCTATGCTCCTGCGTGTGCCAATTAGTGATCAAACGCTTGAAGCAGAATTGTCCTAATGATATGTTTCAATTATGTGTTCAAATAATGTCATATTGCTCTTGAATAAGCAACACTGACTCTGCATTACAAGCTTTTTTTTCTTTCCCCCCTCTCTCTCTCTCCTCCCCCCATTCCCCCCTTTTTTTTTTTCCTTAGCCAGGGACCACTTTATCATTTTATATGGTGCAGGGAGTTGTGGTGCAAACACACAGATATAGTCAGCTAATCCTTTTATTTTCCTGTGCTCCATTTTGATCCTTTATAGTCTCAGTGCAAACATGTCAGATGGAAGAGTCTTTAACAGTGAAAAATCACTGTTCTGATTGGATCTGAATCATATAGATCAGCCGTCAGTATTCAATGAGGATGAGGTGTTGCAGTTCAATAAGCAGTGGAGGTACGAATGACCCTGGTATGGGATGCCTATCCATCACAGGGTGATTGGTACTAGACCCAGAGGTGCCTTGTAGCGTAAAAGACCCCCAGGTAAAAAGGTTTGAATTCTTTACTGGATAGCTTGAAAATTAAGAGTCATCTTTGCTGTTTGCAAACAGTATTTCAAATTATGGTATTGATATAATATAGAACAACAGGCCAGAAAGAAACAATCTCTGTACAAGCTTTCTTGGACAGCAGCTTTAAGCTGTATATTTCATGAGCTTTACTTTAAAGTTACAAATCATGTTTGTAGATATTGTTTGAGATTACTCTCCTTGGCTCATCTTGTCTTTGACTAAAGAACTGGAGAATTTGGTAAAATAGGCAAAACGTGAGAGAACAAAAGCAGCGTGATGTTTTCTTGGCATGAAGAAAGCAGAAACTGATGGGACTGGTTATGAAGAAAGTTACTGAAGTCCAGTAAGAACATGAGAGGTGGATAGCCTTGTAAGGATTGCATATCTCCGTCTATAAATTCTCATCCTGGCCAGAGGGGCAGGCATTTTCTCTACAAAACATACAAAAGAAGAATGCATTTCTTTAGACTTCATCCCTCCCTTGATTGCAGACTTTAAAGCAGTCATATTCTTGGGGGGGGGAAATTTGTGCATCTCTGCTATCTCTCCAATGTGATTTGAGTGAAATGCATTGTTTTGCTTCATGTTGCAAATAATGATTTTTTTTTTCCCCCACACAGTTACATCTAATTGTATCTCTAAATACAATGGGGTAAATTAGACATTGATGGACATATGCCTCTTCTTGGTCTTGGAGTTTGTTCTTGGAATTAATAGGCCAATGTAATGCTTTTGCCAAATCTTCTATTTCCCGTGTTACCAAAACTGTGGGCAGCCCAAGTGGTTTACTGTGAACATCAAACAGAAGTGTGTTGCCAGAAGAGACATCATGGGAGGTTAACATGTGTGGTAGTTAAGGCATATTTCAACAGTTGGGCTCAGAGGGCTGATTTCAAGGTCTTGTCTTGTTTTATTGGCTGTAATATCATGGCTTTGGGCACCCTTCTTGGAGATAATAACTAGCAATTATAAGCCTTTAAACATTGTGGGCATGAGATTTTTTTGATTTTTTTTTTCTTTTTTCCTTTTCTTTGTAATTTACTTACCCAGAAAAGCATAGCTCAAATCTCATTTACCATCTGGAAATCTGTGTGGTCCAGCTCTTCACTGCATTATTGCATCCAAGAATGCAGAAGGTAAAAGTAAATTCCTTGAAAATGGTATATGCAACACATGCGGAGGATTATAGCCCTGTTGTACCCAGATAAAATCGGTTGCAAAATTTTGGTTTTGCTACATGGCACTGCCTCTGTGGGTCTTCTTCAAGGAAATTAATTTTCTTTCTCTTGCCAGTTCAGAGAACTTCTAAATTGTAAAACAACTCAACAATTTTCTAAGAAGTATGGGTGTTAGGGTATCTAGGACTCTAGTCTGAACTTCAAGACTTCATGAGACCTGTCATTTTATGTCTCCTGGGGGCAACAAAACCTGCTGCAAACCATCACTTCTGTGCACTCTGAGGAAAAACTTGAGTTGAATGTCCTGCTCTTGTTCTGGTAACTCCTTTGATCAAGGCCTTCACGTTGTACAGTGCGAGGGGAGGAAGGGAGTTGAAATGAAACTGGCTGTATTTCTCTGTGCATGTGCCCACATTGGTGAATGACCAGATAGCCCTGGGTGTGTAGTCCATTCAGTTACTTGGGAGTTTGTTCAACGGTACTTTCTAGATTCTTTCAGTTTTATTGATAAAATCAAGGATAAATTTGGCTTATGCTTTTCCCCTCTGTCCATCACAGCCTTGCACATCTATGGAAGCTGAAGGAGTTAAAAAGCATAACTTAATCTTTTTTTTTTTTTTTTTTTTTTTTAAATATGACCAGGAAAGAGGATGTCCTCTTGCAGTTTATAAAAGTATAGTAATTAGCAGTCTTGACTCATATTGAGTGTGAATGGGAAATTCACCTGTCAGCAAAGTATGAAGAGTGCTTTAGGAACCAGTATGCTTGCAGAATATAAAGCAAAAACTCTGCTTTTTGTCATGCTGCTGGAATGAAGACTGAACTGTGACAGTCCTTCCACTCCCTCCTCCACTCAGTTTCTCACCCTTCACAAACACAGAGTTTATTGCTTAAAAAAACCCACCTACACAAACTCTTCTGTGAGTGTGCTGTGCGTTGAGAGTAACACTGTGGTGACAGAGAGCTATGGAGCTGCTTCTGCACAGCTATTGGATAAAGATCCATCACCAACTGACTGATATGTGACCCACAGGTACCACATATGTTACCTAATGACCAGTCACTTAATTATAGACTAGGTGACATGTTTATAAGGGTGAACTTTAGAGTGCTATTAGGGAATGGACAGATGAACTATACCGGTGCCCTCCGGGTAGATTTCACCCAGACTCTTCTGCCTCTGTGGACCCATTACACAGTAATTAGGGTGATTTTTAAGTAGGATGCAAAGAGTTAAATGACTAACCTTATTATTGCTTCATTTGTCACTGTGGTAAGTGCCGCTTTGGGGGAGGTGGCTTGGAAGAAAGTGAGAAAGGAAGAAAAGAGAACATGAGGTGTAAAGTCTCTTCTTCCCTAAGTCTACATGTGGAGAGCAAGGAGATGAAGAATTTTGTGGATTTTTGTGGATTGATGTGGATTTTTCCAAAGCTAAGACTGGGCAAATCTTTGAACAACCTGATTCTTCACATTAACAATTGAAATGTCCATGAAGTGAAGCCAGTGGCATGACGGTGTTCCATGGTAATGGTGTTTTTGTACTAATTACTTCCTTTACAGCCCTAAGAACAAGGTCTGCATCTTGTGGATTTACCAATTTACTAATCTGATTCACTGAGGTCTTTTCAGAAAATATTTCGGAAATTTATTTTTATTTTTTCCTGTAGCAAGAGGTAGATGTGTACACAGCTGAGATATGTGTCTCTCCATCTTCTCTGGGCTAGAACATAACCATATCTTAAAAGCAAGTTGCTTGGCCCTCTGTCCCCACTGTGAGAGTGGCAGTGGCAGGGTTGTCTGATGTCTGTCCTCACTGACATCAGGACAGCCGCTGCAGTTTCACTGCCTGAGTGCGGCAGAACCCTAGCCCTGCCCTTCTAGCGCTAACCCTGAACTTTTGATTTAGCAACAGGGTGAGCCTGAGCCGATTTACTGGCTTTTCTCATGCGTGCTCAGGTCAAGGAGTCAAATATCCACAATTACTGCCAGTGACTTGCTTCTGGGTGACTGTGGAAGTATTTATCTTCTCTGCAGTCTTTGTGCTGGCTGTTGAAGTTTTGGAAAAATATTTTTGTTTTTCTAAGTAGTTGCACGGGAATTTTGTTGTGGAGAGGAAGTGAATGGTCATCTTCACTAATCTGTGTTTAACATCCAATTGCTCTTGAAATCTTAAAATGAAGCTGTGAAGCATGGAGTCATGTGAATCAGTTGTTGCATTATAATGTCAGCTGTTTATCTGCAGTGTTTATACATGTTTATACAGATTTTTACCAATGCCCTTAGTTTTGTTTCATTCACTCAGCTGAATCTTTCACTTTTCAAGTAGTAATAGTTGGAGGAAAAAACTGCAGGGCAGACTTCTCTTGTTCTTTAGGAGATAATAATTGCTGTAGGGTATCTCTAATTGAAGGGAAGGAGATAGGTTTGAACTTCTCAACCTGTGCTTTGCACCAGGTGGCTGGGAGCCAGTTCTGATCTAGAAGAAATGTAGGTGGTTTTACCAGTGACATATTTGAGCTAATACGTCCTGCTAAGATAAATGTGAATGAGCTGGATGTAAAAATGATTTTTTGGGGGTTTTATATGGTCCAGCTGCATTCATCAAGGAGAACATAGTTATGACCCTACTCTATGTGGGCTACAATGTACCTAATTTTCTTGAAAAGCTGAGGCCTTTGAGGTGTTAAATGTTTCATTAAATTAGCCACATATTCTTAATGTAATGCAGTGGGGCTCTTGCCTCTTCAGGATCTGTTCAGGACCTTTCAGGATCAGCGTTATGGCAGGGAAAGAAGCTATCATTGATACCAAAACCCCTGGAAGTTGGCAGTATTTTTTTGCTCCATTGTGGCAGGTATTACTGTTAGCACTTAGACTTCAGAAATGTTTGAAGATTCTTTGCCCTTCCCTGCTTCTAACCTCTGCTTATGGAAAGGGTAATGGGAAGAAGTTACATGTTAAAAAAATGTTTTAGGAATTCTTCCCTCGGTCCAAAAAACCCCATGCAGAAATATCTGACTGAGAACTGGAAGAAGTAAAACATGTGGAGATCTAAGTCAAGGTTTTGTTCACCTGCAGATCAAGGTGAATGCATGGATTTCTCCCCCCCCCCAATGTGCAGTGTATTTTTCTTTAAATTGTGGCTTTTCAATCCTTCTAAAGGGGCAGGGATGTATTTAGGAGCTCCAGCTGTTCAAAGTTCTCGGAGATGACTACCAAAATGTTGTTTTATTTCAATTTACTTTCCTTCTTTTTTCCTCAGGATATTTTAGGGTGGGATTTAGACACGTAACCATACACGCCTGCTGCTGTTCTTGTCAGCTGATGCCAGTCTGCCTGGCCTCTAGCTTTTACACTAAAGCACCATGACTTTGCTATAAGTTTTGTTTCATTTGTACATCCCACAGCCCACCTTTGTCAAGTGTAAGTGGTGGATCCTTCAAATGGTAGGCACAAAAAAGTCACCATGAAGAAGCCAGGCTGTACATGCCTGGGCTGCCACAGCAACTGAATATGCAGCTGGCAGGGTGAAATTTCAGTTTATTTAAATAAATGTAATGGAAAATGTTTAAAGGAGAATGAAATGTATCTCTCCTTCCAACATTTTTTTTCAGTAGAGTTTTATCAATGTGCTGATGGTAAAGCAGAGCTGCTGTTAGTTTCACATTGTCACTGTGTTCAGTAGTCTAAAGGACTCAGCTCTGAAGTAGTGCTCCTCAACAGCTCAGCTTTACGGAGAGGTTTTTTGGAGCTGCCCTCAGCTTCTGTGCCGATTTTTTTAAACTGGTCTCCCCTGAACATGTTTCTTTTGGTTTCATGAAAGTAGAAACCCAAGGTTTTAAATCTTATTTCTATTTTTGTTTGCTTAAAATATTGTCATGGAAGTATTGTCATGAACTTTCTTACCCTGTAAAAGTCTTGCGCATGGAACATGGACCTAATTCTGAGCTGGAATACCTGCACTTTAAATCCATTGCAAACTTTTCACGGTGTGTGAACTAGACCCTTTGACAGCTTTTGCCAGTATGGCTTCTTTAGATTGAGATTCTGCCTTTTGTACCAGGAAATTTTCACAGATAGAAATCCTTTTAGAGCTGAGATCAAAAGGAGTACAATCTGAATGCCGTTGCTGTCTGACTTACACAACAAATGACCCCACACAAACAAACAAAAAAACCTTTTATGGTAGTATAACTCAAATAAATTACTTTATCTGTGGGGAAATCCTGTTATTAGGTCTTTGAGTAACTTTGTCTCTCTTGGAATGTATAGTTGGACTTGGTCTCCTCTTCTTTCTATTACTGTGCTCTCGTCCATAGTGACTATGCCACTCATTTCCCAGAGTAGTCTGAGACTGGAGTTTCCAGGTAGCTGTTTTAGCTTCTATTCACCTCAAAATATCAATATTTCTAGCTATAGTATGAGGATCTACCACTATAGTATGATTTCTGGGCAGCAAGGTGTGCATGGGGCAGGGTACTGAGAGGTAAATGACATCGTCTGGAAGTCTGGTGATGAATCTCCACTTTGTGCATCTGCTGTACTCAAGACAGCAATGCTTACAAGCATACTTCAGTGTTGCTGCTTCCATTGACCCTTTCTGTATGGAGACTCCTTTCTTTAGAAGAAGGGACAGAAGGCTGTGCTGTGGAGGCCTGGGTGCAGTCGGACCAACTCTGTCCACAGGGGCTGTTCAGCAGGTTGTCCTGGCACAAGAGGGATCTCCACCCCCCTGCCCCAAGGTGAGTGCTCGGATGTCTCTGTAGCAGTGGAGTAAGGTGTCAGCTGAGGAAGGGTTAGCTTTTGTGCCTGGGGGTGCTTGAAGGCAAGTGATAAAAAACCAAAACCAAATAAATAAACAAAAAAGAGACGCCAGAAGTCAGCTGATTTCCCTGAATTCCTGCCGGTTGAAGGGGGATGTGGGGTTTCCAGGCTGCAGGGTCTTTCTTTAAGGGTGGTTATAGCAGTATTAAATGGAGTGGTCCATTTTCTCCTGGCAGGTGTGGATCAAACAGCTAACATGACATTTCTGATAAATATCCTGTAACATGACATGATTGATTTCAACTGTCATCTATGATCAGATGACTCTTGAGAGTTTTTATGTAAGAGATGCTTCAGACTTAGATGTATAAAAGCCCCTTGTTTAAGGGCTATAATGTAACTTATTTTTTTAAAGTACCAAAGTAACTTCAGGAGCAGATCACCTTAATTTTCTCACAAAAAATACTGAAAATGCAATAATTGGGAAGTTTGTAGGAAAACTTCACTTTCTGGTTACAAATATAAAAAAAAAACTCAGTCACAGAAAATTATGAGGAAATAAAAACTTAATATTGGTCTGATATTGTGAAATGATTGTATCCCTATCCTAACTTCCAAAATAACATTTAGTTCTCCAACAAGTTATAGGTGGAAATTTTTCCAAAAGTCTTACAAGCTTTTGAGGGAAACTGTCATTACGCTTTTTATCCAAAAAAGGCAATTATGGCATTTTTGGAAAAGCATCCATCTTCAAATGAGAAACATGTTAAACTTAACATCACAATTGGTTTAACATGAACAAATAATTTTAAGGAAAAATAATTTTGCCCGAGAAAAAATTGACCGTTGAAACAAGCCATAACCTCTCTTACACTTGAAACTTGTTTTGATATAGTTAACAAAACAACAGGGTATTTCAAACTTCTCCCATCAGATTGGACTCTTTACAGACATGCAAAGTAAAATTCAAGATTTTTCATGGCAGAAGGTTTTAATTTTATGTTTGGAATGTTTGAAATGATTTTAGTTTTGCCTACAGCCCTAATGTTAGAGATAGTGTGGGTGCCCAAAGTCCAGGTGAAGTCACCTGGGGTAACTAATACTTCTAAAAATTATGTTGCTGTACATACAGGGCAGCTAGTGTCTGCTAATATACTTGGCATAACAATTAATAACAACTTTCCAGGCTGAGTTTTATGCTAAGTGTTGTGTTCCCTTTTACTGTTTGAAACACTTTGACTTCCCAAGACATGGGTTTGATGTTAAGAATTACATAGCTTACTTTATTACTAATATCTACAAATTAATTAAGGTAGATTTTATTTTGCTGTTGAAAAGGTCTGTAGGAAAGAAGCAGGAGGGAGTGTGTGTCGCAGCCTCGTGGCTGGTGGTGCAGCTCTTTGGAGGTGCAGAGAAACCTGAACCACGCAGCGCCATCAGGAAATTCCACGGCTGAATTGGAAGCTGGTACCCAGGAACTTTGGGGTTTGGAAATTAATTTCAGATGACTCTGAAATATGCCTCCTAGATAAATAGTCTGCGTATTCTGAAATGAGCATGTAATTTAAAACAGCGTGGGGCATTCAGAGAATTAGAAGCCAAAAAAAGTTGGGGTGGGGGTGGAGAAAAAAGTAATTTGAAACTGGGATTTAATGAAGAAAATCAAGGACCAAAGTGTTGACAGGAAAATTCAGGCAGTTATCAAGTCCAAGGGTGTCAATGAAATAATTAAAAGCACACAGTATGAAATGGCTCTGGCTGCTGTGATAGACATTGGGTTGCCCTACATACTCTGTGGTACTTTTATATAATAACATCAACATTAGGGTTTGGACTGAGCCAGGACTCACAGGAACTCTATACAGGCCCTTCTTTTATTATTTTAGCTAGAGCACTTCATTAGTGAGGCTGCTCTTTATTGATGACCTGGGAAGAAAAGCAGTGTTTAACTTTTTGGTGCTGCTGCCTCCCAATCAGAGGAGAGATGCCTCGAAGAAAAGAGATGAGAGTGGGTAAGAAGGTGTAATGAATTGGAAAGGGACAAGCATGTTGCTCGTGGGGAGGTCTGTTACTGTCATTGGTCTGTGTTACTTCATTGGAGAAGGTGCCTTTTCCATTTTAATTTTTTTTCTTGAGACCTTTTCTTCAACTAGGCTGGGTTGTCAGTACTGCATATCCCAAACTCCATGTGAAGTTGATGGCTACTGTTTTTGTCATTGTTTTTATGTACTTCATGGTTACTGAACATATCAGATCTTCTTGTCTCATCATAAGCTTGTGAACTCCTTGAAATGGGATCTGAGATGGGAAGGCTGGAGGCCTTCCTCAGTTCTATCTCACCACTTATTAGTATCCTTGTGACGAGGGAGCCAGGACCAATGTGAGTGCCAGTGCAGGATGGTGGCAGTCAGGAACGAGTGGAATAGGACACCTTGGCGCTGTCAGTTGGGTTTGGGAGATGCTGAGTAAGTCTCAGTAAGGCCCAGCTTTGTGATTCTTGCACCTGTCATACAAAGAAAGTTGTCTAGTGTGCTAAGATATATTGCTTGCTTGCTAGATGCTAACTCTCAGCAAACTTAATTTCTACTCTATGAAGTCTAAGAAAGAAAAATTTGTATTCAAATTTAAAGGTATTAAGAAAAATGTTTGGAAGCATCTGGAAAACCCTTGCTTTTGAGAAAAGTAGAATGCATAGCTTTAACCTTTGCTGTAAATCATCTAACCTCTCTGGGGTTTGAACTTTTATCAATTTCTGAAAATGAGCTTCCAGTCTGTTCTGTATTGATCATCTACCCCATGTCAATAATAGCTGTTGTGAAGGTGAGCCCTGCTTGAAATTCACGTTAATGGTATTCATGGAGGAAGGAGTGGGGGAATGTGTGTGTGTGTATGTACAGTTAGAGATTTATTTCAAATTCTCAAATTAAAATCTTTAAAGAATAGTAGGTTGAACATTATTTATGATGTTACTGCTCCATAGGCCTTTGATCTTCTAGATGTTACTTAAAAGCAATTTTAGTTTTTATTGTAAATCAAAATATCCAACAGAATTATTTCTTATATCATATTCATAATTCTTATGTGCAGTCTAGAAGGAAAAAAGATGAAGTCACTATGAGACTGGTTTAAATCCCTTAAAGTAAAGTTTAAATCTACTGTGGCTTTTAAGGCCCTGCCACAGGCCCTTAAACACAGAGCCTAAGCTTTTGTTTTTTAAGGAAAAGTGGGTTTTTTACCTAAACAAGAAAGGAATATCTACTTCTATGGAACCTTTTGGAATTCTCACTGATGAAAATAAAATAGTTTGATTATAAAAAGAATCCACCCATTTTTCTTATTTCCCAAACAATTGTTTTTCAGCCAAAGCAAGAAAAACTTAGAAAGAAGATCCATAGAATTTCTTTCCTCAATTTCCTCACAACGTTTAAGGAAAGAATCTTTAGCATTTATAGCAACTCCCATTGAGAATGTAGCATTTGTTCTTCTTCTCATCTACTTTCTTTACCACTTCTAATATTGACTAATAAACCAGTTACAAATCTGTCCTGCTGCTCTGTTTTGATCCCTTGGTAAATGTAAACTTTACAGAAGGGTTCCCGCAAATGTGGAGAAAACAGTCTTTGTGGTAGGATTCAATGTATGTGAATCAAAACCCCTTTGATCAAGGGGGCTGCGATACTGGATTGAGGCTCTTGTGGACTTAGGACAAATGAGATTAAAAACATGTGATATGGGAGGTGTGGTGTTTCACATGCTTCTTTCATATAGTGCACATAGAGCAAGAAAATTTGTGGGTTTTGTGTGTACATCATACTTTTGAACTGAAAGAGAACTTTGCAGTTACTTTTCTCCCCTCTCTTCTGAAAACAAACAAACAAAATCCCAAGTATTTTTTATTTTCACATTTATTTTCTATCGCCATTCCCCTTGAAGAGGAGCTAGCTTTTTAAAATTATTATTATTTTAATGGAGAGACAAGAGTGCCAGTCTCTTTTCTGTGCCTGAGAAAACCCATTAAGGTGGTGGTTAGGACAGTGGGGAGCAATGCTTGTTAACATGTATTAGGGTATTGGTTTGATATTAAATTGTGGTAAGAAGGAGATGGGTGAATGCACCAGGGTTTGTCCTGGAGTGTTGGGAGTTTGTGGAGTTCTCCCATGGGAGTGCTGAGCTGATGGCAGAAAACAGTGTGTGTGCTTACAGCAGTGGAATTGCATGGCTACAAATACATGTACATTTGATATATTATACATAATTTATTTTTATATATTATATATAATGCATTATATGTTTGCATGTGTATACATGTATATAAAAATTTGGAATACATCTTATATGTATATATAGTTGTGTATATATATTCATTGATCTGCATATTACTAACAAAACAAACATTATCATGAAGTGGGGTTGAGCCAAAGTTAGATTTCAGATAATCTGTGAAAGGAGTTAATTAATTGTGAATCGTTTCTCCTGGAAGTCCAAGGTGGAGTACCCTGTGGTAACAAACGTCACCCCAGCAAATCAATGTTTCATTAGCATGTCTATAGGAGATGTCTGTTCTGTTTTGCACATAAAATGAAACAAGAGCTTTCATCTCCCTCTCTGTCTCAATCTGCCTTTGAGAGGGAGTAAGTGGCTTTGTTCATTAAACTCCAAACTTTCACTGGTGTACATCCCCTGTGCTTTTTTTCTTTTACTCTAAAACTCTCAATCAGTTTAAAAGGAGAGAACTCCCATTAAAGACAACTGCCAGGTAAATGTTTATTTTCATAATGAATTTATTAAGGTGTAAAATAGAGGGAAATATTGCTGCAAGGACTGGAATGTACTTACATATTTGTGCCCATGAACTTCTGCATCAGAGTTTTTGCAGAAAAGTCAGACGATTTGCAGTACTGTTTTTCAGCATCAAGCAGACGACTGAAGGCGCAATTATTTACATCTTTTAGTTTGAAGCCTGAATTTTGGCAGTGCTATTTCCTACACTTTCCAAGTTTAGTCAATAATTTTAGGGAGGAGGGCAGGTGGCGGCAGCATTTGTACAGATCAGGTAATACATGTAATGAAAATATACTTGAAATATGTCAAATATGTTCTGAACATGAAGAAGATATTGAAAGAAGGGGTTTCGGTCTGTTGCTGCTAAGCACCAGCTTGTTTTGAAGCTTTTCCAAATGCAATTTATAACATTCTTGTCTATCCTCTGGTGCTAGAATTTGAACAGCCTAACTCTACCACCACCTAGATTTTGGACATCATGAAACCATAACTATCTATAGCATTACTTACAATTATCCTACTGAACAGTTAAATAGTGGTTAGGTTTACAATGTTAAGATCACATCGTAGTTGCTTTAACTACAAAAGTATTCTGTTTGGGCTCCTTTTTGCTTGGTTATATATAGGTGCAAATCAAGGTATAGCACCAGGCATTTGCCTACTTTAAAAATACTGCTTGTGACATCAGAATTAGGCCCAGTCTGCCATCACTTAAGTCAACAGGATGTAACTTGGTATAATTCTTAGCAGCCATGTTATAAAAGAAACATTTCTTCTGATCTGTTTTTTCTGTTATTGTTGCATGCTTCAGCTCATTAACCAGTAATCATTCTGGGTCCATTAGCTAGATATTGATATTGTATGCGCTGTTGCCAGCTGTCATGACTTTAAATTTTGCATTACCTGTATATTTTCTTTAAAACCCAGTTCCTGGATTCATGTTATTAATGAGATTCTTAGCTGTATGTTAAATAAATTCCTAGCCTGCAGGCTCTCAAATGTAGAAATGTAACTGAAAAGCACCCTGGAAGATTAAAAAATAGAAAGCAAAGAGAAGGAGTCCCAAATCTCATGATTTTCAGGGCATAAATTCTATTATTCTTGAATCCATTGGTTTGGCAATATTTTTCTTGTAACTGAACAAACATTAAATACCTGGTTTTGTGTCTTGTATCTGCTTCCTTTGTGCAGCATGTGTTCACTGTGCTGATAAGGAAGATAAGAGCACTGAGGAAAGCTAAGCAAGCACTTTCTTCCCCCCCCTTTCCTGTATTCTGCTTTTGGGAAATAACCAAAAATCTCTGCCCTAGCCAGAAATTTGACCAATATACAGATTTTTCATAGCAAGTTTTCAGAATCAGGCCCTACATGTTTCCAAAAACAAGTGCAAAAGAACTTTATTATTCCAAGTGCTTGGCTCCTTTAGCCTTTCCATACAAGATTCATTTTATATTCTCTCAGCTGGGCCCAGGTAAGCCTTAGAGGCAGCACTGAAAGGTGCTCCTCATGGATGCAGAGGCACATTTGAAAGCAGCTGGTTGAAATGACTTGGCTTTGGTTCTTTAAAGAGTGAGAAACTTTGGACCTGTTCATGTTCAGACGTCTGGTTTGGCTTGAAATTTTTGCAACAATGAACAGGGAAATTACCCTATTACAATGTCCTCTTTGGAAATGCCCTCTTCTCCTCTTGGAGTACATCCATTAAGAGATTGTGGACCGGGTAATAAATCTGAATGTCTACCTAGGTTGAAATTGAGTCATAGGGATCTTGATTCTCTTGGTGGTGTTTGTCTTCTAATTACACATAGCAGTTTCATAGACTGGTTTCTTGATTGCCTCTTTTCACTAGTTTTACATCAGTATAACCATGGTTTTGAGTAGTTGCTCCTGATTTTGTGTGAATGAGTGGGACTCCTTGGATTTCTTAAAAGAGAGTCTGCAGTTGAGCCTGTTTGTGATCCAGGAGCAATTCTTCCAGTGGATTTTCCAGGCTAGGGAATTATAATAAGTTTCTTCCCATCCCCAACAGGCACCAGAGACCTGATGATGAGATGGAGAATTGGACGTCTTTGACAAGGCTGCTAATCAAAATCTCAGTGCATGGTTCTACTCCACCTAACCATAAAAAGGACATGTGCTTATCGACTGGAGCAGTGCCTTAGCTTGATTGTAACAATCTAAGTTCGGAAACAAGTACTATAATTAACCATGACTGTATTACTGGATGTGTGCACATGTAATTAACAAAGCAGATATTTTTGTGTATGTGGCTCTACTTATTTGCTCATGAAAACTCCCCACCCTTTTCATCAGCATATTAAGGTTAATTAAAATTAATTCTGTTTGTATTGACTGCCTTTTCACGTATGCGAAGTTTGTGCAAATCAAGTGTGTGGCCAGGGCCTTCTTCCCTATAAATCCATAATGTTTGCTTTCAGAGCTGGGGGAAAGAGGAATCAAAATTGCAGGCTGTTTGAAATTTAAATCAGAGCAGTGCTGGTCAATAGTATCAAGGTTACAGTGCCCTGGAAGATTTTGATTGGGTGCTGCCAGGTGCATGCTGGGTGACAATGACATTAAAGGTCAGTTGAATGCAGTTTTAGGATTTCTTTTCTTTTTGGTTAATGCTGGGATTTCTGGCTGAAGAAATCATGGAAAGCCATGAGCTCTTTTCATACAGTAGAATTGTACGGGTTTGGGGATGATGTACAGCCTGTGCAGAGGGAGAGCACAAGATCGGTGTTTGCACTTTGCTTATGTAAGGATCCCTGGCTGAGATAAAAACTTTCTTATATTAAATCCTGAACAAATACATAACAAGACACAAATGTTATCCTGAAGAGTCTGCAATTTTAATGAATGGGACTGATACGCTATATGAGAAAGGCAGCATATGCACAGGAACGTGGGGTGACTTGCTGAGGGTCATGTTGCAAGCTATAAACACTACAGTGGGCTATCCTGAGAGCTGGAAGCGAACCCAATATTCCTAACACACCACCACAACTCTCTGCCTGCGCTCCTTCCAGTGTCTTCCTAGCTCCTGTATTTCTACCAGATGCTTAAATGGGTTACAGACTAAATAGACTGTTTGAGCTTGCATTAGATCAAACAGTGAGAATTTTCATGAAACTTAATCTGAACTAAATAGCAATACAGTAGTTATTGTTAATACATATTACTTGAATAGGACCCCAAGATTGCCAGAGCTTTCAGGTGGATCTGGCTGTACCTCTTCCTTAAAGTGAGATCTTCAGAAAAAGATTTTAAATTGCAATAGCTGTGTTTTATTGGACCGCAAACTGAGACAATATACAGATACTTTAAAACTGCAGAAATTTGATCAACAAATTTGTATTGGGTTAAGACAGAATAAAACAAGGACAACATAAACAAATCCCCTTCTCTTTCCCCTCTCATGTGTCTAGATCTTCTCTTTCAGATTTGCTCTGATTTCAGCAGTTCATTTGTTTCCTGTGTGACAACAAGTTCAGTGCAGTCCTTTTTAAGTACCTAGGAAAAGGAATTCTATCCATCCCCCTCTGAGGACCCCATTGTGCATATCTCCCTGCTCCTCTCAGCTTTGTTGCTGTCTTTGCTTGTGCGCAGCCTCCTGCTTGCTGGTGGGTCTCATTCTCTCCATCCATCCCTCTCTGCACTACAGGGTCTGGGCACACTCAGTCACTGATGGGACTGGAGCAATCTCCCGTGCTGGTGAGAGGGTTTCCCCCAGCCCACAGACAGTGCTTTGCATGGGACGATCCCCTTGCCAGCTGCCCAGCCCTAGTCGTTTCAAAGGAACATCATGTATGGCCAGCTGTAAACAAACAAAACAAATACTATCTGTCACATTTGCCATTTAATTTGTCAATTTTTGAACCTCATGATTAGCACATTGAGAGGATATGGGCTGATCGCAATTCTTGCAGCTATTGTTACAGACTATCTGCAGGCTCGGGAGTATACTTCTACATGGCCTTACTCTTGATTTATGTTCCTTTGGTTTATTCCCCAGGGAGGGAAATCTCTACAGGGTGTAAATCAGATTTTTTTTTTCTTCTTTTTTTGCAGAGACTCTGGCTCATAATTCTTTCAAATGTAAATCCGAACATAATTCTGCAACAAGAATGGATTCTGTGCCTAATCATGTGGCTTCAGGCTTTGTATCTCTGTAAAGCTTTAGGCCATTTCTGTAGAAATATACAGAATATCTTCCAAAGAATAAAATAGTAATGTCCTATATCATCCAATTGCTTTTCCATAAGCCCTTGTAAAGGTGAACATATTTTGGTTTGTTTATGTAACAGTTGTATCATCTAAAAAGTAGGAAAGTGAAATGTGGGGAGAATTTTTTCCCATTAAAGCTGGCTTTTAATCTGCTTCCTTGACAAATGTACTTGATGCTGATAGTATTTTTCCATTCCTGTCTACTCCCAGTAAGGCTGAACGATATGCTTCTGTCTCTCTCTTGGCTCTGATAATGTTTTTGTACTAACATAACATAATGTCATACAATTAGAAATTATATGTTAGCTGTTAGTCATAGCCCAGTGAGTTTACATTAGACAAAAGAAATTAAATGGCAACCAGAGGAGACCTAGTAAGTGCAGTTTATGTTTTTTTATATTCAGAAATATCACATTTCTATTGATGAGCATCATTTGTGCCTGTATGGGGGAAACTAACTGTGCTACAGGCAAAAGAATTCCTGGTCATTTCTTCACATTCAAATCATGTATAGTTTGTAAATGCAAAGTTAAGAGAGTTAAGAGAGTTTTTCCTCTGTCTTGAAATTGATGGGTTGCTTTGAGATTTTTTTTCACTTCCTGAAAGGAAATAGAATTATTTCCAGTCTTGATTCTCTGTTATACTAAATGACGCCTTGTAAATTGTTTTGTTCTAGGGAGTGAGAATTCAGACTCTACTGAGGCACTTGACTGCTCGTGTGATTGTCCTGGTCCCTCTGTTCAGTCCCTCTGTTTAGAGGACCCTCTCTTTAACAGGCTTTGCTCAGTCGGACCAGTGGCATTGCTAGTCTGGCATCTGTGTGTCTGGTGGTGATCGATATCTTTTACTTCAGAAGAGTTTAGGGAACCTGTCTCTGGAAAGTTTTCCTCTATCTCATTAGAGACTGTCTTAGGCCCTCACAACACCAGCTAGGTATGTTTGCAGTTCTTCAGGTACCTTTCTCAATCCCACCTTTAATATTTGCTTCTAAATTCTTGTTTCATCCATCTGATGCTTTGGAGTGAAAATGCTTGTAATATACAGAGCTGCTTGAGCTACCTCTTTGCTTCTCAGTAACAGTTCCAGGTTACAGTTCTTGATGCTTTCCTGGAAGCATCCCTACTGTTCCAGGCTTGGCCTTTCCTATGGCTCAGTTAATGCAGCCTCCTTGAAACAGGGAACATTGAATCGAGTATTTCAAATGAGGGCTGTCTTACAGCTCTCATACGTGTCTTAGGCACAGTATGTGACAGGAGCAGTATTACTATTCCACTGCTGAGCTGAAGGAGACAAACTGGGCAGGTCCTGATGAGGTGGGTAAATCCCTGTGGGAGGGAAACTGAAGTCATCAAACTCATTTCAAAGCATGCCACGTGACATAGAACAAATCCATGTCCCTCAAGTTCAAGGGTAAACACTAATACTTTAGCTCTCCTCTTTCCTTTTGCTGCTTCATTCTGCAGGTTTGTTCAAACAAGTCCTATTTTTATATGCTTCTCCTTCTGTATTTGTGTGCAGAATGGAGAAATGCGACATTTTTGTTAAAAAGCAGTGCTACAGCTTATTGTAGGATATTATATCTTGCAGAATTAGACTAAATGTCAGTTTACTACAAGTGGTACTTTACTAACATGTAGATTGTGTTAAGTCAGGCATTCTGTTTTACTTTTTTGGAAATTTTCAGGCCAGTTTCTCCAGATGAATACGCAAGACTGCAAAATCTTTCTATTATGCCTGGTGCCAAGTACCCATCATGAACTGGAGTGTATTCTCACTTTTAGAAGTGGCATGAGGATCTGTCTCCCTGCTATGAGAATTTTACGGCTCAGTCCCCCTTCATGGTATGTTTCTATGGCCTGCAGTTAGTTGAATTGCTCTATTTTATAAATGTATAAATTTCTGTCTCCCTTGTACCTGGATGTCTTCATAATATACTTGTCTCTATAAAGCTTGGAAGATGAGATTTCATTGATCATTAAACATAGTCATGATGGTTTAAAGTAAAATAAATTGTGCTATCTTTTTGGCTGAGGTTTCCACAGTTACCATGAAGCCTTAGATTAGATCCACCTATTACAATAGGGCACCAAAACTGAGTGGTTTGGAGAATCTCTGCCCTTATGTTTCTCTTGTGTTTCATATTTCAGTGATATTTCTGTAATACTAATTTGGATTACTAGTAGTTGCTGACAGAACTTTCTTAGATTGAGATGGCAAGAGTGAGTGAGAAATCTGCCTCTTTCCTTTTCTTCCCTTGATTTTACTTATTCCTGCCTTAATTTTTTTCACATGTGCTTGCAATTGTTATTCTCGTGTGCTTGCAATTTGGACTGAACAGAGTTCTGAGTAGATTTTCTACAGGTGTACATGGTCATTTACATCTATGATTGTGTAAGTGCATATATGGGCATTTGTGCAGGAATGACTTTGAAGAAATGGAGCAAGGAGGACGTTCTGTTGTTAGTTGGTATTTGGCTACTTGCGTTCATTATTCTCATATATATATAGTAATGTGCAGAAAATGCAGAAAATCCTCTCCAGAACAAGGAACGGATCTTGGAGAGGAGGGATGGAGGGAAGTGGGAAAAAGAAGTAAAAAGTTTTAGGGGAAAGACTGAACTTTTTTCAGATACTCTGTAGGATTCCAGAATAGAGTTAACGACATAAACTAACATGCTTCTCCTAGAAAAGGTTTGCCTTGAGGAATATAGCCTGAGAAAGAGTGAACAGGAGAACCTCCATACCTGGGTGTAAGGGGAAGAAATGCTTCAGATTTAGACTTTGCATATGGAAATGTAGTAGTTATGTCCATTTTCTTTCCTCATAATGTCTTTCAAAGTTACACATTTTTTGATATTGTAAATAAATATTTGTAAACAGTACATGTATTTATCTTAATTTGGCTTTAGTTCAGAATGTTTTCAAAATGGAGTAAACAGCAAATTATTTCTCCCTCAAAGGAAAGGCAAACCTAAAAAATGGGATGTTGGGACCATCTAACAAGTGCTCCAGCTGACTAGATATACTTTAAAAATATTCCAAGAGGATAAGGATATGCTTCTATAGCAATAACATGCACTGGTTTGAGAGCTCGTGTTTCAGGAGTCAGAAAAGGAATAAAGTTTTCTCTGGGGCAGGTGATAACTGAATTTCTTCCATATGGGGCACACCAGGACCTATAGGTCTCAGGAGAGCTGTCACACACTGCTGTCAGGAATCTGGGCTGAGATCTTGAAAAGGATTTTTAACCAGTGTTCTGGTGAGATTTTCCTTAAGAGATGCACTGAGAACTTCTCATCATGTAGACAAAATCAGTAGGACTTTAGAGCTAATGAATTGCAGCTCTGCTGCATGGGCTTCAGGTGGCTGTATATTCATGAATTAACAGGTGATTCCTACAACATCTGAAGAAAAGGTCTGAGCCAGTGGAAAGCTTCAGAAGCTAATATTTGAATCCAGCAAAGAATATAGACCAAAGAGAACGGATCCTATTGGCTATACTTGTTCTTGTTAGGCTCTGAAGTTTATAGTCTTACATTTGTAAACACTTGCTCTCTACGTCTCAGTCCTCTGAGCTTATAACCACAAGTAAGCAGACAGCATCAATAGGAGAGTGAAGACCAATTAGCCACAAAGCAGAATCACAGAGCAGCCATTCAGAAACATCAGGCACTATAGTGGCATTACCGAGATGTAGTTTTGAAAACCACTGTCAGAGTATCAAATGTTACTTGTTCTTGTAATAATTTTAATGGTGTGTTATGTTGCTGTTTTTAGGTATGTAGAACTCCTTTTAAATGCTAGCTTAGTTTTTTCATAATCTGAAAAAAGACATAAGATGACAGAAAAAGGGGATTAAGTGTAAACTTAGGGTGATTAATAACATTAATTTGCTTGTTGTAGAACCACTTTTGGAAACCCTTTTAAAGGTTGCCTTGAAAACTTCAATTTTTTTCTAAGAATTTAATAAAGATGTTTTAAATTTTGTTCTGTAATTAAGGACGTTCACAAAACAAGCTTCACCACATCTATCTATACATGTTTTGTTATCTCTCACTGATGTATTACAAAAGATCTTGCAACTCATTTGTTGATAAATGTATGCCTTGATCCTGCCTTGCAGTGTGCTCTGATGAGGCTTACTCTTCATGTACCATCTTTATTGAAGGCTGTCCGTCAGTGGCTATGAGTTAGTAATAGCAGTAATCATTGTTCAGTGTTGGGTTGCTGCTTTCTAACTTTTTTTAGCTCTAGTCACATTGGTTCTCACACTCCATGCAGGCAGAGGGGAAACGTGAAATACCTGTTCATCAGAGGGTTGGTTGGTTGTAGTAGGTGAATTTTGAATGGCTTACAAATATTCTTATCATTCTTGTGCTTCTCTTATGTTTAGCCACTAGAATGTTACAATCATTTTCTTCTCTCTATTCCCAAGCAGGTGTGAAAGATCAGCAGACTGTTTTGTTAGTGCATAAGTGGAAGTTTAAAAAACAACCAACCAAAAAGGGGCGGGTGGGGAATGGTACATTTACCGTTTTAGCTTTTGTAAATTCTATTAGTATTGTAAGCACTGAAGTCATTAGAGGGTGGTAGTGTAGACTCTACTGAGTTTAACTGAATGCACAACAGTTTGACCTTAGAAAAAAATTTTACTACAGGAAAAAAACCCCACGATAACAAACTTTTTTTTAGAGGCTACTGGAGTTACTAGTACAGTCTGACTTAGTCTATTACTCATTAAGGCTGCCACCAGTAACCACTGATTGCAAGAAAAAGAGGCTTTGTCTACTCTGATCTCCCTAAGATGTTTTCTGATTGCAGCTTCCAGGGTGGTAGCTTAGGAAGAGAGGTGTCATTTTTAGGACTGTACAGATTTGGTTTTATATGGAACTCTTATCAAAAGATACAGATTTTTCTTAGCTTCAATACTTTTATTTGAGAGCTAAGATTGCTGCAGAGATGTTGTTTACCTGCTTGTTTCACTGGCTTTATAAATGGAGGGGGCAGCTACAGCTAAAGTACAGAAAAGCATAGGTGCAACCTGGAGCTGCAACAGGGCAGACAAATAATTAACAAATGGCTGTTTCTAATGGTAGCTTCATTGGCGCTCCGTGTGGCTTCCAACTTGTGATATTCCATGGTGCATGGATTGAGTCCCTTAATTTCTTAACTGTAGACATCATCAAAGATTGATTCCAGGTTTGGTTTCATCTGCGTGTGAAGGTTCAGGTTTGTTGTTTTCATCCAAAAATATGTTATGGTCTATGTTTCAGACTAAAAATTTCCTGTTAAATCTGAACTCCAGTTTGACTTCTGACCTGAAGGAAATCCTTTGGGATCCACCACATCTTCCTTGCTTTTGTTCTCCACTTATAAAAATCTTCCTTACTTTTTGCATAGGTTTCAGTTTGGTAGGGTAGGAACAGGCTGTGCTTTTTCTGAACAGCACACGCTTGAATGCCAGAAAGGTATATGAATTCTTCTCTTGCAGAAGAATACTTACCTGAAACATTTCTCCTGTTTTTGATCCAGAATCTTTCCACACCCAATGTCTCTAGCAGTTTGCATCTGTGAATTTTATAAAATTACAGGCATAACAGTACTATCCTGCTCATTCAGATAAGGAATTATTCATGTTTGATTTGGTATTTCAGCAAGTATTATTTTATAGATATCTAAGGCTTTCATAGGTATCTAAGAAGGAAACTAAGCCTTGAAACTTACCTTATCTCTGCATCATACTTCTGTCAGTGTTCAGGTGTAATTCTGGGTTACTTGTTGAACTTAGCTGGGGATTCTTGCAGCTTTCAAAATTGCATTGCTGCACTGCTGTTTGGACACAGCTTCATGTTTTACTAGATGAAAATGTTGTGGCAAGGTGGTTAAGACATACCCTTATTGATCTGTTTTTTTTGCAAGGTTTAATCTTGATCTTGACTTTGGTTAAAGGCTATGTCCAGCTGAGCCATGTTATGATGGCTTAGAAATGCCATCCATACCACTCTTTATTCAGGCTACAGAAGCTGCTGTTGCAGGCAAGGCTGATGTCCTCTTGATGTTGCTTGCCAGCATGCCATACTTAGACAGTCTTGCAAGAAAAGATCTTGCACCAACTTTTGCAAGAGTAGTAGGAGGAAATCCAATGATCTGGCTAAGTTCTGACTAGGGTAAGTGTTCTGTCCATTCAAGTTCTCTATGAAATATCAAATGAGGATTATTTTTTTTTTTAAATATCCTTATCCATAAGCGTTTGTGCCTTCCAAATGGTTGCCTTGTTTTACCCCAATAATCAGCGCATTTCACTGTTGTTCAAAACTCTCCCTTTGTAATATTTAACAGTTTTTCAACTACCTCTAGGATAAGGAACCTTATGAATAAGATACTTCGTATTCTTATTTATATTATGCATAAATGCTTGGCTTCCTTATTTTGATGGGTTGGCGAGATGCTAGAAATATCAAGGTTGTAGATTTTGCACCAGATCTGCTTATGTGCCAACCACAATTTTAGCACCCAGATTGCCTAATGAAAAGCCTTTAGTGGGTAGTGACTGCAAATAGACTTGCTTGCCTTCGTACCAAATGCATGTATTCTTTGACCCGAAATGCTCTTTAGGTCCTGGTTAAGCACAGGCGCATTAGCTACTGCTTTACAAGTTTTGTCTTTCACTAGAACACAAAGCTGAATTCCTAGCCTCCTAGCTGGCAAATAAAAGCACAAACAAAACAACCCCTTCCCACACTTTTACGATGAATGAAAGTCTGCTGTGGATATGCTTTTAAGAGGAGGTATGAAAACAGGCTCCTGATCTGAGTGTTAAAAAGGGATTTATGCCTTAAGTGGCAAATGCCACTCTGACAAAGGATTAGTCTAACTTTGAAGGTCAAAGTGGGGTTCGGGAGCTCTGTCTGAAGCTCCTTTTTCCATCTGAAAAAGGGACCTTCAAAGGCAAATTTCAGTACTTGACATGCAGCTTTTTCCCCTCTGTTCCAGCCTTGCAAACAAGGAGCCAACCAATGACAACAGAGCGAAGGAAGACAAGAAAAGCATGTAAAAAAGCTTGCAATCGCTTTCATTCAATGCTGAGCTGCTGCTCAGGGGTGGGGGGCTTTCTTCTGTTTTATCATCATTTTATTTCTTTTGCATATTTTTTGTTTTCTGCCAGTTAAATGCTCTTGTTTTCTACAGAGAGCAGCTTGAAAGTAAGATGTCAGATATGGCAGCCTCTGCAAACCTGTATATGTTAACAACTGAAAGCCAGATTTTCAGGAGTGCTCTGTATTCAGCAGGCTGAATTTTGTCCCCTACCCACCCAGATGCCACACAAAAATAACTGAACCAGTCTGGTGTAGTTTCTCTTTGCGTAAGAGGAACATGAGAAGGAACCAGTAACTGGCGGAGTGAAATTGCTAAATTATTTAGAAATCTTTTCTGGCTCTGGTCTCTTTGCAGGTTGAATATTTCTAGACACACGGCCAATGCTGCTATGCTGCTGGCCAAGAACATGTCAGATTTCACTAGCTAAGCAATGCAGGGTATGGTCAGTACTTGGTTGGGAGACCTCCAAGGAAAACTCAGGTGCTGTAGGATGTGGTAATTACTAATTCAGTAAATAGACTTCTCAGAGTAAGTGCAGCATCTGTGTCTGATCTAGGAGGATGTTGGAGCACTGCTAGCAAAAAGCACGGGGTAAAGGTTGGCAGGATACATTATGACCCCATAAAACATTTTGGAATTATAAAGAAATACATATTGTGTATCATAATGGCATCAAGACCTTTTAAAACTTGTTACCCACTTCCCCCCCCCCCCCCCCCAAAAAAAAAAATTTCCTCTGTGTTCTGAGGTTACATAGGCTAAGGTACTGTCCGTGCCTTTGAGAGATCCAAGTTCAATTCGTCCCTCTGGCATTAGTCCTTGTCCAAATACATGTTCTGCCTGCTGAAGTGCATGCCACTGTGGCACGGGGCTGTTTCTTTCTCACTTTGACCAGTGATTTTTGTCTTGAGACAAGAATTAGCATATAGGAATGGAAAACCCATTTTATTAACATTTTCAGCCATAGCTGGAGCTCCAGGGCATAAATTTATTTCTGATGAAGAGAAAATGTGGTTGGTATTCAGAACCCCAGCTGACTTGATTCTGGGACCTTGTCTGGGTTTCAAGTTTTGGACTTCCTTGGCTTTCAGTGTGCAAAACCTTAACGTCTAACGTTTTACTTCCTGTCCTACCTTTTACTGTGCAAGGTTTCTCTGTAAAATAACTCACTTGTCTGGCTCAGGCCTCCCCAGCTCCTACAGATAGCTGATGAAGTAGATTAGACTTCTTGAGGATTAAAGTTCTATCTGGTGCATAGTAAATAGCAATTAGTATTTTTCTGTGCAGTGGTAAAAATTATTTATCTCCTTATCTAGGGGAAATTGTTATTGATGTGTCTGAACACCTGTTTAAACAGCTCTGTAATAGAGAGGAAGTTAATAAGAGATATAGGAAACACCTTTTAAACTTTGGAATAATCAACTTTACACAGGTATTATGATGTAAAATCTAATGATTTCAACATGAGAGGGTTTTACTTGAATTGAACTGTGGGGAGGCCAAGACTTAACATTCACCTTGTTTAGCTAAATCAGGATAAAACTTAGTCTTCAGGTAGAATTTTTTTCCCTGAGCCAGCTTACACGTTTGAAAAATGTACCATCTTTTGCAATGTAGATATAGACAAAGTGGTAATGTGTCCTGAAAAACTGAGAGGTTAACATTTCTGCATCAATTTAATCCATTTGTGGAACTTTCTTGTACTATTAGTGCTGCAGCTTGGCCAAAAAAACAAACCCCAAACCAACAAAACACAGTTTCCTAATAGATAATCTTTGCTTGATGTACTCTTTGAAATCACTCCCTGAATCGAAGTGACAGGCTGAAGTAGCCCCCTCTTCTGACCAGCCTTTTACAGGTTTACAGCTGCTCTGTGTCTGAAATCAGCAGAGCTTCCCTCATCACGAGT
Organism: Buteo buteo; assembly: GCF_964188355.1. Taxonomy (NCBI): domain Eukaryota; kingdom Metazoa; phylum Chordata; class Aves; order Accipitriformes; family Accipitridae; genus Buteo; species Buteo buteo. Next base: position 67,175,264 of record NC_134172.1, read on the forward strand.
GGCCAAAATGTATTAATTGATTATAGAAATTTAAATCCTGACTAAAACACCGGTTTGTATAGGGAGAAGGGGAAATAGTCAAGAAAAATGTAAATTTTCCTGCTGATTTCCAAATCATATCTCTACAACCTATTGATGCCAAGTAGATATGAATTACCTTTCTTGTTGTGATCTTTTTTTTTCCATGGAAGATGCTCAGGAAGTTGTGCAAATCAGAAATGGACTACTAGGATATGCTGAAATGAATTTTTGGCCATGACCATTTACCTGTTTACCTTGAACTATGTGCATCCAAGGTTGTTTATTTTAAACTAAAAATGTGTAAAGAATACAATTTCTTTGGGTACAAAAGTTCATGTTCAGAATAAAGAAAAGCAAGCTCTTCCTTACTGAAATGTATTTATTGCCAAGTAGGCTGAGGGAACATCTGGATTTCTGCTGTCTAAGGTGGTCTTCAGTAGATTCTTATTCTTTCTGCAATGGTAGTTGCCTCTTATAGCTGCATCAGAATGAAACTCTATCTATAAAGTTCTTAAACTGTGGAATTTCTTCAGTGTTTCTCCAGACAGTTATCTTCTGGAGTTGCATAACTTTTGACTTCAAAATTCTTGACTTCTGCTTTTCTTGCCTCTCTTCTGGAGTAACAAACCCTCCCATGCACACATACCTGTATAGGCTTTTCACTGTTTTTGAGGTGTACATCATGGTGCTTATTCTGTGCTGTCTTGCTCTTTTGCACTTATATTCTTACCACCAGTGCTAGTTCTTAAAGAAGAAAATAAATAGGAAAAGTGATCCTTGTGGAGTTGAAAATCCATATTTATGATTTCAGAGTTCCCTCTGCAAAACTTCTCGCATGCCCTCAGAGAATAGCAAAATGCTATGTGTCTAATTTCTAAAATTGGCTTTTCTAAAGAGCTTTCAGTCTGATACAAAACATACAAACAGAAGATGGAAAGAGACTTAAGCATTTGGGAAGTAACCTTCCAAGCTGCACTGCTGCACTCTGGCTGAAATGGCGTGTTGTATCCAGAGTATGTGAAAGAGCATGGAAAAGCTTGATCCATGTTCCCTTTGCAACCCAGCACTGCTCTTTCAGATAGGTTTGGGGAGTGAACCAGAGAAAAAACTTTGCTAATTGCCTCCCTGCCTGTGTATTTAGGCAAAGTCCCCATCCCCTACCTTTGTGCAATATCTGTCCAAGGAAGACTGACAGAGGGAGTTGGGTGGGTGTAAGGTGAGAAACAGAGACGAGGCTAAAGAAGGAAGGGGAGAGTACAGGTGTCAGAGGCTTTTTGGGAATCTGATTAATTTTGGGGGACTGTGTGTCTGCATTAATTGCTTGATGGGGGATGAGTGAATGAGAGGATGATGGTTTTTCCAGGCTACTTCAAGTAATGCCTGTGTCCAACCCAAAGTTGGGGTGAGCATCTGATGCCAGTCATGTCCATTTTCATGTTCATAATCCACTGCTGATTTTAATAAATATTCTTTTTTCAGGAGTTTTAGACTTTCTGCTTTTCCACCCAGTGTTGGTCCACATCCCTCCCGACTCCCGACCCCGGGGAAAAAAAAAAAAAAATTCCATTCTGCTGTTTGGCATTGCTGTTATAGCAATGGCTGTGTAAGTCGCATGTTATTGTTCCTGCTCTGCAATAACAAGTTTGAAATGTATATTTTCCTTCCTGTCTTGAAATTCCCCTTCTCTTTTATATAAATGTGTTAGTTTGGCTTCTGGGGACATTCTGTAGGTGTTGGAGAGTTCGTGCTTTGCATGCTTGACACAAAGAAGAAAAAGTATTATGAATGCTAGTGGAATATTTTTGGTAAGCAGCTGAAATGAAGTTATGTTTGTAGATAAAAGCCACTTTTGTTTCTTCCAAGGCCTGTTCTCGGATATCCCTAGCATAAGATCTAAGGATTTTAGTAGTGGAACTAATTTGCACAAGGAAGTTTAGAACTCACGTATATATTTTAGATATTCTACTGGTGAAATGGGCGAAGAACCTCAGTGCCTAAAGCCCTCCATGGTATTCCAGCATTCTGTGCCTCCAAGGTGTGTTTCGGCAGTCATGCCCTAGCTCCCTGTATCTTCTGTGCATGAATAAAATAAATCCCGAATGGTATAGGTTGCCTTCTTGGCTCAGTTCTTTAGGTGCTTTGACTGGGCTTTCAATCCCTGTAGTCATTTTATTGAAACACAGCAGGATCCTTCTGGGACGGCCTCCAATATGATCCTTTGAAAGATGAAAAGTAGCCACTAATAAGCCATTCCACTTCTTTTGCCCCCCTCTCTGCCTCCTGCCTTGGGCAGGAAACTATTTGGCTTCATATTTGCACTCTTATAAAAAGTTGGAGATGTACTGTCTCTTTTATTAGAAATAAATGAATAAATAAAAACGTGTAATGGAATGGACTTGACCTGTGAAAATCCTTCCTTCCTTCCCTTTTCCCTGGTCTCTTTTGGGGCATGCTCATGTAACTTCAGGCTCTAAAAGTGGTTACCAAAAAAGGGGAAAAAGAAGGGTGGGGAAGTTTTGGTGTTTTGTTTTTTTTTGTTGTTGTTTTTTTTTTTCCTGCCTAACACCTGGACCGCCCCAGAGGGATTTCCTGTCAGCTGCAGCCTTTGAGGTTGACCTTAGTTGGTTGGTTGGTTTTGTTTTTCTTTGAATCAGAGCCGCACCATTTGGACATGTATTTCACACGTCCCAGGAGCTCTTTACCTCCACCCTACCCTACCCCCAATGTCTGGTTGTTTATTAAAACCAATTTCTGCGCAGCCCAGTTGGGGAGATGTTTGAGGTGGGAAGCCATAAGTCATCTTGCACAATGGGATGGGAATGCCAGGCATTCCTATCTGGGCTTCCATGTGAGCTCTGAACTGGCCCTAAGCAAAGCCCAGAGAGACTCCACACAGACGTCTCTGTCTCTAGTTCAGTCTTGTCCTTGCATCGCTCCCATCTCTGCGCTCCCATCACTGAGTGCATGCTGCTGCCTCTGCTCGGAGTGCAACAACAAAGCTCTTAAGAGTACCCAGGCAGCCAAAAATAACAGCAATAAAAAAAGGACATTATTAAAGCCAGATACGACTGATCTGAAGTCACAGCTAGTGTAACATGACTCAGTCAAATCCCCAGGACAGTTGGAGACAGAAAGGGAAGGAGAGAGGAAAATCTCTATCTGTTTAAAGTTCTGGGCCCCAAACTCCTTACAAGTCGGCTTTGATAATTCATCAGACGACCACAAAAAAGAATGCCTCCCCCGCTCCAGATGCAACCGTGTCTTGTCCCAGCCTCTTTTTCCACAGCCTGTGAATCTCACCACATCAAGGGGAAGAGAAAATACATTTAAAAGTTCTCCTTATTTAGGTTGGGTAGGTTTGAAATATCCTCCGAAGGCAAACGTGTCTTTGTATGACTGAGGGCATGCGTGCGTGAGTATATACACATGTAGAGTTTTACTTGGGAAAAGGGAAAAATTACTGGAAAAAGCAGAATTTGCAGTTCACACCCAATGCAATTAGACAAAGAGGCAGCTGTAAGCCTCTTTATTGTGGTATGGTTAAGCTAACTAGAGAAAAAAAACCCAAAGCCTATACCAAAGAGTAGAGAGTGGCCCAATGCCTGCTTGTAGTCTGGGATAGGTAACTGCACCCTCACCCCATCGGTTGCATCGAATGCAATAGGGGAATAGCTCAGAGTACAGGCAGTGCTTCTTGAAAAATTAAGCTCTCCTAGATGCGTTTGTTTGGCTGTTGGTGGGATGCTTGCTGGAAAAGCAGATTGACATACCAGGGTGCAATAGGAATGGAAGAAAAACGTAGGATCGAGCACTGCTTGCTATTCTTCTCTGCTATCAAGATGAGAGATTAATTTTTCAGGCCTATTATTGTATTAGAGGTCTCAAGGGGGTACCATGAAAGAGGTGCTCCCCATGTCATTTGGGCAGAGTGGCTTTGACTAATGGACTCAAAGCAAATGGTAGAAAAGGGGCCAACCAAGAAAACTTGGATCTGTTTTCAGTATCACACAGTGTGTGTGTTTTGTTCTCAGAATTTAGCTGAGGCCAACTCTGATATAAACAGATGGACTTCAAAGTAGTTGGTCTGAATAAAAGCTTACATGATATTTTAATGATTCAAGTCTTTTGGGACTGTTAAACTAGATTGAAAATCTCAGAAGGTATTTATTTTTGCTTTTTGGGCCAGGCAGAAAGACAAGAAATAGATCTGGTTCAATTTTTTTGGTTGATATTTTGTTTGTTTTTCAGCACCCTATGACTCTGAGATGCTTTTGCACTTCTTACAGTGGAAAATAACCCGCTTTTGAAACTGAAATTGTTACCTAATTTTTTTAAATTTTTGATAGTTCTTTCAAAATTTGAAACTGTTCAGTCTTTCAGGGCTTGATACCCCTTTCTTTTTTCTCTCTCTGTTGTTCAATACAAAGGAATCATGTTTTGCTGCTGGTTTTTATTCTTGACAAGTTTTTGTTACCATCTTTTTTGACTTAATGTTATCTGTTTTGAAAATAAGGGTATTTAGAAAAGGTCATGTGACAAAAATGAAAAGAAGGTGTAAATTCAGAGAAAAATTTCAATGTCTGTGGTGTTTTAAATGGGGATGGTTTTCTTTCCTTTTCCCCCTACCAGCTCTTTATCTCTATGAAATGTGTCTTTTTGCATTTTTTTAGGAAAGGCTAATGAGAATTTCCATAGGCCAGTTATGAGTGCAAGAAGTTAACTTGTGGTAACCCTGCAGCTCTGCTTCTGCTCCTGGCTGGAATCTGACAGTGCCAAATGTGAATGAGGCATGGAGATTTCATTGCTCTTTTTCAAGCCTGAAAAGCCTTGAATAATCTTTTGAGGGATGAGTGGATCTGGTACTGAATATTTAGACCTCAATTTGGGGTATTTCATGTCATCTTAGTTCTCTGGCTTTGCAGAAAACCTGTTCCTAATGTGCAAATCCCAAGGGATTTCAGTGCCAGCACAGATGGACCAGTTGAACATTGTCCTGGGTTTTCAAGAGTAAACCGCAAAGCCAGTATTTGAAATCCTCGTTCTGATAAACAACAAAATGTGTGATTTGCCCAAGCTCTGTCCTCGAGACATAAGTTGGGGCATAGTCTGAAGGGTTTCCTCTGTTTGTGAATCTAACGCAGCAAGACTTGACTGCAAGATGCAATACAATTTGAGCCCTTTATTTGCTAGTGCTTGTTACACAAGTTCCAGACAGGCAGTATGTTACTTGACTAATACCACAGACAGTATAACCACAGTCTTTCAAAATGTATTTGATGTCCTTAACAGAGCCTTGTAAGCTCTGTACTGTATGTCCAGGCTACGTACAGCAGTTTTAATTTAGAAAGGCTACTACTTGCAGTTGTGTCAATATTACTTTCAAAAGTGTTTGGGTGGAGGTGGGGGGAGATGAGAGAGCAGTTTTGGATCAGATTCCTGGGAACAAGTATGTCAATATATAAAGTCAAATCTTATATCAAGGGTTATATACAAAATGGGAAATGAATGGTCTGAAGAATTTTTTGTGAAACACTAGCTAGCACAGACAAACTCCCCATCTAGTTTTTTGTTGCCCTCATTGCTGTCAAATCTGAACACTTTGTGATAACTGATATGACTTACATCTGTCACACACATTTCAGTTTCTATTTCCCCAGTGGAGCAATGTTTTATTTATTTTTAAATGTATACACTGCTGGTGCCTATATTAGAAAAAGTTAGGCTGTGTTAGTCTGCTCTTGGTGTGGAAGGCAGTAAGACTGTGACAGTCCATAGCTGTTGCATTTATTCCCTGGATGCTGGGAAAGCTGAGTCCAGCATGAAACAAGATGCGTCCTTTGACTTGAGAGAGGAATAGTTACCAGCAATCATCCCTATTTTCTAGGTGACTGTGTTTAAAAGATGAATATTCTTAGAAGCTTTCAGAATCCACTTTTAACTAAGGCTTTTTTTTTTTTTTTTTTTGTTAGAGCTAGGATTTTGATAGCGAGTAAAAGGAGTTACATGGCCAATTTTGATGTTACATAGGCATACATCGATGTGCAACTGCCTTAGGTTACTCTGACCATTCCTACCTATCTGTTAATTATTGCTGAAAAAAATGTGTTGATTAAACACTTAAAGCATTTCCAAAATGTGCTAACTTGTTCCAGTGCAGCTAAGTCCAGAGGGCCATTAACATATTGCAGTCTTAGAATTTGCAGAGGATTGGTTAGGTGCATGTGCATGCCTTGTCCCTGCTTATGTCTTCAGTTGGGATGAATTGATATGCAGTCTCAAATGAGCTTGGGATTCATTTCCATGAGGTGTCTCACTTTTACAAAACTTTATAGCTCTAGGTTTAACATTGAACTGAACTTGCTAATTTCTAAAATATGTTAATGAATCTGATAATAATGAAAGCCTAGTCCATGTGCTCTGTAATTTAAATACCTATTTGGAACTGTATCCAAACACAGAACCACACTTCTGACCTTGGAGCTACTTTTTGTGCTAAGATTATTCCTTTCCCAAAGGTCGGCCTTTATCTGTTAGGTACAACCAGCCACTGTGCCTAGACATGAATGCTCACAGAATGCGTGACTCTGGGGATGTGTTTCAGTGGCTTTCTTAGACACCTGAATTAGTCTGAGATGTTTGTTCTTCTGTGTTTTTCATAAGCAAAATTCTGGCTGTGCCCTCCCTATCCCTTGAATGGCAATAGAGACTAGTGACAAAGCCTCATTTTTTGTTTGGTTCTGATGCATTCAGGGCATTTTCAGAGCACTGAATTTGAGTGTGAGCCCTTAACCAAACAAGAGACAGATATGAGGGCAAGAGGTGGTGTTCAACTGAACCTACCAAAGTTTAAGATTTAATTGGAAGGATATTGTTGGATTGTAGCAACATATTGCTTTTCCGTATTTCCATATGTGATCCTAGCTTGGGGTCATTTGAGAGCAGTCCAAGTGATGACTTCAGCAAGTATCTTAAATAAATTAGGATCAGGCAGTGACGGAAGAATTCTGGTTGTGGTTGGTCTGTCTTTTGGAAACTAGAGCATATTAGCAGAAACCAACAACAAATTTAGTATTATGAATCTATTAGGAAAGGAGAAAAACTTCCATATTGCAGCATCTCCTACCTCAAAGTCAAGGAAGTGAAATATCTCAGTTGGTCACCACATCGTGAAGGACGATTTATTGCATCTGTTTAAAAACAGTTCTGTATTCTCTGGGGCCTCTGTCCTTCACTAGCAGAGTTTTGGACTCAATGATCTAATGGATATTTTTCCATCTCTAACTTTTGTGGCTTGCCATATGTAGAGATAAACATCTTTCCTATCAGCATTGACGGACAGACTTTCAGGCATGGAAACATTATTGTGTGTGGGGGATAGGGGGAGGGGAGGTAGGGCCATTTGCTGAGTGTTACTGTCTCCAGGGCATAGGATTATTGGAAAATGATAAATAGCTGGGCAGGCAAAGGAAATATGAAAACCCTGTTGCAGAACAGGGCTGCCCAAGATTTCTGTTCATATTGCAGTGACCAAAAGAAATTTACATTGGAAAAACCCTCTTGCCTTCAGGGCTAAATGTTATGAACCTTCAAAGTGATTCTTGAAAAGAAAAGGGGTTGGGAATGAAAGGAGTGGGAGGGATTGCCATGCTCTTTCTACGGAGCAGGGGTCACTGCAGAATAACATTCATCATCTTGTTGGTGCCGTTCTGAGAATGGGAACAAGGTGGAAGGGATAAAAGCAAGGTTGAACTGTAATCTGGCATTTGCTGCATGTTCTCCAGTCGCATGGGAGCTGCAAATGGACTAAGTCCAAAATTTTTCTTTTGGATTTCATTCAAGGATTGTTCAGCTGGCCTGCGGACTGGGTGTCTTTACTGTAATAACTTGTTTTTCCCTCAACTTGCTTGGACTTCAGCGTTCCATTCAAATGTATTAGTTACAGGCATATGTATAATGGACAAATCTTCTGCCAATGTAAGTCAACATGGATCTATGAGAGTTTATAGCACTTGAAGATTGGGTCTAAACTAAAATACTGACCATAATTTGTGCCTCAAGAAAGTAAGGACAGAGATCAGTCCATCATTGACATATAATTATTTCCATTTGGGGCTGTATCGCATTCTAAAAACGTCGCTAGATTTGTTCTTGTTATTTCAAGTCCTCCCCTTCACCTTTGCCCCCCAAGCCAAACCCACCCCCCCGAAAAACAACAAAACACTTATGACTGGGTAGACTGAAATGTTAATGAGGGTAAACTGAAACAATCTCTGTTTCTTTTGAAGGAAGCGGACAAACTGGCCATGGTAGATGATTCTCTGTGTTCCTTATACATGTCATGGGGAAAAAGGTGTAAGTCATGGGTGCTTGGAATGCAAAACAAACATCAGAGGAACTTGAATAATATGGTATTTTTCAATAATATTTGATTAAAAAAATAACTTTTTCGATTGGCAGGCTTACTTTGCAATTGGAAAACAGGAAGCTGCATCTGATTCAGTTATTGGACAAAGTAATTGAATTTAAACTGGGGGTCTAATTTTCAGAGTAACTGAGCACCCTTTCATTGCATGTTATGGGGGAAAAAAAAGGCATCACATTTCGTCATCTCTTCTACTTTCACTGTATTTAAAGCTGCCATGAATTGCATTGTATTTTGCATAGAGGGTGACAGAAACAGTGCATCAGGCCCGGCAGCATAGATTCAGCAGCTCTATTTAAGTGTGCTCTGTTTGCCTTTTAATATATATTTAGACACACTAGCCATCTGAGGCATTGATTCAACATTCCTGTGGCTCTTTGGCTGAGCTGGCAGGCCATCACTGCTTTGCAGCACTCACCAGCTTTTTGTCCCTGGCAAAACCCTCATTTAAATTATCTTATTTGGCAGATCTGTCAAGGAGAGATGAACGCTCTCTTGTTCTATCTTCTAATCCCTGTTTAGCTGTTTGATGTTGCTTTCCACCCAAGTGATGTGATACTTTGGTATTACAGGCTGAATGACAGCTGTAAGGGGGTTGAGATTTTCACATGAGAAGTGTTCAGCACTTCACTTGTAGGCTTATTTGCAAGTTCCCATTGGAATGGTGGAAAGATGGATTATCACGTGAGAGGTTGAGGCTCAGTGGCTGCACTTGGTTGTGTTGGGTGATCTCAAGAGCTGGCTTGAACTTTGGTGTGCTCCGAAGACCCTACATGTTTCATTCCCATTTTCTTTCTAGAGATTCAGCCTAGCTTCGGTCTGTCTTTAAATCACATTCAACGCCAGTGCTATCTTATGAAAATTCCTGACCATGTTATCCACCCAGTGCTTTTTTTGTAGCAACACCTCAAATGCTGATGAGAGAGAAATTTTGCTGCACCAGACACATACCTCTACAGCTGTCCCCATGGCAGGGAGTTCATGTGCTTCTGAGTGTGCTGAAAGCACAGGCAGTTTGGTTGTTGAAAGAGCTGTGTAGGTTGTCCCAGAACTGTCACACAGGGGTAATCTACTGAGTCAAAGTGTGTAGCTGGGCAGTGAACTGGATTTGGAGCCCTGAGGCAGGTCAGACACAATGGTGTTGACCCATCCACTACATCAACAAAACCTTGTTCCAAGAGATGCTGAAGTATTTTATAAGCTGTGGACAGGGCATTGATATCTCCAAAATAATTATTAGATACAATTCAAAATGGGAAAAAGAAGCAAGGCTGATAGCCCTTGCTGCAAGTACTTGATAGCCAGGCTATTATTCTGAAAACACAGTGGCATGCTGCATGATTTTTTTGAAGTTGATTTTTCATTCCTGACATATGGCTTGCACTTGAATGGGGAAATGCCTTGCTCCAGGTAGTATCTCTGCTGGGCGCTCACCAGAGCCATAGGAATTAGTGTTACCAGATCAGGCTGTTGGTTCATTCAGCCCAATGTCTCATTCCAGCCAGTGGCCAGAACCAGATGCTACTTCAGCAGGAAGTTTATGTATTCTTGGAAAGGACAGTTATCTGATAACTTGGTGTTAAGGGAGACTTCTTTCTTTCCAATGCAAACCAGCTTATGCCTTTCAGCTCTACAGCCTAATGCTGGGATTTGGATATAATACAAAGCAGTTTTTCTAGGATCTGTAGGGAATCTGGTTTAAACCTGCTCAGATAGAGCCTTAAAGGAGTTTGGGGACCTGTGGATTTTGTACTGTGGCACAGAGGACTCTTCTCTTGGGACTATTTTCTTTCTTCAATACTTTTCAACCAATGTTTTCCATTTGACAACTGCTTTGCACCAGCCACATATTTAAACCAAATAAACAAACAAAACCCACAGTTTCTTCCTTCCCTATAATTTTTGACCTGAGATGACACAAGCTTTGACTGGATCAGGTTACACAGCGTACTGCTGCACATAATGCCATAGTTTTCCCGAAGACGCTGTTTAACTGCCAGCAGGCTAAGCTCATTTAATCATGCTAGCTGCAGGCTGTAGTAGACTGGCATGCTGCAGGATGCATCGCTCCGGCCACGCAGCCTGCAGCACAGCAGCAGAGGGTACCTCTGCACCACTGAGCACCGTGTTGCATCCTGCTGCTGGAGGCTTAGCAGGACATGCCCTTTTCTTTTTGCCTTGTGCATCCTGCTTATTCTTTCACGATAGCCCTCCCAGTGATTTCATATCTCCAGACAGTGTGCTTGAACTTGAAAAGTGTGCTTCTGATCTCCAGCTAGCAAAAATCACAAAGGTCTGATGAAAACTGTGGGGCATGTAGAAACAATCAAGGCTGGACCAGCCAGGTCAGCCTAACTGTTACCAACTCATCTGCTTCTGATGTTGCATAAACACATGCCTCATTTCGCATATGGCTAGAATAATTTACAGTGTTTTGCTTACCTTTGTTTTTCCCCCTTGTCCGTAATCCTTTAATACTTTTACCCCCAGTTGAACTGTCTCTCGGACCTTGAATCCTGGTTGTCCCAGGACATGGAGGCACGCAAGCATTTTCATATCAGATTAAAAACTCACTGACCGCAAAAACTTGGAAACTTTATCTTCTGGTTCTGTCTTCTTTTTTAGACTATGCAGAAACTTTATCAGTGTTTCAGTTATTAATAGATTGTTTTGCTTTTCTCAATATTTAAGGCCTCGTATGACCCTACTAATAATTTACAAGAATTTTTGTATGTCTGTGTTTTAATTCCACTGGCTTCTGTCTCAGCTGATGAGCTTTGATTGGTTAGGTTTACCTAATATATAACCAAACAGAGACAGTAACTGAATGTGGTTTACTCAGATATGTAGTTTCTTTCTAGGCATATGATTCATCGTCTGTGAGAAAGACTGCAGCTGGACAGCAGAAACTGCAGGAATGGAGATGAAGCGCTCTCTCTTTCCTTGTAGTCTCCTCGATACCTCTTCCTATCTTCCAGCCTTTTCAAAAGTCTTCAGAAAATTAATAATAGCAAGCTTGACAGGACCACAAAAGAAAAACTGTAAAAACTCCAGGACCTTTAGGGGAAAAAAAAAAAAAAAAAAAAAATCATGTTGACCGTAAGTTGGCTGAAGAGTCTTTTCTCGAGACATCTCACAGCCCATATGTAAACTTGAATATAAGCATACTTTTAGTGATTATAAGCAGTGGCCAGACTCCTAATAGTTATAATGTAAAATATGCAGCAATAAGTGGTGAAATAGACATACACATGTAATTCTGTGCCTAAAATTGTAGGAGAAAATATTCACCTTTTGCTACTCCTAATTTTCCAAGGGAAATCCAAGTGTTGGTTGTAAGTTTGCTTTTGCTTAGATGTCCCCAGCCTTAAGAAGCCTGACTTTGGGTACTAAACTGGAATCTTTTGCCATGCAACTAGATATCAGTCCAGCAGCAGTTCTGGATTAAAATCCAAATTCCCAGATCCAGTGATGATACAAAGTTGTGTGTGGAAAAAGAACCCTTCTTTAGGAATTAAAGTGGGATTATTTTAAACAAATATGTCTGTGGGTGTGCACACACAAAACCACATGCATATAGACACAAATTGTAGAAAAAAAATATTATGAGGCCTTCAGCAATTTTTTTTAAACTAGAAATGAGACGTGACTTAAATAGTAAGGATAATTAACTATAGGAGCAGTTTACCAAGGGAAGTGATAAATCCATCATCACTTGCTTTCTAACTTGAGGTTGGGTCTTTTTACAAAAAGTCTGTAGGTCAGCCTCAAGGTACTGCGCAAAATCGTATTTACTTATGTAGAAGGGAAGCAAAACCTTCCTCCACTGGAGGTGGGATTCTGTAACCTATTTTACGTAGGCTGTTGCAATAGATGTTCATAGTGCTCCTTTGGTCTTGCAACTTATTTTTCCCCCACCTCCAATTTTAAAGAGCTTGCTTTGTTAGTAAAATGGGAAAAAAAAAAAAAGAAATATTCTGTGAAGTCTGATTTATGTGTATGTACTGTGCTAAGCAACTACAAGTTTTTGCCTTTGGACTCACTACTCCAATCAGTTTTGCACACTGATGTTAGTACTGACCAGTACTTGATGTTTCAGAGGAAAGTGAAAGCCTGCTGTAGAGGGAATTACTTCAGGGTGATTACCCATAACAGTAAATGTGGAAGGAGAGGGTCCCTCCAGTGATTACTTTGTGTATGGTGAAATCCAGCCAGCTTTAGATTCTGTAGATATACATCTTATTACTGGTCACAGAATCAGCTAGGTTTTCTGGCAGTCTAGCTACAATATTTAACTCTACATTTGTATAGCCATAAATGCAAGAGCTTGGCTACACATGGTGTGAAGACAGTTTTTCCTTGTGTTTTGTTTCCTTACAGTGACCTTTTGTTCTGAGCCATTGTATGCCATTTCTGACACCGTCTTATAAGCTTTAGTCAATAATCTGCACAATCTTCTCTGTGCCAGTTGAAGTAAACACAGACTTTGATGTTTCCTGTCAAATTTCAACCATTCTAGCAGAAATCTGTTGCTCCTTCTGACCTTTCATATCAGGCTGCAAAACTAAATACCTGTTAAGTCTATTAGGTACTATTGAAGTGAAGGCGAGGGACGATCTTAAAGAGATGTTTGAGATTCCTTAGGCAAGGTTCGAAGCTGAAATCAATTCTGTATTCGTGATTTTGGCAAAAATACTTAAGCCTGGTGGCATCTGAGTACCTCCCTCTGTGAGCCTGAATTTGGTCATCTTTGGTGAAATGGACCTTGGGGCTGTTGTTTGTGCTGAGGACAGCCCAGTATGTGGCCCTTCCTTGGTCCAGAGGGGGTAGAAAGGTGCTTCACTTCTCTCCCCAAGCTCCCTTTTCTTTGACCCTACCCTACGGCAAGCTCAGGCTCTTATTTGGTGGTTTCAAAGGATGGCTCAGGAATATGAGACAGGTATATATAACGCAGGATTATATTGTTTGCTTTCTGGATTTCTCAGAAAGGGCTCTTTCACCCCTGTGAAAGATCTATAAAGATGGTCTTTGTCATCTTCTTGCTGAAGATTCCCCCCTCCCTGCCTCATTGTTTTGGTAAGAATAGAGCTTAGCTTTGTTTCTTACACCCCTTTTAAGGTAAAATAATGTTAATAAGTAATTGTGCCAAGTAAAACTTTCTGGAATGTTTTTGCTGACAATTGCTATTGTATCACAACTGAATCATTTTTGAGAAATCTGTTTCTGCAAATCTCTAATTTTGTGAGATGATGATTTTACAACAAAGCATTCATTTTGCCTCTAGAAATACAAGACACAAGACTTGCTGCAATCAAACCCAGCCTGAAAGATGAACAACTTTTACTTTTTTTTCAGTGGGAGACATACATATATAAGGAAGAAGAGAAGTTTTCTCACCCGGGAAGTGGTAGTTGATATTTACTGTGTCTCCACTCTTTACAACAACTAATTATAATCCCATATGTTTGGTCTGTGGAGAAAATGTGTTTGTTTCAAAGCAAAGTTCTGTGTTTGCAAAGATAATAATTTTAGAACTGGATTTTTCAGCCCTTGAAGATGCACCAAAAAATTACATTTTGCATATATCATCATCTGTATGTTCACTTTCATATTCACTGACCATTTTTGAGTGATTTAATTGTTTTGCTTAAGAAAAGATGAGCTCTGAGAAGGGAATAATGATGCTTCAGAATAATTAAAGTAAACACATATTGTAGAACTTTAACAAGGCTAATAACGTACACATCCAGACTGCATCTTTCCAGTAGTCTGGATGGGTGCTTGAAAAAGTACAAGAGGGAATGTAAATAGAAATAGAATCTTCCTATAAAGAGAAAAGTAAAGAGTGTTTTGGAAAAATCAGATGTTCTCTATTTAAAAATTAACATTGCTTCCAAACATGGACAACTCCTTTCCTTGAGCCTGGCTGAGCCCTAAGAGCAATTTCAGGAGTCTGAGAACTTCAGTTTGAGCTGGAGGTTTTAGGGTTTTTGTATTCCCTGTTCTGTTTCTGTTGGGAGGCACTGAACAGGCATATTTCATTAAAACATTCAGGTTTTTCAAAATAAACCAAAACAACAAAAACCAAAATAAAACCTCTCACATTTTATCAGGAAATTCCTTTCTAGCTCTCCCTGTGTGTGTAGCACATTGCTAACCTGCCTTGCTCAGTGCTATGAGCTAACTTCTTCTGTCCAATTCCTTGTTTCCACGAGAGATGAGTTCTTTATAAATATATTTTTTCTAATCAGTCCTTTTTAGGAGAGAATAGAGGAAGATTACCAATCATATTAGTGCACACGATGTTATGCACTCTAATGTACCATAGGAGTAAAGAGCTTTCTGCAGCATGGAAGAGTAGTGATATGGCTTACCCTTCTGGCCTGAGACCTTCAGAAGAGTTGCGTGCTTAAGCACCTTGGTCTTCAGTTCAAATTAATGCTTTAAAGTAATCTGATTTCCAGGGAGCAGGAGCATGGGATTTCTGAGACTAGAATTCCTTCAAGATGTCTCAAGTAAGGCTCCCCAAATGACTAAGTCTTGAAAAAGAGAGCCCTGTTTATTTGAGTGACATGTTTCTGTATCATGTTTTACTTAAGGGAAAAGCATTTACTTTGTGAGGAAGATAGAGGATATTTTCGGCTTGGGAAGGGGCAAGCATGTGGAGTAGTTCTGCTGGCTTCAGTACTTCATATTTATATTGAGGAACTTGGTCTTTTTTTCTGTTTTCTTTTACTGCATTTTCAGCTTTGCAAGTATATGATCAGGGAAGGCTAGTTTTTTGGCTTCCTAGGAGGATGAATTAATAAAAGCTTGGTATGTGGGAATGTGTTGCCGCTCTTAAAAGGCAGTAGGACAAATGTTGGTGCCTTTGAGTCAACCTCTTTTCTGGGTTCAGCCTCCCCTCCAGTACCTTTACACTTCTGCTTAATACAACTCTGTTCCTATGCTTGGATTGCTCCTCCATTCTGGCTGAGAGCATGCTTTAAGCCTGATCATTTACTGCAAGTCTATAATTAAGGTCTTGTATATGTTCAAATAGATCACAGGCAACAGGGACAAGAGATGTCCTCAGTCATAATTTCCATAACCTAAATATATTTATTTTTTTGGTTATACCATAAATTCTTTTTCTTATTATTTTGTGACTTGGCAGAAATATCCTTTTAAAAGTAGGCCACCATGTCCTTTCCTACATTCATTATAAGTGGGCTGCTAGGAAAGCCCCAGACTGCCAAGGCCTCTATTTTTGGTTTCCTTTTGCAGTATGAGGACAAAGTTTCCTTCAGATACAGCTTTAGCCAGCAAACTCATCTGATGGACTACAGCATATAATTTTAGTTAAAAAGAGAGGAAAAAAGGATCAACTGTAATCTATAGTGCCTCTTCACTATATATGTATCTCTGAAGGTCCGTGTAATAGAGCAGGCGCCAGGAGCAACCACTCTGCAGTTAAGGTTGCAAAACATCTTCCATTATGACACTGTTTTCAGTGCTCAGGACCTTTGGAAAAAATTACCTGTTAGGCTGAAATTTTGTTTCTTGATGACTGTCAAAAATTATGGTCTCTCCAAAATATTGAGCAAAGTCAATCCAGCAATTTCTTTTGCATTATGTGAGAGTAAAAAACCTCCAAAAACCCAAGCTGTAGAATGAATCCCCCCCCAATCCAATGCTTTCCAAGTGGCAAGAAAAAAACCCCACATTTCTAACAACTACAAAGTGTTTCAAACCTGGACTCTGAAATTCCGCACAACTTGAGTTCACATTGAGCGCTGCAACTGTTGCATATGAAAAAAGGCTGGGTATTTTTCCCGAATTTCTTTTGAGAAATGAAGATATTGACGATACTTGAGATGGGATCTGTATTGAAGTTATGCTCCATTTATGCCCTTAATGGTAGCTCATTGTGCAGTTTGTGCTATTTAGGGGATTACTTCTTCCAAGCTGATGCTGGAGGATATTTCAAAAGGAGTGGCTCATCACAGACCTGCATTTTCCATGTTAACTTTGCTACATTTTGAAAAGGAAAAAGTATTTCTATTGTGAAGATAGTTATCAAAATAGAAGCAGATGTGCTCTTGCGCTGTCAATCCAGTTTTGCAAGATGCTGTCTCCAAGCTCACAATTGCATCAGCAAAGTGTGAATTTTATGGCCTATGACGATGTAAAGGTTGTAAGCGTAAGTACAGAAGTCTTCCAGAGCTGCTTCTGTTCTGTAAGGACAAACATTAAAAGTTCTTTAGAGGTGCAAATTCTGAACAAGCTACTAGTAGCAAATAGGAATAAACAGGTGAATGGCAAAACTAAACTGTGTATTTTCTAATGGCAAACCCTGGATTGCTACTGTAGAGTTTCATGAACTTTACACTTGAGCATCAGTACATGCAATTTAGGCAAACGACTGCAAAATTTGGGGAGTCAAGCTTGTTTCTGTATGTTTCTGGAGTGAGTGGCATTGGTGTACTCTATGCAAGATATAACTACTTGGCATGCAATTTCTTAACATGTTCTTAAAAATAGGTTTATTTCTGCAGTCAGGATGGAAGAAAGGTAGCTAACTAAATATTATCTAATATAATATATATTATTTTAATATATATTTTAGTATAATTTTGGAAACCCTGATGCAGTATAATGTTCACATGGGTATGGCAGGCGTGACACCATCTATAGGAGGCCAGCACCTTTTAGAGGAGCAGCTGGAGGCCAGGGCTCTATGGTGTATAAAATTCACTCTGGAAATTTAGAGAGAACCATGCCTGAACATCAGGGACCCCAAACTTTTCTCAGTTGCAGGGACCCCAGAAGATTGTCCATCCCTAACCTTTGATTCAGGTTTACTGCCTCTCTGCTGTAACCGAGTACAATTTAATCATTTGATGAGCTTAAAATAAAAACACCTCTTGCTCTGGCAAAGGGGTTAAGTTTGTGAGTGAGATTTTGTAAACACGTTTACAAAAGAAAAAAAACCACATAGAAGTCTGTGAAGAGCAGACTGAAAATACCTGGCGTTAGCTCTGATCCCTGTTGGTGCTTTGGGAATCCCTGGGATATTCTCTGAGCTGCTTCAGCAGAGGGGCAGTTTAAGAGCCGTACCACAAGACTAGCAGACATTGAGCAGGTACCCCGATGTGATCTCCTCTCATGCTAATTAGACTTGTGGTTCCAATGGGTGCAAATCAGTCTCAAAAGAGTGTGGTGGCTCTCCTCCCCCCCCCCCCCGTCTTTTCCGTATTATTTTTTGTGGAACTTAGGGCTAAGCAGAACTGCTAATACACCAGTTGGCTGCATAAATGGAAATGCAGCCGTGGTTAGATGTGCCTGGAGTCACGACGCACATTGACTTCATACCCTGATTCCTCATGTTAGGCTCACTCTTCTTTCTAGAAGATGGCTGAATGGCTGTCTTTGCCTCCTTCCCAGGCAGCATGGCTTATGTTGAGGCTTTTTCATGGCTTTGTTACAATTCAAATGTTGTACAACCAGTAAAAGGTATTATTATATAACATATTTGATAATGTCCAAAATTGAGGTAATAGCTGGGTTTCCATAAAGACCACACATGATGCAGTAATCTGGAAGACTGATTTCGTTCTTGGATGACATTGGTTTCCTCACTTTGTCAGTGTAGTAACTGGAGCCCCAAATCTAGCAGCTTCTACTGCCTATGCTAGAGTGAGCAGTTCTCTCCTGATCACAAGAAATGAGCCTTTTCCTAGTTCCAAATATTTTTACTAATTTGATTGTTGTTGATGTCCTGATTGGCACACAATGAAGCAGAAAACTCATTATGTTAATGATTTGTTCATTTTTTAGTGCATTTGTTCAGCAGTTATGCAACTGTAGGTGATTCACTAGCATCTTGAGCTGCCATCGTTGTTTTTGTTTGCACAATTTAATGTATTTATCTAGTTAACAACAGGACACTTGAAATTGTAATGTTAGACTTATATTTGACGATTTCACTATCAAATCTGAATGTTGTGTGTAATTGCCTGTGTTCTTCTGAATTCACCAAGAAAACTACTGATGTGCATGATTTCTTAATGTGCTCCTCAGTCACTTAAAATGTTGGTCCCAAACCAAGAAGAGAACAGGAATGTTTCTGAAAAAGGGAAATGTCCAGCTGAAATTGCATGTTTAAATTTTGGGCCCTCAGTCATAACACTAATATTATATTAACAGAGGCATAATTAAGTAACTTACTGTCTTCTAATCCATCCTTACTCTGGTATCTATCGTAGCCTAATGTTTAATGACTGTCTTACATTTGCACTGAACTGTTCATGTTTTTAGGTATGTATTTACACTAACTGTAAGGAAGGTGGAACAATACAAAGGGGAATACAGAAAGAATCAGCAGTTTGGACAGCAAACAAGAAAACTGAACTGATTTTGGGTAAACCCAGCTGAATGCTTTTGGAGAGAAGCAGTCTGAACCTCACAGGTGCTCATTAGTAGGAGTAACCTGGAAAAAATTAATGCAGAAAGTTAGCAGTGACAGAGAAAAAGTAGACCTATGTTCTGAATAGAAATGGTGCTTTGTAGTGTGTATCCTCAAAGGCATCAGTGTGTATGATGTTATAACCGCTTTGAGCAGAGTGGGAATGGAAGTGGCTGGTCACCTGTTTGGTTATTTTAAAGCAAGTGGCTTGATCTTTTTATGTCTTCGCATGGGGTGGGGAGAACTCAATGGCTTTCAAACTGTCTGGGTAATCAATCTTGTGTAGCACCCTAGGATGTCGTGCATACATTATAGACTTGTAATTCACACAAGTTGGCTGTGCCCACACTAGGTGGCTAGTCTATAAGGTGCATAAATTTGCTTACAATTACCTGCTAAAATAGTAAATTCTTTTGCTTCCATTTGAGAGAGAGAAAGATCCCATGAGTGGAGCTCAGTCCCTGACAGCAATCCACCAGGCAGTCATTCCACACTGTCACATAATTCAAACGGTGGTGACCTCGGCATGCCACATAATAAAGATTATCTTTTTCTACCATAACGAATAAACAGTGTTGGGGACTAATTAGAATCACACTGTGTTCATTCTGAGTGAGGATGTGTGTTTGAAAATGGCTTTTAACTGGTTTACAAGTGAACAGTGCGTGTAGGGGAGCAGAGAGGGTGATCCTGTCCTTTTTCCCCATGCATGTTTCTCCTTCCTATGTCTCGCTGCTTTATCGGGATGCATGGAGGAGCTGGCCATGAAACTGGGCTCCCTCTGCACGTCAGGGACATTCCGTGGTAAGCCTGGATGCCTCTGGCGTTACTCAGCCGGGGTTGTCCCAGGCAGGACAGCGGCACCATTTTCTGCTGGAGAGTGGGCAGCAGGGAGGGAGAGAGGTGTCCTGAGTAGCTGAAAGGAGATCATTGACAAGTGGCTGACTAGCAATTCACTCAAAATTATCTGCCTCTTAAATGTTCAGCAAACAGCAGGGCAGGGATTTGTACGGGTTCTGGCACTACTGGTGGCTATATAAATTAATCCAGGTTATAAGCAGGGCCAACTTGTTTGTAGAGAAGCAGGAGCTAACCCACAGAAGAGCTGCTTTTGAATTTTGGACACTGAACAAAGTTTTAATCTCCAGTAGGGCCCGTATTTTTTTCTTTTCCCAGCCCTCCTCTAAACACCTTCCTTTATTTATTTTTTTTTCTTTTCATTTGCTTCTGTCTCCCTTTACATTCTTAGATCTCTAATAGCTCAAACATGACTGGGCTTCGGTCCAGACTCCTGGCATGCGATGCCAGCCTTTGCTGGCCTTGATCTGACTACAGCAGGCCATGGCTGTTTTTCTGAACAGTGAGGAGAATCAAGTCTTTTTTCAAATCAGAAGGTGATGTATCCCAATACAGGAGCTGCACATAAGGGGCCAGTTTGGGTTTAAAAAGCAATGACAAAAAAATAGTGCTTTTTTTCAGTAAGAAGTAGTCTGAAAACTTATTCTGTATTAATACGTATGTTAATAAAACAGGTTTTAGTAACAAATAATAATAAATGGAAAAAATTGAGTTGTGATTGACAGTGATTTCTAAGCCTGTTTGCTGAAAAAAGCATAATCAAAAATCTTTGCATTTCAACAGGATTTTGACTGAAGGTGTGTTGTCTATGATGTACAGTGTGATGGTCCTAGAGAGCTTATAGTCCAATCTGTAAGAAAAAAAAGGAAAATGAGATTTTGGAGAGGGAGATGCGGGAGATGCAGGAGATGCAGGGGTAGGGAAAGAAGAGCTATTGCCATTATGCTGCTTAAAAAACAGACGGGCAAATTAAGTAACTTGTCTGGTATCATCTGGGAGGTCTGTAGCAAATTGAAAATAGAAAACAAATATTCTGATTCCCAGTGAAATCCTTCAGCCATTAAACCACCCTTCTTTTCTGTCCTGTTCCTTATATATCCCTCATTAGCCTAGTTCCAAGTGTCTTACTATAGTGCCTTGAGAGATATGACTAATGTGTCATGGGCTTATTAATCTTATCCTTTGTTTGGAAGGGCTTTGTGTCTGGCTGCATTCTCTACTGTTCAGAAAGCCTGTTTGGAGGCTTTTTGTTTCTTTGCTTGACTTTAAGTGTTTGTGCCACTCTGTGCTTCTATTTGAGAAGGAAGGTAGAAAAGTGCTACGAATGTAGTGCTGAAGGCGGTAGGGATTGTGGTGGTCCTTAATTCCTGGTGGTATTCATTATCCATAGCAGCCTTCATTTCAAATATTTAGATTTTTCGGAGTCCAGGCATTAAGATGAGGACAGAGAAGTAGATTGATTAGATCTTCTACTGAAAGTCACTGAAGATACAGGGGACACGTTTGATGTGTTTGCAGTAATCTGTGTTACTGATGAGGTACCCTGTAAAACTCTGCTGCAATTTGAGGAAAGAGACTCTATTACTAAAAAATCCTTGCCAGTATCACTGTTGCAGCTCAGGTTTGGAAATTCTCACTTTCTAATCTACTACAATGCTGATTTAACAAATCACTAGTACTTAAGGTTCAAAGGAATGATCTGCTTTTTTTTTTTTTGCCAGCACTAGTCTTTCCTGAGCTTTGCATATGATTTTGCACTCACAAAAAGTTTACTTCCATTTTTGCCTTTGCAGTCTGTTTTCAGAAATGACAGTAACAAGGCTTGTGACTATGAGGCGTGGGTATATACAGTAAGACAAGGAGTTACATGTCTTAGTGAGGAAATTGCAGATGTAAAATAGCATCCACAAAAATGCTGGCTACATATGAAAATAAGCTTTAATGGTTTCGTGGGTATATATCACCTTAAAGCTGGTGTGCATTTGTTCAGTAAAAGAGGAACTCCATGCTGGCCCTCTCTTCCATTTTAATTCACCCTCATTAATGATGGTGAAAGTTCATCTTTTGCTTTAGTTCCCTCAAGTGATGCCTGGGGTTTCTTTCTGTTTAGTTTCTATAGGTTTATTAAACAGCACAAGCACCTTAGTACCTCTGTGAATCAGATCCAAAGCCCCTCTCATCCTTCTTAAAAAACATCACTTTATGTCACACTAAACACTAAGCATGAGCTCAGTTCCTCTTGACTTCAGGATACCATTCACAGCAGCAAATGGGTCAAACTCTGACGGGATCTGGACACTTAAATGTAGAGATGAGATATCCAGACCTATTGTTGCTGTGGCTACAAAGTGTTGTATGATGGCTATGAAACTTAAAATCAATGCATAGCCTGTGGGCGTCTAGGATGCTATTTTTGCAGAGGGCACTGGAAAACAGCTGTTGGGTGCCTCCTTGTTGCAGGCTCCTGCAATCTGATACAGCCTGGGGTAGGTACTGCTCTGAGTGTTACCAGTGTGCTCATACTCTGCCTTGTCCTGTATGCGCACTGTGGCTGTAATGGCCACCCTAAATTTCACACAGTGCTTAGTTCTGAATACGTTTGCCCTTCTGGCATCACCAGCCCAGTGACTTAGTACTTTACAAGTCCTCCTTTGCATTTGCTTTCTTATCTTCCTATCTTCTCTCCTCCCCAGTAGTTGCACAGGAAGACATGAGGGTTCAGAGAAAAGGCACTGTGTGTGTGTTAACTACTGAAATGCATGTGTGTGTGTGTGTGTGTGTGTTAACTACTGAAATGCATGTGTGTGTGTGTGTGTGTGTTAACTACTGAAATGCAGTAGGGAGCCTGGCATGATTTAATGTCAGGAGAGGAGCCAGCTGGCCTGTTTAAAATACTGGTTCTGATGCAACAGGGAGATTATATTCTATTCAACAAACTTGCACTGCACAGTGAAACTTTATGAAGCTTGTGAAGGCAGCATGAATTCACAGAGTAAGTGCTGGATGGGGAGCAAGGAACTCCTTAGTTATAGTCTCGCTCCTGTCAAAAAAATTTTACCAGAGGACTTCGAACAAAAAATGTATCTTCTGTGTCATTCTCCTCATGAACAAAGTAGAGACATTGTGTTTTCTTTAGCTCAAGTTTGTAGCTCATTAAATTTTATATAATGTTTGTTCTGTGCTCTAAAGATGTGTTTTACCAACCAAAAACTTACCTTTGTTTTTTTTTACCCCCCTTAGTTATAAAAAATGGCATGAAATTGTGTAATAAGAAATTAATAATTATAATAAAAATTCTTATTTGATAATAGCAAGTAAAATTCATTGGCAATTCAATACTTTAAAAAAAAATCAGTATGTTCAAATCAGAAGTTCCTAAGTCCCTTTTCATAAATAGCTCCTTCTGTAGACACTCAGCGCAGAGAGCTGATTTGAAACAGATCTATGGTGGAGCTGCAGTCCATCCGCGGAGACTTTTAAGTCCATATGGCAAGACTGCCTAAGGAGTCAAATACTTTGTGGAAGAATCATGCAATTAATCAAAAAAAGTAGTAGTGTTTTCAGTTAATTTAAATCTTTTTAGTAGTTTTTTAGGTGAAAAAAAGTGTCTCCACTTCAAAGAACAGGAAAAAATCTTCATGTTCTCCTGTTTACTCATTTTTTTTGGTGGCTGTCACAATCCATATATTTTTAACTATTTTGTTCAATAAAATCTGTTACTTCTTAGTGACAGAGAAAATCGCATGACTTAAAAATAACAACGTGCTATATCTTTAATATGGTTTTCCTTTATCAGATATACAGCACCCAATAAAGACACACTGAGCAATTCAGCTTTCATTATCCTTACTAAATGGAGAGTTTATTTTTCCTGTAAGACTTTTAAAAATTATTATTCTGGGTGGCTGGATTAAAATCTGTAATTCTGTAGATATCCTGGTGTTAGGGTGCTTTGAATTTATTAAATGTTATATCTTATCCAGTCTATATTTGAGGCTTATTCTAAACGTAAAAGTTGTGTTGGCATAATTGGTTAAGAAGATGGAAGAAGTAGGAGTTGGATGTCAAATCAACACACTTATGTTAGTAGAAGTGTCCCTGCAGATGCAATTACACAGTCTTTTTCAGCAGAATTTGGGGGGAGGGAGAAGAAATGGCAAATATGAACCATCTTGGCTTAACTCTTTGGTGGAAGCCGCGGCGCTGGCTGCTATGAAGTCTTGCTGTGTGAGGCAGGTCTGTGTTCCTATAGGAATGACAGTATAGGGGATTTCAGGATGATCTCTGAAAAATGTAGTCTAATAAGTAAAAAGCAAACAAAAAAATGCTACAAAATCTTACCCCAGAAGGAGGAGGGTTGCTGTGTGATGGGAGTAAACTTTTGGGAACTGTTTCTCTGCTGGGCTGCTGAGGATGCCTGTGGTGTGACCCAGAGGGCTGGCAGAGGATGTTCATTGACTTGTCACCCATTTGATGTTTACATGTGTTCCAATAAATAACCATAAAAGTCTTTTGGCTTGTGTTTTCACAGGTTTTCCAGTAGAAATGGTTTGCTTAGCTTTCAAACTTTTTCTTCTTTTTATGTTTCTATGCATCGGAAAAATGTATTTTATGCTTGCAAAACACTGGGCATATTGAGCTTTTCCCAAACTCCCTCTTCTTTAAATGAAAAATGGATTTGAGAATGATGATGATGATTGCTTTTTTCTAGTTACTGTAGTATTTAGAAATCCCAGTGAAAGAAAAATACCTGATATTAAGAAATGGAGGCACAGAGATCTGAGGCCACTTCCTAGCTCTTCTCTCGTGACCTTGCTTAATTAAATTGCTCAATCTGTCCAAGGCCGAGTTCCCTGTCTTTAGTGAAGGCATACTCCTTTTTCATTGCCTTTAAGATTATCAGGGAGAAAGTGTCTTGTTATGTTTATATAGATCTGTTGAAGTCTTTAGCTGCTATTGTGATATGAATATAAAGAGCTGACGCTGTCAGTACTGTAGGGTGGCTGAGATTAGATTTGGGGTCACTGCCTGTGATCCTGTTAAGGCTAAGTATGCATTAGTGCTATCCATGCAAGTGAACAGGCAGGGTTAACACACCAGAAAGACAGACTTTCTACTGATACAGCTTTGTACGCTTTCTATAACATGGCACCCTCCGCTGTAGCCAATTCACCTTCTGTACGACATCTTATACAATCAGGACTTAGGCAGGGCAATTAAATGGGATTTCTTAAGTGGCAGCGAAAGAATGTTAATTGATGTGTGAAATATAATTATCCTCCTGGGCTCCTTGGCTTTCTTTTGTTCGTGACTGGTTTTGATTAAACAGCACTACTTTCTGGGCCTATTGTATCCATTCACCCACTCTTTTCTTCCTAGAAGTAGGCAATGTCTAAAAAAGGCTATCTACTTGTGCATCCTAAACATTTCCCAAGGCAGGAAAAAAAGGGGAGGAGAAGTGCAGGCAAAAATCAGTCATCCTGCTTGGTATGTGGGTCCTTTGCTGAATGCTGTTTTTGGGTTGGAGCCCTGCATCTGGACTCCAGCTCATGCCAGCTGAAAAGGAAACTTCTATTTTGTTTGCTTTAAAGGCAACAAGTCAACGTTTAAAAAGGCAACCTGAGGGAATTTTTCAGGGACTTGACCTGGTTGATCTGGAAAATAAGTTAAATGAGGTGTGGCCAAGAACTTCTTAAAGCAATCAAGCAAATACTTTCTTACCAAGATGGTCAGGAAGCAAGAGGGTGGGATACTATATGTTCTGCTAAGCATTGCCTCTAAATCATTTTCCTTATTTTTGTCCTGGTAGGCTATCATAATGCCCTCCATACGGGTGATTATAGCCATCAGTATGTTCAATAAGTTGAATATTTGTAGAGAATGTTTCTTCTGTGTGAATAACTGGCATCATCGGAGTGGGAAGAAACCAGAACTAAACCTCTGCGATGTTTTTTACCATGCTGGGTCTTTGGATTATTGTTTTTTTTAAAACTTTACAGGGTATTAGGGTAACAGTGAAATAAATTTCCTTTTTCTTTCCCAACACCAACAAAATTGGGTTCATATCAGAGTCAGGGTAGACATTTTAAAGATTTACACTATTTTTTCATTCCTGAAATTGCAAATTCTGATATATATCTAGATAGAGATATATAAACAAACTTATGTTAAAAGTCTACTACGGTGGTGGTGTTGGTTAGCAGTTTGGCTTTCTAGATACCATGTCATATGTATCCAACAAACATAGAGCCCCAGAAAGTCTTTATGCTGAGCAAGGGAAAATTATGGCATTCTCAGATAAAGGGGAAAGTGCAGGAGGTTACAGTCTAAAACCTCCTATGATCAGCTGAAACTTAGGTGTCCTGCAGTTGACTTAGTTTCCCCTGCACATCTGAGGGTGCCTGTCTGAGTTTAGGAAGGCAGACAGGTAGTTTGTGGTATGTTTGGTGTAATTGCAAGACCAAAGTAACCAAATTTTGCTGCAAAAGCATGTGACATACAAGATAGGTGCTCCGTTTCCAGCAACAAGACCATGATTGCATGTCCTGATGTACCCCAGGCTCCCAGCAAATACTTGTCCATGTGGGCCAACCTGTCCTCATGAAACTCTCTAATTCCTTTTTTTTTTTAAAGTGCTTATAGTTTTTTGGACTTCAGAACATCCCTCGGCAACAAGCGCCAGTTTAAATACATGTAGGATGAAAAGATCCTTTATTTTGTAGTTTGAAGCCCTCTTTCTGTTTCATTGGGTAATCCCTATTTCTTGCTTGATTAGAAGCAGTGAATAAGTATTTCCTAGTAACTGTCATCATACGGTTGATGGTCTTGTAGTTGTTACTGATCCCTGTTTTTGCAGATCTCTATTGTAATCCCTCCTTAGTCGTGCTCTTTTCTAGAAGTCTGTTTAGTCTTTCTAGTCCTTCTTGTATATCTCAGTTCAACCCTGTTGCTTTTTCTGTTGTATTTTTTGTAATTCTGCTGTTAGATTTCTCTGAGGCAACTAGAACTGCATGTGATGTTCAAGATCTTGGAGTCAATGGTAGTAAAATGAAGTTTTTTATTTGGCTTTCTCAATTGCTAACTTTCTGTTTGCTCTTCATCTATAGCTAAGCATTGGTTAGATTTTGACAAACACACAACGAATTTTCTGAGATGTGGTAGTTAATACCAAGTGGATCATCCTGTAGGTCTAGTTCAGATTGTGTTTTCTTATTGTGTACAGTGCAGAGACATCTGTTCCCTAATGCAGACAACAGTGTGATTGTTAAAGTAACATTTTCAAAATACTGGTCAGAATTCAGCAGCTATTACACGCAGTCCCATAATAAAACACTCTGAAAAACAAAGGTTGAAGCTGCATCTTTAGTTTCCATAAGGAACTTGAATCCACATTCAGTACATTAAAAATGTACAGACTGCTGGTTTACTCTAACATCCCATCTCACTTCTTTTTTTTCATTAAAACATTTTGATTTTTTTGCCCCAATGTGACATGAAAACATGTTTTGAAATGTTATGAATGTCTGGCAAATGATTTGGGTTTGGATTTTTGCCCACCTATATTCCTGCATGGCCTACGCGCTTGTACAAAAATTGCTCTTGATCTTTTACGGCATGAAAATAATACAGCAGTGGCCTGAGCTGTGGCTGTTAGTTAAAGATAATAAAAAATGAAAATGAATCGATTTAAACTACTGAAAGGTCAAGAGGCAACTGAAGGATAGTGAGGAAGAGATAGGATGAAAGCTGGTTCCAGGAGGAGTTGAGAATGCCAGAGGGCAGCAGCAGCTCTGAGTGTTACACTCCAACCCATGGGTTTAATGTATGCTTGCACATATTTCTGCTTTTCCAAAGAATGTTGCCATGTGTCCTGTCCATCCAAAAATGCCAGTGATTTGGTAGGAACTTGCAGCTGCTCTGCTTCTCTGCAAAGTAGAGGCTAACAAATTAAGAAAGAAGTCACAAAACTGCATTTTAGCGACAGCAGAGATAAATGACACCTTTCCCAGAGCCTGGAATGCAGAATACAGAACCAGAAACTTGGGGTGTGCATAAATCACTTGCAGGAGTTGGGGGTGGATGTTTGACTGCTTTCCTGGCACAATCCTAAGCGAGGAAGAGGGAAATGGAGAAATCCTCACTTAGTGGAGCTGCTTGGTGGAGACAGTCACTAGATCCCCTGATACTGCAGCTCTTGTTCTAGCTCATTTAGCACCACAACCCTCCATAAACCAAAGGGAGTACAACATGCCTAATGTAGCGTGAGGAGCAAGGCAGGGTGCGCCCAGCAGTGGAGATTTACTGCTACCTGATGGGCCTCAGTGAACAGCATCGTCCTCCCCCTCGAGAACTGTCACCGCCTTCTCTCCCTGTCACACACACATTCACATGCACACGCATAGATGTGCACACATAAGCTCTTGAGGATGCATTTTGTTTTCCCTCATTAAAAGTGCCAAGATGCATGTCAAATGCCTGGAGCAGACTCCTGCTTTATAGTTTTATTATAGTACTATTATGACTTATCTGATTTATTTTTTCCTCTTTTTGTGTGTGTTTTAGTACTTCCACTGCAAGTGTTCACATCAAGCAGAGATAATCTCTTTGTGTGTGTTTTTGTCTACATACGTATCTTTAATTTTGGAGGGGCTTTTAAAGGGGCATGAATGTTTGCCTTTCCCTTCTTTTTCACATATGTAAAAGAATCATTAAAAGGGCAGAACCAGTCCCCATTCTGAATACCATGCTGCTATCTTAATGATTACAGTTCTGTAGGATCGCAGCAGCATCTCTGTTTGCTCTCAAATTTACACAGCTGTATGCTGCAGGTATAAATTAGTTTAATATATATTGAGATATGTATAATGTCAGTGAAGTTGGCACCATTCTTTAGAAAGGAATATTTATTGACTTACGGCTTTAAGGTGGTAGAGATGATCAATTCTTTAATTATGTTCATTAATTTTTTTCTTACATAATTGGACTAGAATTAAAAATAGTCAACGCCAGAGTGTATATAGACTAGATTGCAGTTGGCGGAGTATTGAATCATCTTCAAGTGTTTTAGGAAACTGCTCTCAATGTCAGCAAGGATCCACTAGACATGAACTCAGCCAGTTTGAATGCCATATTCACATCACCTATACGCCAAGCTTGAACACCAAATGTGAGCACAAACACAGGAGAAAACAGGCAGATTTTGCTGCTCTGAGCTTGCCTCACCCTTCCCTGTGTGAGAGTGAGCTGTTCTGAAACATCAGCCTTCCTCAGAAACCTCACCAGTGTGTCCCTCCTGTGACAACTAGGTCTGGCTTCTCTCTGCCCACTTGCTCACGTTCGATCGCTGTCGGTGTGAGCCACCTCCTTGGCAGCTTTGCTGAGCAGCATCCCCTTAGCTTTCTGCATTGTAAATTTTTCTGATCTATCTCTGCACATGCAGAGATTCCTTATGTCCCATAAGAATCCTTATGTCTGGTAACTCTTCTTTCACCACGCTAACATTTTGTATTTCACTCTGAAAGGCATCTTGGACTACTGTTTGCAGGAAAATTGCTCTGCATAGTAAGCTGTAATGCATTGTGCTGTATTTCCTCCTGTACAGCAAAGCCAAATTGGTCTAGTAG
Organism: Buteo buteo; assembly: GCF_964188355.1. NCBI lineage: Eukaryota > Metazoa > Chordata > Aves > Accipitriformes > Accipitridae > Buteo > Buteo buteo. Next base: position 67,204,635 of record NC_134172.1, read on the forward strand.
CTTGCATTTCCTTTCAAGCAGCTCTAGCTGCTTTGGCACTAATTGTTAGTGCCAGACTGAAAACTATAGCAAGGAAATCTAGACTGAACATTGCTGTGGGGTCAGGACCTTGGTTTTGTGATTCATACATTAGGAGAAACACCCACCTAAAAAGACTAATTCTGAGATGGCCCCATGTAAATGACATGAGAGAGACTCTCAGCCAAAATACAGATCCTGTTTCCACTTGTTGTAGGAACAGGGGAAGTGGATCTGCCCCCAAACAGACTGTGAAACTGGGGCAGGACATTGCAGTATCCTTTTTCCTCTACGTTTGCCTTTGCTCCTACGCTTGCCCTTCCTTTAGGACCCTTCTAACCTTTCAAATGGGAAAGGCAAGTGGCTTCCTGTCCTGCATGTTTATGGAGTGAACTGGTGCAGGCTGGGTTTGAGGGAGGCTATAGATTTCCTGGCACTCGTTCAACCCTCGGTGTCCCGGCCTTCTGGGCAAACAATTCTCCCAGCTGACCTCTCTGAGCATTTGCTGTTGCTGCATCTTACAGGAGGCACTCTGGAAGTCTTTTATAACCCACCGAAAGGTGTCCATTTACCATATGATGAGTTCATATATTTTCTTCAAAACTTAGAGAACTGAATTTCTCTCTCTCTTTTTAACACGTAATGTCTTAGATGATTAAGCATAAAGCAAGCTATACCTAACCAGAGGGTATGTGCTGTCACAAAGAATAAACTGGGACCCTCTTACCTTCTCAGCTGCTGGTGGTAAATTTATGGCCTAATTTTGCTTGCTCCAGATAAGTCCAAATATTTTCCAGTGGAAATGAAGGGACTGAGACATGCCTTTCTAACACTGTTATTAACCTGACAATCTGTTGGTTCGTTATGGGATTGAAATCTCGTGGGAACAACTCTCCATCTCACAGCAGAACTGACACACAATCCGATGCAGCTGATTTGCTGTGGACAGTCTTCAAATGTTGAAATCTCGGACTTTCTAAGTACAGGGCTGCTATGCATGGGCACACTTCCTGCTAATCTTGAGGCATAAACACTCAGCGGCTCCAGACGCTTGAAGAAATAAACACACTGACTTGGTATTAATATTTCATCACAACACACTAAAGTTAAACCTCACTGATCCAGAGTGACCTGCAACCACTCAAGAAAATGTGTCTTTTTTTTTTTTTTTTTTTTTAATAATTTAACTTTTTATGGGGGGAAAATAAGAGGAAATGGTCTCCTGCATGGCAGGCTTAACATGGATAAGCAGAGCCATCTGAGCTGGAGCAAAGCTGCTCATGTGCATAGATGTTGCTTTGGAAAGGTTTGTAAGTTCAAAGAGGACAATTTAACAGCTTTGCTTGTTGTCTCTGCCACGTAAGGTGAACCGGGCACACTTAGTGCTATGGAGTAACAGAGTACACAATCACTGCACACTTAAAACAGCAGCTCCTGTAAATATTACCTGATGGTCACTGCTGGAATGCAATGTAGCCTTGAAAAGACACATGCTTCACATCACTGCCATCAGAAAATCCTGCAATCTAGTCTGTGGCAGACGACCTTGTCGCTGAAGTCTCCTGTGAACTAAAGGGGGTTATAACCATAAGAAGGTTTTCTACAACTGATACTCAAGGAGTTTCCAAGCAGCATTGTGTGAAATGGGTGTTAATGATCTGATCTTAAACATGCTGCATGTAGTATGTGCTTTTCCATTGAACACAGATGACGATCAAGTCAAAACTTACCATGAGGCCAGTAGGAAACCTCTCCTGAGCTCTTTCTGCAGAAGACATCGGCTCGCAGCCCGTGCAGGTGGCTGGGTGGTGCAAGTATAGTGAGCTGGGTCCGTAGGCAGCCAGGCAGGGTTAGGAGATTGGTAGCTGATCTTAGACACTCACTTCAGAGTTTCTGGGCAGTTAACATGGTTCGTAAAGCTTGGAACTAAAAATCGTCATCTTTTCCATGAACTAAGCTGGCTGTATATGACCTGAAACTGCTCAAGGTGAGTCAGTGTGTTACCTTATGTGCCACCTAGCTAAGTGAGGTCTTCCCCCCAGTTCTTTTTATTTCTTTGGTGGGGTAAAGCAGTTGAATTAATGTAATAGTGGATTCCCCCCCACCCCCCTGTGTTGCTGTTTTGTGTTGTTGAGTGTGTTTAAATCAAGTCTTAAAGAATTATTTAATTTGCCTTGCTTTGCAATTTATGTTCTCTTATTTAATTTGATTTTAATGAGTGCTAAACAGTCTGGGATATGCACACGAAGGGTGTTGATGTGTCTGTCTCTGATCCATTGAAACAAGGAAAGAACAAGATAAAGGATTCTTTGAGCTGAGTTAGAGGCAGTCAACCCCAATGACCACACGAGGCAGTGGAGAGCACCAGAAAAAATTGTGAAAGGAAACATTAGCAACACTTAGTAGCTATAGCTGCTCCAGCATTTTATCAGATTTACAAGGGCCCCTGTAAAATACACTAGGGGAAAATGTAAAAACTCAAGTGCAATTTAGACAGTAGCATTCTGATAAACTCGGGATCAGCTGGTTTTGATCGCAGCACAGTTTGGTGCAGGAGCACCACTTATGCATTACGAGTGAGGATCGGAGGAAGCTTAAAGCAGCTGTGCTTCTATATTTGCTCACTGTCTGTATTCAAACCTTGGCTTGAGAGCTCAAAGGAAATGAGATGTGTTTTGCATAACCCAGTTGCAATCAGTGGAAGCACCTACTAATCTGCTGGTACTGCTTCTGACCTTTCCAGGATCTGATTCCTTATCACAAAATGAAAACATCTTTAGAAGAGGAGTGGGCTTGTTTATTTGGGGGTTTTGTGAAAATTAAAAAGGTATTAGTGGAAAGACCGATTTACACAAAAATAGGTCTGAAAGTTTTATTCTCCTGGCCAGAAGAACCTGAGGTTATCCATGGAAGTGTCTTTTTACAAACTGATTGCTGACATTATTTTGTAGACTTCTTCACTTTCACTATTTTGGGGAATGCCTATAACAGTGCATATCCTGATGGCATTAAAAATAAAAAGCATTCCATTATATCAGTAGTGATAAATTTGTTGAAGTCTGGCTCTTCCTCTAAGAGTTGAAATGTAAAATGAGGCCAGCAGTCCTGAATAACAGAGGATGGGGAAGACCTTGAAATGTGAGGCTTTAGTGTTGAGAACTTGGAATAAATCAGGGTCATTCATGGAAATCACTACTAAATCCCAAACTACCCTGCCTCTTCTGATCCAAATGTTTGTTTAGTAAGGCTGCAGTACAAGAAATAAATCCTGAATTATAAAGACTTAGTCTGTGTGCCCCCACCTCACTCCCAGTTTTAGCATCCATCTGGGAATCAGATCTTCATTTTCTCTCTCATTTTCTGCCTTCTTGTTTCAGGGCTTAAATAATCAGGCAGATCTGCAGAAACCAAAGAATTCAGTATATGCAGATTAATAATTGGATGTGAAAAATGGCTATCAAATGTTGAGGAAAAAATCTGCAGGGATTTGGAAGCCTGTTCTGCGTTAACAAAGCAGGTGCTGAATGCTTCCCAAGTTATTCTGGAAGAGCCTGGTCCTTTCCACGTGATGTGAGAGCATGGAGGTATTTTGCCTTCTTTCATCTACCCGAATGGGGAGCATTGCTTTGTGCTGTTTAGTTGAGTGCATGCACAAAAGCAGTGAGATCAGTCCAGTTAATTACCTACTGCGCAGGTCTGGGTTCTAGCTGTAGTTTCCAGCAAAAAAATGCTCTAGCTGAGTATTCGCAAGAGTTGCAAAGATGCTGGTCTATAAAGGATTGTGAAGGTGACCATGCAGGGGCATGGTTGCCAGCCTTTATGTAGAGGGGACACTCTTAAAGATCAAGTGGTTGCAGGAGAGCATTTCTCTCCTTATTATGGGCTACTCACCCTCCTTCAATCAGGGCTAAACAGCAGGTTTGCTCACATATTCTCCCCTCTCCTTTGTAAACACAAAATCCCTTAAACAAATAGTGGATAGACCTTGTTTTCCGCTCTTCTGTTTATTAGAAGGGTTTAGCTAATCCCTGTGTTTACGAGTAGTAGGGTGTGTCAACCTACAAGCCAAGGGAGTTAATGAAACTCATCTGTTCTCTATTTTCCAACAGAATTGAAGGGAGGGGGAAGGCCCAACCAACCTTCAGCATAACACAGAAATATGACTAACAGTGGTGTTTGCAGGCAGAGGCTCAAAAGGGAGTAGTGGGTGGGAGGAGGTGAAGCGGCTGAATGGGAGAAATGAAGGGAAATATTCCCCCTTCAATTAGAGTAATTAAAAAGTAGTAAAAATAAACCACCCAAACGAGACTCTGGCCAAAACAAAGTCTTAATGTACACTTATGGTTTAAAGAGTCTGCCGGAGGCCACCACCATGTGTTGCCACAGTCCTCTTGTGTCTGTCTCTGACATTAAGCAAATACCAGCTCAGGAATGAGGATGGGGGCAGCTGTTAGAGCTTGCTCCAGCTGCAGAGTGCTGGCAGGCTGAGCAGCCAGGGCATGGCGTTCGTCAGAGCAGGCCTGCCAAATGCCAGTCACTGTGGCTTTCATGGGTCCAGCCTTCAGTGTGCAGCTAAAGTTCAGCACATCAAGTATTAGGAAAAGCTGCTGTAACATTGAGTTGATCCATGGAGGGAACTAAAACCTCTCTGAGAAAGTGGTGAAGTCCCATTTCCTTCTCTGTGAAGGTTGCTGCCACTGTCCATTTTATTACCGCCTGGCTTGTTTTCTCTGGTCTCATTATCTGTACTGTTCTTGTTTGGGTTTTTCCAATTTAGTTTTTCCTGTTTACCTTCTTGGTCTTTAATTCCCTGGAACAATTGGCAGGGTGAAACGAGTCTCATTGGTGATTTCTCCCTAGTAATTTGTTTGTCAGTATAGATGTATTTTGTCACATAAACTTCACTGAAGTGCAGTAGAAGCCAGCTGCGTTGAACTCCTTATTGTGGTACATTTCCTAGAAGCCTCGGTCCTGACTCCAAATACATCTTCATTAAATGTGGACAAGTACTTCTGTCAGATTGCATTGTGTTTTTATGACGTGGAAAGAGAAAGTGACTGAAAAATGAGTTAGATTATTCAAATCTGTAACTGGAGATTTAAAATTATGTGGAAAAATATGGTAATTTGAACTTCTGGGAGATGCACCAACCTTTGCAATCCAGAGACTGTGACTAACAGGCTCAGTGGCAGGAATTTTTGGCATTCACAGTGCTGGGGTCAGTAGATGATAGTTTTGGTTGTAATCCCCAAAACACTTCTCATAATAATAAGCATGTCCTTTCTAAGGCTGACGTACAAAAGAGGACAAAATCATGATGTTTGATCTTTGCAATTTTAAAGGACTAAGATCTATAATTCTAAAGATATTAAAGGTTATTTGCATTATAAACCATTATAAACTCCGATGAGACAAATTGGTCAAATCTTTAGGGGTACCGAGCACTTGGGGCAGTGGTTGATTTCAGTGCATGGAGGGGTGTAGTGCTGGTTTTGCACCTAAGAACATCCTTTTACTTTGATTTTTGGTGATTATTTTTATTCATCTGTAATAGGAAAACTTAGATGTTGGGGGAAGAACTGTCTTGAGGATTACAGAGTTTGCAGTAGGTCAGTTATCTACAGTGAATGTTACACAGATGTTTAGAGTTTGGTTTCAGTGTGACTGAGAGGTAGAGTTGCTCTGCACATGTAGGGATGATAACTCCAAGATAGCCTACTTTGGGATTGATTAGCAATAGGAAAAAAAAAATCAGCTTAAGTGTTAAATAAACTCCCAAGAATTGTCAGATTACTATTTCCTTGGTTTTTCTTTTTTTTTTTTTTTTTTTTCACCTGTTGTCTGTCTATCATCCTGCTTAGTCTGTGAATTCATAGGGGCAGGAGCTGCTTGTATGTAACCCACTGTACACAATTCATTTTTAATGTGGCCGCATCTGCAGCCACACAAATTCATGACAGCTGCAGTTTTGATAGCTAAACCAAAATACAACTCAGTAATGAGGAATAAATTTATTGTATGCTGGCCATGTTTGAGAATCACTGCTTTAGACGTGTGTGTTTTGCAAATAATTAATAAGATAGAGCATGCACATACTTCCTTTTGGGCCAAGTACTCTTTCCTATCAGATGTCTGAAGTGAGGGGGCATAAAATATATCAGGAAATAAAATATCTATATATGCCACTGTTTTCAGAAAGAGTGTCAAATGTGGACCTTGAGTCTGTCTTTCCCTGGCTAGGGTTATACAACAAGTAAGTGTAAAACATCCTAATCTTCACAAAGCTCTGCTTTATCATCCCTTACTAAGCTGAGCCAGTGGGGAACTGCAGTGTTAGGTTTTGTTTAAACCAAAATCAGTCCCAGTTTCTGTTGTGTTTGCTGGATGAGCTTGCATTGTCTCCTACTGCAACCAGAGCTCGAGAACAGCAAATTTCATTTCTGTGATGTGTGTAAATACAAATAGAAGCAATTTCTGTAGGACTTTACAGAAGCATCCAGATAATCTGCAATACAACTAAACCACCTGTTTTTTGGTGCTCTAGCTGACAGCCATTTCAGCAGAAAAGGCCAGTATTATATCGAGCAAGACTAGCTTCTTGCATACCCATTAGGAGTGGGCTGAAGCCCTTTTGTTTATATTCTGAGAAAATAGGTTGCATTTAATGTTGTGGGATGGCTGAGAAGGCAATACCATGTCAGGGTCTGTGATGCTATGGGCTGAGTCCAGTGCAAAAGATAAAAAATGAGAATGAGATCCATCTTAATTTTGAAAAATGCAGATTGAGGCACTCTGGAAAAATTTTTCTGAAGCTTGTCAGTTTATTATAGTGGCAGTGAAACCTTAATTGCTGGTCTTTTAAGTAGTAATACAAGTCACTGCAAGATATATTATTAGTATGGTGACTATAGGTAAACTGATGAAATCCACAGAATAAATAAACTTTTGTCAGTCTTCGCTTTTTATACAGAGATGACATCTTGCAGCAGTGATGAAGTTGTGTTTAGCTTATAACATTAGTGTTAGTTTCTGAGCTTTCAAACCTGTGAGTAGTCTGGTAGGTTCCCTGGCATAGACCAGAGGCAAGGATCAGTTGCTGCGAGGAAAGAATGGTACTAGTGCAGATGATAAGGAATCTAAATTAAACCATAAGAGAAGAGAGAAGAAGACGCTATAATATTTAAAAATGGCAAACTAAATAATATATAATTTACAGAAAATGATAGGGTAATGCTGGGACTATTTTTAAATCAACAGTAAATTAGAATTCAAACCTCTGATAGGTTTAACAGATGGTCTGGATCCTAGAATCCAAAACCCACACACTTCATTTCCCAGTACGTTCAGAACAAAATAATGCTATGCAGCCTTTGCGGAATGTTTCTTGCTATTAAGCTATGTTGAAGATAACTTTTGACCAAGGAGGACTGTATTGGGAGTGGAAAAATAGAATAAACTGGTTCAGTAAGAAAAAACCCACAACTCTGTACCAGGGTGACTGTGGACATGTTACAGGTTCTAGGCAAGGGAGACAACAGAATTTGGGAAGTCGAAGGAATATGATTTCTGACTGGCCCCACGTAGTCTAGTTCACTGTTGTATAGTGAAAACAAATGGATGTATCCCCTTTCCTTGACTTTTACAGATTTTAGAAAATGTTCTTTCATGTTGATGACAGTAAAGGGACGTGTTTTGATGTGAATGCATTAATCCCGGAAATATTGATGAAGGCATCCTCACAACTTTTTGTAGAGTTGGGGAGAAGAAAGGTTGGGGTTTCCTGAGGAGCACATCTGATTAAGAAGCAGTAAGCCCATGTACACTCACTCTGAAAACTGGTATTTTCTATCTTGTGTTAGTACAGTTACACCATTGCTTCTGCTCATGGAGCCAGTGCACCTTGTGTCTTGGATACCAAAAAAATCTCGTGTGGTGAGAAATGATTGGGATGTAGGCAAAAAATAATGGTTTTTTTCCGGCTTTGTTTTTTTCATTCAAAACAATACTGTTTTGATAAGACATGACATACTTGCGTATTTCTTGGAAGGGAGAGATTTGTGGTAGGAGAGGCTTTCTGAACAATAGATGCATGAGATCCATGTTTGATTTCTTCCTCTGCTTTGGGGAAAGTGATGTTGCCTTGTGGGAGAGTACTTCAACCATTGCTTGGTAGAAAATCCCTCCCCTACTGGTGCTGGGTTTTTATTTACAGGGGGTACAAAACTCATTCTCTAACATAAGCTTAGGACGTTCATCTAGCAAGTAGGATATCTGGGCTGCAATTCTTGGTACACAGCATATTTGTTAAGGCAAGGATGCAAGATCCTACAAGAAATGCTGAGGAATTTCCATGCTAACCACCCAGTAACGCAGGAGATAAGTTACCATCCTGGGTGGTGAGAGCTGACTGCACATGTTCCTTTAGGTAGACAAGCCAGATATCTCCCATGTTCCTGATGAGCACCTTAACCTAGCAGGGGTTTCTTGAATAGAAATTAGTGTCACCAACTACTATTCTTCCTCTGCATTTGTGAATGTAGCCCTAAAAATTATTCCACGTGAATTTGTCATGAATTTATAAGTAGCTTTGGCTCTTTTTTATTTTATCAAATATGCCAAATTTAAAAAAGTCTTACTTGTATGCTTGACTATAATATAACTGGGAATCACTTTGAAAAAAAAGAACTTTTCTGTTGTTCACTTACTAATGGTGGAAGTAGTACTAATGGGAAGAGCTGGTGTGTGTTCATCTCAACACTATCTCTTCAGCTGGGATATTCTGTGCTACAAAAAGACACGCCTCAGAACTGCTGATAAAAATGAGGGAGTGCTGTTTACACCAAGATTTACATTATCATCTGTGACTGGGTAGATAGCAGCATTGCTGAGCAAAATCCAGATTTAAGGATGACCCTCAGTGCTGAACACACACTAAGAATATTTAAAGCAAAAGTTACCACAAACTGTTTTCATCCAGATTGTGTTTCTTTATTTGAACCATTTGGTGAATAACATCTCATAATGAGAATCTGTGATTGCTTAAGGAAGACTCAAAAATTAAACACGTATCTAGCAAAGTTTGATCACGAAGATGTTTCTGATACACTAAGTTGCTTTTACCCTACACTGTGAGGTGCTTCCATAACTAGAAAAATAAAAAGGACTTGTGTAATTTCATAAATACAAGTCTCAGGATGAGTTCTGTGAGGGCTTTTTGGTGGTGCTTTCACTGGCTAGGTTAATTTTGTTGTTGTTGTCGATCATGTCCTATAGCCCATGGTAGTTTGGAGGGAACACCAGTGAAGATGAACAAGCTGTTAAACTAAATGAAAGTTGTCACACTGAATAGTTAGGGTGTTCTGGTGTATCTGGATTTGGTGCAGAAAGAAAAGCAAAATATTTAGTGGTGTTTCAGAGCTTTTGGCCTTGTTAAAGCTAGTTGCTATCAGTTTGAAGGAAAGCCTTGTTATTGAAATAAAATTCTTTACTGAATTTCAAACTTTTTTCAAGGGCTTAACAGTTCTGGTGGCATTTTTCTCAGAAAAGGTATCTTGGGAAAAGTGGGATATTTTAACTAAAATGAAAGCCTAGTTGATCAGATCTTAAATCAGGCAGAACAAAGACATGACCCTAAGTTTCTGTATCTGTGGAAAATGCTCTGACCACCAGGTTATGCACTGTTCTTGTCTGTAACTCTTGAGGAAAAAATGCAGAATGTCCTTTTCTGCACTGCACAATAGCTTGATAGATATATATATTTTTTTTTTTTTTCCTTTTAATCTCAGTTTTCTGCAGGACAGGGAAACTTTGCAGCCCGTCTTTAGTTCTTCCTTCTTTTGGCAGCCTGACACTATTTTTCTGGAAACAAAACTGAGAACTAGATACATGTTTTTTGCTAGGGAGGAGAAGGGGTGTGTGTGTATGTGTGTAGGCTTTATGCACTCACTAGTTGAACAGCTACAAATTCTTATTTAATTTTAGTGTACACAAAAGGTGCTAGGAGCCAGAAATCTTGTGTTTCTCTGTGTGCTGGACACAGTTTGAGCAGTAGCAGCACAGCACACTCATTCCTCAGGTTCCTCCATTACATGACTCTTATTTTTTTCATCAAAAAAGAATGTTTTAGTCTTAGATATCTAATCCTTATTCACTGACATCTTTGCTGAAAATGCTTTTAGTACCCATTTCAGTGACTCCCTGACTGGCACCACCATAGTACTTCACCTATTGTCCTCTGAATCACTAAGTAAGAAATTACGAATTGCCTCAGCAAATCAGATCCATAAGCCTTCTAGTCCAATATCCTGCCTCCATAAGTAGCCAGCCAAGACACTTCAGAAGAAACCCTACATGATACCCTATAACTGTGGAGTTGCATTTTGCACGTGAGATATTTTTATCTCAGGCAGTTAATACTTGGCATGTGCCCAACCATATTTTTATCTTTTTGTTGTAACTTATTGTTTTGATTATCAATGCCAATGACTAATCTTTTTTGGATCTTTATAAATACCTAAATCAGTGATATTTTATATGAGGCAATCAGCTCCATAACTTGGTTGTGGGCTGCATAGGAAACAGAATTCTTTCTTTTTTTATTGGTTTTGAATTTGTTTTCATTCATCTTTACCTGATGTTCCTTTGTTTCTGTGTTATAAGGGTAAAAAAGAACACATGCACTATGCTCTCTGCTGCTCAGTCTTCCTGATCTTCTCACTAAATCAAGTCTTTTCACCAATATCATATGGAAGTCTTTTCCTGAATCTAAAACCTTTCCTTGTCCATTCTTGGGCTGCTTATTTCCGCTACATCTGGTTTTGAAATGGAGTGAGGAGTGAACATAGCCATCCAAGGAAGGGTGTGCCATCAATTTACTGAATGTTATTAGTATCAGTATTTGCAGATTGTTCCAAAAATTGACGACTTTTCAAAATTCTACTGAAGTGGGTGTGTGGGGAGCAGAATGTGAATTTCAAATATTATGAAATTAATTAGAGATATTTTTCAGTGTTATATTGATAAACTCTGTTTTGATTGGCACCTTAGCTTGATATCATCAGAGAAATAATCTACTTTTCCCTCAGGGTGTGCTGGATGCAAAGAGGTATAATGGCAGAAATTAGTCAGAAATAATTGCAGAGACAAAATAGTTCCATCTCTGCCTATTAAGATGCAAAAACCCATGGACTGGATCCTTAGCTGGTATGTCACGATTGGCATGATGCCACTTTACACCAGGGAGGGAACTGTCCCATTACCTCACTAATCCTCATTCGCGAGGTGGCCAGTCACACAAATGCTGGTGGCTTTGGTTAGTGACAGAAACCTGGCTACTCTTCCAGCTGGAGGGAATGTGGGATTTGTGAAACTTTAGGAGTGTTGTGGCAAGAGTTGCCCTGAGATTGCTGATTCCATTCCTGCTTTTTGTTTTGTTTTAGTTGGCTTGCTAGGATTGTTTTCACTCTTTGCCAGGTGCAGAGTTGAATGGCAGGCCACACTCAAAAGCTCTTCTTTCACAAATCCACCCACGCTACAGATTTCTGTGTTCGTCACGTTCTGTGACATGTAGCTCTTGGAAATATGCAACTTGGAAATAATATCTTTGAATCTGAGTGTGGTTGGACTAGTGAAAGATAGATTTTAAACTGTCCAGAGAGGGCAGGAAAAGAAAACTATAGGAAAATATCTGGGAAACTTAGATTCCCTTAGAGTAGGACTGAACTGGAACATTTGACCCAAACCCTATGAATTTTGAAGATTGAGACCCAAATATGAGAAACCATGCTCATGTTTAAAATAAAGATGAGCCATGGTGCCAAATAAAGATATCTTCCGGGATTTCAATCAGATTTTGAATTCTCTACAACTATGTGTCTTGGTCCTGGCATCCAGTTGTGTGTGCTTGCTCTTGTCTAGCTGCCTTACCCTCCAACCTTTAAGAGTTGTTATATATCCGCTTCCAGTGCTGCCTTTTTGTCTGCAGTCAGCAATCAAACCCAGTTCACTATATCCAGTGCAGGGTAAAGTTCCTGTCTGAGTTCATCAGAAATGTACACAGTGAGCCGAAGCATGAACAGTCGATTTTCTACCAAGAAATACTTTGGGGACAGAGGAAACAAAAGAAGAGCTGGCTTAATAAAAATCTGACTTAACCATCCACATTGGGGTAGGTCTCTGGTCCCCTATAGGTCCTGATCTTCTCCTTTGTACTTACTTTACACCAGGTTGAGTTCATTGACTTTGCAGTAACTTGCCAAGAGTTTGCATTGAAAGTACGTCAGAGAAGAAAAGGACCAATAATTTTCAAGCTAACATGAAAAAAATGAGAAATTAAAGACAAAATCCAGAAAATTATGAGGGTAAAAGGAAGGCTGATAGTTTGGGGGATTTCATAATGTTTGGAACAAGATTCAGGACTGCAATGATCATAAATTGCTGCCACTTAGTTGCTACTACCATTACCACTTAAGAGGAGGAAAATCAGCAGACATATACTGGAAACTGGATCGAATCCAGTGTGCTTTTATCAAAAAATAAAATGAAATGCAGAAACCACAATTTAAATGAGGCTTGATTCTCCATAGGTTGGTATTTTGGCACAGATTCTGATGCTGCCCTTACTTCTGTTTTATCTTTGTGGTGACTGTCTCCAAATAACAGAAGAAAGGAGACAGACGAGGGAGGCTATGCTTTATTCAGCAGCATTTATTTATAGCATTAACTGTATAACTTAAACTGTTTGGGATTGTCCTGTTTCAGCCTTTCTTCTTATAATCTACTAGAAAATAGTCTAGTGGGAGTCTTTTAATATTACCCTTTTGCCTGTAGCTCTCTTATTTTGATTATGCATTGCATCGCGGGTGAAATTTGGGTTAAAGATAATTGTAAATATGGTATTGATATTAAATGATGTTTTCCCAACATTGCAATAATGCTTGTTTTGTTTGCTGGAGAGTTTATTACTTTTTGATCAATAGCATGTGAGATTTGTGAGGGAAATTAGCATAGTGAATAACAATTAGGAGAAAAATCAATGGCATTCAGACGAATAAGTGACTTTTTCAAGTCCCATAGGCACACATACACTCACACAGATTCTTTAAAGTGTAATACATCTCATTTTGAATTCTAAAAGAGGAGAGAGCTATTTGGACCAGAACTGAAACTGATGGCAGTATAATTGAACTACTGTGGGGCTATTTGTTGCTATTTAGTGTTTCTAATAGCTTGAATGTATGACTGCTTCATTCACTGGCACTACAAACTTCCTTTTGACTTCTATCGTGGTTTTTTCTGTAGTCCATACCAGTCTACTTTCTTGAGGTAACCCATACCATGTATTTTTTGTGTCACTTAATATACTTGCCTTTCCCCTCACCATAGTAATTTCTAGCTGCCTTGCAAGAGCCAGGAGGGCTTCAAATGAGATAAGCCATTGAAAAAAGTTCAAAATAAACAGATACAAGTTATTCCTCAAAAAAGATTTAAGCTATGCAACTCTTTGCCACAGCATGTTACCGATCCTAAAAAGTTCACATGGGCACAAAAAGCTTCCAGATTATTTAATGGAAGAAAAATTCATCTAGGACTATTAAACCCAATAAAATCCTCCTGGCTCACAAAGCCCATGTTCTGGACATGGTGAAGAGCTTGAAGAGTGTTCTGGTTCTCTAGAACAGCATCACGATGTGCCTTCCCCCACTTCTGCTGCTTTTCCATCAACCCTTTCCTGATAGACCCATGGCCCAAAGGGTCTTTTTATGCCTTTATTTTGAACCTACAGCTAGACTCCTTCCTCTTCTGTTCTAGGGCTGATAATAGCAAGACTGATGTGAGAAGGGAAACGCATTCTATTTGGTGCTGTGAGTTAGTGTTTCTTATTCTTATGGCTTCTACCTTATGGCAACCATACCATTAGTTGCAGGAAGGTTTTATGGCTTGAATGTTCTCTTTGAAAGAGTTTAGCGTGTAGCTGTGTGAGAGATGTCTGGGTATCTCTTCTGTAAGAAGGCAGGCCTTTCCTGGTTCTCAGGGCCTTAGGACCTTTCAGAGTAAAATCTGCATGCTGAATCTTGGTGAAGATTCACTAGAGAAGCCAATGGTGATTACAACACAGTCTAAGTGTACTCTTTTGTGGAGAACTGGGGGATGGGTGGCAGCTTCTCACAGGTGAAGCACAGCCATGAGAAAGAGAGGATTTTTCTATCCTGTCTATAATGGGAAAGATGCTTGAGCCCAGGAAGGATCAGGATGGCAGGAGACTCAAGGGAGCATCTGTGGGAAGCAGAAGAAGTGCTTGTATGTGCTGATGTGGTGTTTCCATACTCGGTGAGCTCTTGGGATTGAGGAATCCAAGAAAAGCGGCTGTGGGTTTCCTCACACTGATGCCAAGCAGGTGAAATAGTGATGCTGAAAGACTGAGAGAAAGATCAAAAGCAGTTGTCTTCCGGCTCTGAATATAAGCTAGAAGATTGGCATTTTATCTTTGGACCTTGAATACTACAGAAGAATTTGGGCTTCTTGACTTGGAAAGCCAACACTGCTACTTTACGGTGAAATTGAGAATTCAGTCCATAGTCATCCATGCTGTGGTGATGTGTGGCATGAAATGCTGCAGAAAGAAGCTGAGAAAGAAAGCTGAAGGCAGTAGGAGGGATCTAACAGGAGTTTTTGGATTGCAAAAAAAGCTGGAGGAGTGGGTGCAAAAGAAGAGAGGGCAAGTCTGTGAATAGTAAGCTTGGTGTTTAATTGGGTGTTCTCAGAGGCCAAGTGTCTTTGTGTTTGGATGATCATGCGCTGAATTGGACTGACGGGGGCTTTCAGAGAGATGCAGCTGCACCAGCTATGTCTTTTACTAGAAGAGTCAGCCATGAGAAAATAGGTGAAGCTCCCCAATTTGGTTAGCCTAAACTCCCAAACACCTACTGCCTGAGTGAAACAAATTTCAGTCTCAGCTACCTTGAACAAAATTCATAATTGTGGCAACTTCAGCACATCTTTCACGTAGTCCTCTTTTATCACCCAACATGTCTCTTGTTTTCTAAGGGGAAACTGATTCAGTGTAGGCAGCTGGGACTGGGAGCCTCCCCTTTTTTTTGGACTGAGAGTTGTTTGCATGCACACTACATATATCTGAGCACACTCCTCTCCTGCAGTCCTATTCAGGAATCAATGTTTAGAATAATGGCTCTGCTTTCCTCTGAATTGAGCTGGTTAATAACTATTGCTGGGGAAATCAATCAGCTCTATGATATCTTATTACTTACGCTAATTTAATCACAAGGAATGGGTCATTGCTTCAGTTCAGAGGGCAAAATGAGTGTGTGTGGATATGAGAGTGTATACAGAAAGAAGCAGAGGAAGGGAGACTTCATGAACTGGCACACAAGGGGTAGAAATGGCATGGACTCTCCCAAGGCTCTAGGGTGGATGACAGAGAGAAAACTCACATCCACTCTCTGTAGTTCCTGGTAATCTGTAGGTTATAGATCCATTTTTAATGTTGTTTTCATGTTCCAAAGAATCTCATAGGTGGAGATAAATGAGAGCTTCCCCCCCCATCCCCACCCCCCCCCCTTTTTCTCTGTGTCTACACAGGCTAAAAGAGGAGGATCATCAAGAGAGACAAACAAACATAAAAGACATGCAACTTCCATCAAGGACCTCTGAGCCCATTTCAAGTTCTTGCATACCCAAGAAAAAGGTAAATGCAGAGGAACTGTTCATGTGTTGAGTGTGTAATAATTAAAAAGAAGGAAACAGCAGGTAAATAGGGTGTCTGAAGAAATAAGCTTAATTTACAAAATGTGCAAATTCAGCCTGGCAAAGATTGTCATAACATTTTCAAGCTCTTGTCTAAATTCTGTTTCCTTTCCTGTATACCTGATTATGTTATGTAGGACCTTTCCTATATCCTCTTGTTCCTAGTGGAGAGTACTACTTTTGTCTGTCACTACAGAAAGTAGATTAAAATAAATTTCTACTCACCGAACTGTATCTCTACTGTAATAATTTTTCTCAAAAGAAGTCTTTCATTCAGAAAAAAAAAAGAAAGTGTCTGTTTTCTAGTATAACCAAGTGCTGAGTTCCAGAAGCTAAACAAAAGCCAAATATATTAAGTGTAGCTGTGTAGAAAGTCATGAATCTCCATGATTTTTGTACTGGTACTTCTTTCAAGTAGCCTGAGTTCTCACAAGTGTAGATTTTACTCAGATTCTGTTGGTTTTCTATGGTTCCCATCCAGTATGAGGGTGTAGATAAGACTGTTTACAAACTCTTAGAAAGATAACACCTGTTCTGGAGTAAAACATTTCTGATGTTCTAGTATATTGTAAAAAGCAGTCCATGTTGGAGGAAAGGCAGTGAATAGCATTTAGGAAAGTCTTAAATAGAATATTGTTTTGTGCTGACAAAAAAAGATTTTTTTTTAAAAATACTGGCTGATCATGCTTAATCCTTAAGGAATTAATTCCTCTGAAGTAGTGGAATTGCTTTTAGTGTTGGTACCTTCCTAGGGGGAAGAAAAGAATCAAAAACTGACCCATCACATTATAAACATGTCAGACTGTTGCTGAATCTCTCCATGGAAAAAGCATCACTTTCCTGACAAATAGATCTTGGGCAGTTAGAAAAATAGAAAGCACTAGTGCTAACTGCACTAACATTATCTAATTCACCTTATTAACTAGGTAATGAACTAAAGCCATCATGGTCTAATTGAAATAAATAAATACATTAAAACTGTGAATTAAAGTAACTGCATTTTGATGGGTTTGGGTTATTCATATTGCTTCAAAATGTTATTTTTAATCCAAACACTGCTGGACACATCTCCTTGTGCCCCAGGGATAGTACAAAGTATGTTATTGGCCTCTATTTTTGTACCCCATTTACTTCACATTCACACCTTAAAAAGAAAAACCAATAAAAGAACAAGAGAAATGTCAAACAATATTAAAATAAGTAAAATATTTAGGCTTCTAGTATTAGGTATCTCTAAAGTGCCTTTGAATGTCAAAAGATTTTCAGAAATGCTCACATTTAGCCAAACTCAGCTTCTAATGAATTTGATCGGGGTTCTATTTAGGAACAATTTGGCTGATGCAGAGCTATTTTGAAATGTTTGCCCTAACCTTATTTTTCATCAACTGCAGCATTTGATGCAATAATACCAAATGCATTTTAGTGAAGGTTTGCTCTGATCATGCAAGACTCCTCAATAAAAGAGTTGTCTTGTTTTGTCTATCTAACACGCTGATGGTCCTTCAGTGCTTTGTTACTCTTGTGTATCTACTATATCCTGTTGCTTGGGGATTCCATGTTAACTCCAGGTTTGTTCTGGTCTTTGCATTGTGTTAGACAGCTGAAAAGTATGTTAACTTTGATCTTCCAGGGGGTCGATTTCTACAGTTGCTACAGAGATGCTTTTTCATCAGCAAGAGGGAGGTTATAAGTGGGAGAAGAGTGCTTTCAAGACTCTTTGTAAAACTGTATTCTGAGCTGTGACTTGGAACTTTCTCTCTGAGGTTTCTTTTTCTCTCCTGACAAGATTACGTGGCTTTATTTAATCTCGTTATTCAGTTAGTGATCAGCTGGGCAGGTAGCAGTAATAACCTCTCTTCTTTTACACTCTTTTTCATCCAAATGTGCTATTCTAGTTACAACAAGATGTACAAGCACTCACAGTCTGGAGTTGTTTTCATTGGCAAAGGTAGAAAGCAAGAGAAACTTTAACTGTTTTAGGTTTACACCCATTTAAACAGGGATATAACTTATCTCTCTATATAGTTATGTCTACAAAGGTAAGTGACTGTTTTCTGGCTTTAGCCCATGGCTATTTTCTGTGTTGGCCTCCTGCTTCTGTGGAAGGAGCAGTTTCAGGGCACAAGTCAAGATTTCTCCAGCCCCAAAGATGCTTGACCTGTAAGGTGAGAGAGTAAATCTTCACACTATGCAAGCTGATTAATCCTGGGTTTAATTTGTCTTTTTCAGCGGATAAAGTGGGCAGCAGCCCTGTGTTTATTAGTTTGCAGATATCATAAAGGAGCATTACTGAGTGCTTAAAAAAAACCCAAAACCAAACAAAAAGACAAAGACCCTGGAATGAATACATTACTTTTGTGTGAAGCAAAAATATAAAATTACACCCAATGGAAGGCCCTTAGTCTATAACCTACTATACTCCTGGAATACTCCAATGCCTCTATTAAGTTTATTAATGAGGGCTGTGAGATCTTACCAGGAATGCTGGCACTGTCTTTCTGCTCTGTTGCTTTACACTTTTGGGGAAAGATTAATAACAGAGATGATTAATTGTAGGGCAGGGGTCCATGGAAGTTTGGGGGCAGAGAAAGAGGTTTCTTTTAATTATTTTTTTTTAATTCTAATTAATTCTATATCACCTGTTACATAACAGACTCCTGAAATCGGCAGTGTCAGAAATCAGGGCCTGATCCTACTTCCCACTGAAATCGATGGGAGTTTTGTCATTGATGGAACAGCTGAGCAAGTAACTTGCAAGAATTCATTTATTCAACAAATCCGGCTGCTGCTTCTGCTTATCTCTATTGATTGTACTCATGTCCAATCAGGTTTGCAGCATTAGCCGCATTACCTTACAATAACAGGGTAATTCACTTGGGGCATGTTCTTACCAAGTCCTAGAATCCACACAAAGATAAACAAAAAGTTTACCCCATGCAAAGATGCCTTCAGTTTTTTTCAGGGACAGCTGCCTCTTTTGTTAGTTGTGTATCTCAAGGAACTGCATTCCCTTTTTGGAGCTGCTAGACTGAGAACAGAAAGGTGAAGTGACCTGAGGAAGTTTAGCTAGTACAATGGAAAGATGATGCAGCAACAAATATAAACTTTGGGCTTGGGAAATCTTGTTTCAGATTTCAATTCTGCCACAAGCTTCTCTGCCACCTTCTGAGTGTAAGTCTGCCATCTGTCAAATGGCTCTCGGGTAGCCCTTCCTTACAGGATGGGATGCAGGAGCACAGATTCACCATAGGCAGCAGAGGTTTCTTGGTGCCATGGAGAAGACTTGGGCAGGCAGCCTGGGCAGAGGTGTGCCCTCCAGCATTGCTGTGCTGCTGTTACTTCCTTTGACTGCAATGGATGTGTGTAGTCAGCCAAGGGGAGAACTAGGAATAGGATTGACGTTCTTGTGGGCAGCCCCGCTCCCTGTGTCTGACAGCCTAGTAATATGCATGCTTGGAAAAGGGGGAAAGAATGTTATTTTCTGTTCTCTAAGTGGACCATGAAGACTAAAAAAGCAAATACTTAAACTTCTTCAGTGAAACCTTTTCACAAACATGGAGTTCTGACCTGGACCTGTACATAGTTGAGTGTACTCAGATGAGAGACAAGTACTTCTGCCTCCTTGTGGGACCAGGCTTTTTGCTGCCCCAAGCCCCCCACTCAGCAGGAGCAGAAGAGCAGGTTTTGAAAAGGTAGAACATCTATGACTATAATTCTGGTTTGTAAATAAACCATCAAAGGGAACCTTTTGCAGGAGTGATTCTGCCAGGCTTAGCACAACACATCCTTTTGCATCAGACTCTTGCCAGGACTGTGGGCCTGAAATCCTTGATTACTATTGCTTGTTTTTCGCTTTCTATTTTGCTGACACCCTGAAGCTTTTGTTTTCTGAATTCCTTCTCCACTTTCTATGACTTACGATCACAGAAGATAGAGCAGCTTGGTTATTAACCACTTGTTTTCCTTGCACTGGAAATGCAATGTAAATATTTATCTTCTGGCCACTTCTCTTTTCATAATGTCAATCAAATTTTCCTCTGTTTAGGGTTCATTGTATGCTCAGGCAAGTTATATGCTAGATTGTAGGGGTCATCTCTCTGGACTTTAGTGGAAGAGTGGTGATGGTGGAGCAGGCTGCTGACATTCCTAAAGAAATCCAGAATTCCTTCCAGGTGATAGAGTTTAGTTCCATAGCAGTAACTGATTGGGAGAACTAGAGGAGCCACCCGGGCATACATCAAATATACGAGTCCTGGAATATAAATCTGCATGAAGGGGCAAGAAATCAAGTGGTATAGACAGGCAATACATCCAGTGACAGCATCAGGTAGATATTAGGTCTTGGCTATTTGGTTGTCTTAGTTGCTGGATTATCCACTGGACAGTCAGCAGTTCGAACAAGTCTGGGTCTGGTCCACTTCAGTGCTTGCTGTGCTTTTCATGGGAGGGAGGGAGGAGTCACTGTTACTGAGATAACTAGACACCTCTTGTTCTCTCTGATAGTTTCCCTTCTAGGCCAGACCTTTCCTAAATACCAAAATACTCTTCCCTGTAACACTATATTGATAAAAACTTGCTCTGTTGAACAGCAAAGCACAAAGAATAGGTTCTGCTTTGTTATTTTCCTGTATGGCCACAAAGAGGGGATGTTGAAATTATCAAACCTTTTACTTTTAATCCAAAGCTTACCTTTGCTGACATTGTTATAATTCCTTCTCTTTCAACCATATCCCCCATTTTTTCTTTCTTTCTTCCTTTTTTTTTTTAAAATTATTTGAAGAAAAGCAGAGCTAAGACACGATTTAGGACCAGTCAAACCTCTGTGGCTTCCTTTTGCATAAAGAAGCTGAGTGCAAGATTCTGTGCAAACAGCTTTCTATTTATGTATATAAGCTACTTTATGGAGATCTCAATCCTGCAAAGAGCTCTGTGTATAACTCAATGAAGCATAGGATTTCTGCAGAGGGCAAAGCTTATAAATACAGTTTACAGCCTTGCCTGCGTTAGAAAACCATACTGCTTTAAACATACTGTTATAGTTTTAAGTGCTGAATCCTCTACAGGTATGGTTGTATAAGGTTGCTTTCTAAAGATGTGTTCAATTCTGTATTCACGGTGACATAATTATGCCAGAGAAAGTAATCTTTATACAAGTATAACTGCATCTTCATTAAAATTTTTATCAGTGTAACTTAATGGGTTTAAAAAAAAATACGAAGAAACACAGAATGGAATACAGTATCCTTAGTCAATGTTTTTGTCAGTAAAATCTATATATACATAGATGAGAATGAATACCAACAGTGCATATCACAGTTAATTCCTGAGCGTGTTACATTTCAGTATAGTAAAAGCAGTTGTTCAATGGGGTTTAGAAACAGAAGTTGATTAATTTTCACTTTTATAACTGTTTGTTCTATAATTTAATAGTTTTTATTGTTTTGCTTTAAAAAGTTTTCCAACAGCTCCAGGTACTTTTTGGTTTATTTAGTCCCCCAAACAGACATGGTAAGGCACAGTCTTTGCTGTTCTTAAATAAACACAGTGGTTACACCAACACTTTGCCTGCCTAACTTAGCATTCCCCAAAGTGCATGTTCTTTAGTAACAAGGCTGTTGGGGAGATTACCCAAGTGATTGTTACCCCTCTGTGTGTTTGCACGCAGAATAATTAGTAGGCTTGTGAAGCGCTTCCTTGAAATGAAGTCTGCTTTCATACAGCATTTGCTCATAGGAAGTCCCACTACTGAAAAATCGAGTCAACTGAATTCAAGTTTCAAAAGACATTGGACTCTTAATGAAACCAAGAATTGAACATTAAAATGGAATTTGGAAAGAGAGGTTAAGCTAAGTTTGTTTGCCTCTCAGCTGGTTCCTTGAGTTACTTCTGTGTTATCAGCAGAATATTGTATGAAAGACGTCCTGTAAATGGGAGCCATTCATTTCTACTGGGGATTGCTGCCTTGTACTGCTGTGTCAAGTTTCCAGATGTCACTGACTTCACAAAGCAGCACAGATGGAAACAAACAACAGCTCCCCTTTCCACCTTGTGCTCTTGCAGAATTTTGTTAGATAAGTCATAGGTGACTGGAACACATTGGCAAGCAGGGAATAATCATTAATTATAGATTAATTGCACTCACAAATAGCAGCCAATCGCTAGTGGAATGGGTGACTTTTTATTCCTCAAGTTGTCAGTTAGTATATTTTTTGCATATTTTGCATGAATTGTGGCAGAAATGTCTTTTCAGAACTGATCTACAAATGTAGTGTGTGGACAGAAAGATGAATGTATGTCAAGAGATTTCTAGACAAAGGGCCTTGGGTCAGGCTAATGGAGAAAGGATAGGATTGGCTCTAGCACACAGAGCTGGAATTGTGCAAGGTAGGGTGAAGGAAGTTCTGGATTTCTTTTGACTTTTAGTAAAAACTGAATCCCCAGTAAATTAGGCTACTCTTCAAAATACTCACTGAAACGAATAGTAAGAATATACACTAGGGGAAGATACACTTCTTCCTACTTTATTTCACATATATTTTAAAACTTATTCTCTCTCTTCATCCTCCCCCCCCTTTAGTTTCATTGCATAAATTTTATTTCAGAGGAAGTGGACTGTTAAGATGAATGTTATTGGGGAGGGAGCACTAGTATTACCCTTAAGTTTTATGCGCCAATTACAAGTGCATCTATAATATGAAGAAAGGAGAGAGAGCTAGTAGACTGGAAGACCAGAACTGCTTTCAGATCAATAGATGAGCTGACATTGAGGCTAGAGGACTGATAGAAGTAGTGGAAAGGATAGACATATTTGGCAGATTTCTGAAGACATTCAATAGCGACACCGAGATGGGGCTGATAAATCAATAGCTCTTTGGGCAGATTAGATTGATATTTTAAATGTATATGGAACTGTCCTAGCCAGGAAGACTGAACAACACTGAAGGAACAGATAAGCATAGAAACATTAATTCATACTTCTGTATCATTTTAGTGTGGTTTTTAAAGGAACTGTGTGGAATGTGGGTTTGTTTTCTTTTTTGCAGCTGGGAGGTTGGATCAGATGTAAGCTTGAATTGTGCTGTTACTCTGGAATTCCTCAGGCTGGTATGGGTTAAGTTAGCAATAATGAATAAATTATTGTTGTAGTGAAAATGCGTTCAACACAGAGGTGGTCAGTTAACAGCAGGACGGGACTGGGACAATTGTGCAATTCTACTGGGGGTGGAGTGGAAGTTGGCCCAGTCCCTCCATGTATATTATCTGTGTGTGGGTGTTTTCAGGAGCATAAGGATGTAAAGGAAGGCATTATGGCAAACCTTCAAACCATGCCATCAACAGGACTTAGAATCTAAATTATGCCTTATTGAAGACAAGGGGAGTTTTGTCAATTATTTCAATGGGAGAAAAACCGGCCCTTTGTACACAAAGCTTTGTACTACTTTTGATGAATCAGGCTGTTTCCTCATGCTACCAATTATATCAGCTGTCATAAATTAGAGACAAAAAAATATAAAGTGGTTTTAATCACCCTGGAATTCCTGGGGTGATTTGCAACTTTTGCTGTGTGCTGATCAGTGTTCAGCTCTCCCACAATGTCCCTCCATCTTCCCTAAAAACCTACTAGAAGTTCAACTTGAAAGGTTTTTGGTGAGTGATACTATTGTTGTGTTCACCAGATGTTGTGAAGCTAAATTAAAGGAGAGCTTGTACTAATGGAATTTCCTAGAAGTTTACAAGTGAATTATTATGGTTCAAAAACTTAGACTATTTAATATATCTTTGCATAGAGGTATGAGGGGACGACTGTGCTGAATAAAGTAAATGTATAATGATGACAGAGGAAGGATGTCCTTGGTTTGCCTTCCCTTATTTTGAACTTGATGGAAACTGGATCAGCCTAAAGATAGATCAGCCATTCATCTGTCCAGGTTACATTAGCCAAAGTGGTTTGTCTGGTACCATTTCCCTTTCCAATACACACTGGACTGGACTGGCCTGTTCAACAAGGATCTGATACATGCTAAAATATTTTTAGAATAATTTTATTTAAAGAAAAAAAAAAAGGTTGCTAAGAGGAAACCAATTCCATGACAGCGAGGTTAGAGTGATCTTGTCTTTAACTGCAAATACCACTTATTACATTTGCATGTAAATAGATGCCAGATAAGTGTGTCAGATGAAGAGAACATTTCAAAGTCATTTGCTTTCTGGAAAATAGAATAGCTCAGCAGGACTTGGAAGGCTCCTAACTTGAGATGTTTTACGTTCAGTGTTGATAAAATTGGTCTTTGCAAGTTTATAACTCCCCAAAGTTACCCTGAAAGATGGCTGCCTCTCTGCAAGGCCTCTTGCTGATTACTTTTAAATTGTGGCACGGGGTAGTTAAAAGGAATGGGGAAATGAGCCCTGACAACAGTGTAGGCCTACAAAAAGTGCTTATAGTGCTGACAGAATGGATTTCTTTACTTGAGAAATCAACGCGTTAGTAAAGAAACTGGAATATCACTTTCTCCACTAGATATTTGTGGTTGGACACTTGATCTTCCTCCTCTTGACACAAATACTTGCTTCTATTTATGTATACTGTGATTGCTCAAAGCATGATCATATACTACTATGAGGCAGGGCTCAGGACCAATTGATTACATGCCTAAGTTATTCTCCAGGCACCCTCAAAAATGGCGAGGCCAGCCAGGCAGTGCTGGCTCTGGTTTTGTTGGGTTATAGACCCTCCATCTCCAATTGGCAGAGGGTCTGATCTTGTGCTCATAGACATCTGGGTGGAGGCTCAAATGGCTCTTACCTGCAAACTAGATGACTTTCAGTGCTGTGTAATGTGTGTTCTTTGGGCTCCCAGTGGCTTAAGCAATGGAGCAATCACTGCGATAGCTCACACCCAAACCAAAAAGCTCTGAGAGGAAGTGTTGGATTAGACCAGAATGTTTCCAGGCCAGAATATTAGTATGTGCAAGACAGCTGTTTTCCTGGTGATCCTGTCGTTCCCAAGTGTGAAATACGAACCAACAACTGACTTCAGTCTTTCTGAAAACTGCAAAAAGTATCTAAAAGTTAGTGGCAAATGTGAACCTTGTACAAAAAAGTTTGGAACCAGACCCACTCAAATTAGGAATTTTTTTTCTTTAGAAAGTATGGTATCACTAGACATATGTAAGTCTGGGCCCAAAGCACTAAAGTGCCTTAACCAAAGCAATTTGCATCACTCCAGGGCAGAGAAGAAGTTACGAGGATACTTTAAATGTATGCTGAATCATAATTTGTCTGGATTTCTTTTTAGCTCAACCTAGCCACTGAATTTTTTAAGATTGATTTTGAAATTATTTCAGTATGTCAATATTTGCCCAAATTTTAATCCAAGTTTCATTTTAATTTAACTTTTGTCTAGGAACACGTGTATATGTACCTGAAGTATACATGTATTCATGCTTGTGCATTTGTGTGCACATGACTGCATGGGTTTGACCTCAGATTTGGAAGACCTGAGTGTTGCTCTTGATTCTCCTCCCACTGTGTGGCTTTGCAAATGTTCTTGCCTTCTACATCCCTTCTTGCACTTCTCTCTTGCTTATGGAGGCCATAGCTTTTGGGGGTAAGCTTGCTTTGCTTTGCTTTTCCTGGGTAGTTTTACGGTGTATGCCAGGACACCATGTTGATGGAGATGGTGACTTTTGGCACCACCAAAATCTAGAGGAGGGGAAAAACTTTAGGGAGTGTTCAGCTGCAGGCTTATGTTAATGAGTAGCAAACATAATACTATTTGTGAGCACTGGCATTTAAAATAATATCTCTATGGTTTAAACTGATGTCTAAGCCCGGACAGGCTAAATACACCCTTTGTGTGATGTTCCCTGGGCCTTGCATTTGACCATCTCTTCTGCAATTTAACCCCCAAAAGCCAAACTTTAGTTGGTGAACATGAATGGTCATACGTGCTATTCACCAAAGGTGCATGGACCCTGGGCATCACACCCTCCTGCGTCCTCTTTTCCCCACCTCAGTCCTGCAAGGCAGCCCAGCAGACATTGCTATCCATCACCTGGCCTAACAATGACAGGCAACTGTCTGCCAGCTTCGTATCAACTCAGCTGTATTGATATCTCGGACAATAGATGGACACGTTTGTCAAAATTCCCTGCAAATCTCTATTAATTGGAAAACGTGCTTCTTGCCCTTGAGTCCATGTGGCTATTGATGTCGGCTTACCATGCTGCTGTTCCCCAGGGAGACTGCAGCCAAGAGGAAACAGAACGGCTTCCAAAGAGCTCAGCAGCTGCACCCTGTCAGCCTGTTGAAGAGCAATCGCCCTTAACAATGGACTAAAACATTAGCGCTACTGTATAGACATCACAGGCTTACCCTCACTGAGCAGTATGTTTGTGTATTTAGTGGCTGCCACATACAGGACCTTACCCATCCATCAATATCATCACTTTTAAGAGGGGGAAAAAAAAAGCAGCAGACATGTTCCAAATGGTTTCGCACAAAAAGGAAGCAGCAGACTTTGTGTTTGGTATGGGGTGCTGGAGGCTCCCACGCTGGGCAGCACTTCTCGTGGATGGGCAGGGTGAGTTGCCTTTGGGGCATAATGCCTTTGATTAAAATTGGCAATTCTGAATCTCCTGCTGGCCTCAAGGCAGCTTGGTGAAATGTGGCTTTGTGACAGCACGAGCGCAGAAGCCTGTCGTTCTGTTTCCAGCCTGTTACAGTGTTGATGCAAGTCTTGCCAAAAGTAGCTCTCCCAGTAATAGTTACAGTAAAATACCCTCTTGTCCTGGAACCTTAGCATTAATTAAATCAAAATAGATCAAGCAAAATCAAAGGTTTTCTTTTATTGATTAAACCACAGTTTATGTGGCAAATATCCTCTGCCTGTTTACAGAAAATGTTGGCTTCTGGCTAATACCGCACTAACTAACTGCAACCACAGGCTGTGCTGAAGCCCTTGAAACCAGATTGAATTCTTCCTGGGACAGCATTGCCCCACATCACTGCATCCCCTCCCTTACCTGCCTTCCTCTAGGCAGAGTTGAGGCAGGTTTAGCTGCAAAGTTGGGTCTTATTGGAAATGTAAAATGAATATCTAATAACAGGGCAATTTAACAGAGCGGTTCCAAACGGCTGAAAGCAGATTTGTATCAGCACATTGATTAGTTGCTGGAGACTTGCAGAATCTTGTATTTGTGATGGGCCCTGGCAAGAGGAGCTCTATCTGATGATACTACTCCCACTGAGTTTTACACCAATTTCTCTTTATTACTTCCATTTCCTCTCCAAGAAAATCTACAGGTGTTAGGAGTTTGAGGCCTGTGGCACTGGCCCACCTGAAATCTCTAGCATTTGAGACATGTTATCTAGGAAATTCAGACTTAAGGAGGGCAAAGAAGATAGGTGCGCAGACAGAGCTGAGAGAGGGAAATGGCACTTACCTGTTTTGATTTTGCTTGTCAAGCCCAGGCTTCATGAAGACAAAGATAAACCTAAAAATAGAGGGTAATTAGAGATGTCATCAAAATGAAAGGTGCTAGTATCAGTGGAGACCCTCTACAGCCCTCAGATGAATTTCTCTGTGTGTGGAAGTACTGGAGTGGAAAGAGCAGTCACAGCTAATAGTTCACTGTAAATTATTATTTGCAAAGATCAGAGCATATAGTTGGAAAAGAGAGGATTTCAGAAGTCAGAAGAATAATAGGATCTGCAGTGAAAGCAGGGAAAGATCATTTGACTTAGGCTAATTCTAGTCAAGAGTGAGGACTGAAAGAGCAGAAGAAAATGCAGGTCAGCACTCAGATACAGAAAGAGACTTGGGCTCCCCAGTGGATGGGGTGGTTGTTTCTAGCCTACATTGATCTCAGAAGTTTGCTGCTTTGTTTGAACTGTTCGGACTGTGGATCTGGCTGAAGCTTTATAAAGCTCTGGTGCAAACCAGCTGAATCCAGCCTCAGACTAAAACAAAGTTCTTACAGGTATTTTAATCCTCCAGGAGCTAATGAATCATCTGATATGAAGTAGGAAAATAAACAAGTTTTCAGAATTTATCAACACTTAGATGAGCACCTAAAACCACTTTGAATCACAAATACCCTGCCCATCTCAAGGAGACTAAATACGTCACGTGGTGATAGAACATGGCCAAAGGTGTTGTACAGAAATCTTGAGATATTGGGTAAAGCAAGGAGTGAGAATGCAAAACTACAGGTTCTGTTGGATAACCTTTGCTAACGTAATCATACGTGCATATTGAAGCGTGAGGTCAAATCCATTGCTTTTCCTTACAGTTAAAGATAAAGACCATATTTTTCAAGCTCTTAAGGCTTCTCTTCAGGCTTGATGTGAGTGCAGACACCTGAACTTCCTGTAAGTTGAGACATGCAAGACTGTGTGCTGGGTTAAATCACACGGCAGGAATGGCTATCTGGTTTACTGGGCTTTGTGGTAGGTTTGGGCTTCAACTCTGCATTGCAGCTGGGCAAGTACCTTCAAGCAGTGTCCTTTGAGCATCATTGCTCCTGCTGTGCAGTACCATTGCACTTCCCTCCCTGACTCAGCTGCTCAGCAGATCATAGTTCAGCTGCATCTGACATGTGGGGTGATAGAGCAGGAAAAAGATTATAACACAGCTCTGGGAATTCATGAGATGATGGTACCTCTGTGGAGAGTGATGGTCTCCAGATGTCATAGACAGCTTTGAAAATCTCAACCTCTGCAATGCTAGAATTCAGATCATAAAATAATTTTCATTCAAGTGTCCCTTTCCACCCCCAACTCTTCCCCTTAACCCTCCATGCTTAGTGTGCTGAAATCTTGGACCAAGCTGTATGGAGCAGATTGTCATTTTGTGTGTGGGATGCCTAATATAATGGGGTCCTTAGTTCCTGGTAGTGTCGTGGGGGTAAGAAATAATTACAGTAAGTAACCTGAGCTTTCTAATATGGTGGCTTTGATTTTGTATTGTAGTTAACTTGGTCTTTCTCATCAATACCCTTAACATTTCAGGTTAATAATCTATCCCTAAGCTGCTGGGTAAAACTTGGATAAGAAAGAAAAAAAGATCTGAAAGTTGACACAAAATTTTTATTGTGAACTTCTTTGACCTTTGAAAAAGAGATTCATAAATTTTCTAAAAAATATTTTCCATTTTTAGTCCACTCACTTCCTGGTTATGCCTGGGAACAAGAAGCAGGAAGCATCATAAATCTTGTGAAAAAGCCTGTTCTGGCAAGTTTCCTAGCCCAGCTTTGCTGATCATTGAGTTTTGGATCATTTGGATAAACTTCATGTAAGTAGCCAAGCTCATGTGCTTCTCCAAGCCATTTGCAAACTCCAAATCCCATGAAAGCAACTCATTGCTTAGGCTAGGCAGCCTGAACTCTGCCCTTTCCTGCCCAGCTTTTTTTCAGATATAAAGCACAGTTTTAGAGCTGCTTTGTTTTTTTGGATGAACTTGGTGCTAATGTGACTTTCAGTTTTACAGCCAAGTATAACAAAAGTAGGTGTCATGCAACAAACCTTCACACTGCTTTGCTAATACATCCTAATCCTGTCTGGTGATACCTTGTGCTGTTCAGAGGTTGAATTAATCCTGAGCAGAGTTTACCAGTTACAGTAAAACACCCTAAAACTGCTGCGTAGCTTTCCTAGGCTTAGCTTGAAGTTAACAATTTGTTCCCCATGCAACAGAGAAAAGCAGCTTTGAACCCCAAAGCAGGAAGCAGCTCGTGAAAAATTACTTGGGAATGGATTTTCAAATTCATTCACTTCTCATCTAATAGTGGCACAAGGCTCTGTGATAAGCACAGAAAGGTAAGTTAGCGTGGCAGGCAACACGCAAACACATTGCTCAGGGCTGTGCGTACAGGTACAAGTACAGTCGATATCCCCAGATGTCTGCTTAGCAATGCTAATAGGGTGCTAGTATTCTCTCAGGCATTAGGTCCATTTTAGTCCAGGAGAAATATGGTATTTGATGAGGGCAGTACAGCACTCCCTGACAAAAGGGGTCTACTGCCTGTCACACCTTGACTTGTTGAGTGCTAACACCGCCTGGGGGATCACAAAGCTGTCATTACAAAGCATTAGCATGAGAAAAGGAGCACTCCTCATGTTTTGGCATGTCACACCCAAGTGACAGGGAGCACAAATACAGTCAGGCACACAGAACAGTGCAAGTCAACGTCGGCTTTGACAATGTTGGGCACCAAGGCTGTCACTCCTTTGACACAGCCCCTCCTTCCCCCTACCCACGCTGCCATTCGCAACGGCAGCTCGCCCACTGCTTTTATTTCTGCACAATGTGTCAATAATTACTTGTCAGGCCTCTGCTTATAGACCTGGGATGGTGAATAAACGCTTATTATGCCTGAAAAATGTTGCAAGCTTTACCATAAATCTTGTGTTACAAATGCACACAATAGGGGCTATTGACACAGAGGCAAACACTCACATTAACATGTAAAGTCATGCTGCCGAGAATAGAGTTTGACAAACTAACTTGCAGCAAAGGAGTTTGTTGACCTTTTCTTTGCCTTCCTGGCAACTGGACTGGGCTTGTGTATATTAAAAAGCCAGATGAATGGGAGATGAGAAGAGATACTAAACATCTTCCTGTTAGGGCTGCTGGAGTGAGGATGCTCTACATCTGAGAGCACTTCAGAAATGGTATTATCAGATATCATCCTTCAAATATACAGGAGCTAACCAAGCGTTCAAAAGCTAAAGTTGACTATATTTGAATTCAGCCACCTGTAGATTTCAGCCTGTGCCTGTTTACCCTGTAGAGGCCCTAACTGAAACATTATATTGGACAGGCAGCTATTCATGGCTTTCCCCTGCAAATAGCATCTCTTCAACTGCTCTATCTCCTCGGGTTTCAGATTGCTTCTTGCAATGGATTGGAGGTTCGATTTTGATGTGCTGGAATAAATTGTACAGAAGGTATTTATGTCAAAGGTGCAGGTGTCATAAACTGAGCAAGAAATAATGTTTAAAAGAAACTTTACAGAAGTAATAATTAGGGCTTGAATTTAAATACCTAACTGAAGACTCTTAACTGCCTTTTTTTTTTTAAGCACATAGGGACCTTCTCCCTCTGTGCCATTAGGAGGGAAGGGTGAACTTCTCTACAGCATGGTTCTACCTGTAGGTAATCTGAACTACTCCCTGTAACATTTTATTGGTTTCCATTAGTTTCATTTTATTTCTATGGGTTCTGATGGTTTTCTTTCTTTATCTATTTTATCTTTAAAATGTTCTTGTTTAGTTTATGCCTTTTTGTTTCTGCATCAAGTGCTTGAAGTTATCGCATACTTGTTTAACCCTTTCACGTTCTCAATATTCTTCCCCTCACAGCTGTTTTCTATGTTTTAATATGTCCTTCTACTTACTTTTTTATTTATTTTGGCAATGAAAGTTCAATTTCATTTTTATTAGCCAATTTCCCATAAGCTTTCAGTCCCAGATATCCTATCTGGATCTAGTGATCCAGAATTTGTGTTTTCAAGTGCTAGAAAAGAATATTTTAAAAGAAATGCTGCTTAAACCATAATGTTATTGAGAAAATAGGGACACCTTTCTTTTGGATATAGCCTTTACAAAAGACAACTTCTTTTAAGAAAACAAGATTTCTTTTGCTTTTAATAAAACCTGAAGTGTGGAATGTATTTGACCTAAACTCCTTAAGCAATCCAAAAACCCTTTGGCAAATAAAGTTTACATTGTATATGTAAACTAGTGATTTACATGCATGTTCTGGTACCTAGATGAATGTGTAAAGCCCTGTGTACCAATCACAATCAAAATTGCACGAGAGTTTATATGCACATGTGTATCTATAGAGCATTCAGTTTACCTTGTAAAGCCAGTCTGATGTTAAGATAATCTCTGGATGAAACACATGGCCTGGATTCATCCCACCTGATTTGAGCCCTGGTTCCACAATAGTTTAAACCAGTGTCAGCCTGTGCAGCTGTTGTCCTGCTCCCCCCTCCTTGCACACCTGTGCACACGCGCACGCAGACAGCCCTGGGCACTCTCCTCCCTTGTATCAGGTCAAGTGCTTGGTGAGTTGCTTCAGGGAGCTAAGCTGGCAGCAGACTATTGGCTATTTTTATATGATTAATTTTCTTTTAGTTTAGCTCCTTGAACTGGTTCACTGAAAATTGAGACAAGCACAAGGGAAGGGTCATGAACACAGCAGTGGGAGGGAGGCAGGGAGTGAGGAGAGTTTTAGCTTTTGCAGAACCACACCTTTAGGCACTAAATAATTCATCTGAATTAGAAGGCTAATTACCCTTGTCCATATCTTTCTACAGTCAGTAAAGGCAAAAAGCCACCATCAGAAGGCTTTTCAGATCCTAGGTTTCCCTGAGATCTCTCTACTAACAGTCCTTCATTCTGGTGGGATTTGACATAATGAATTTTCATCACCGTTATCTTAAACAGACCGTGTTGGCTTTGTTTTAAGTTATGCTGATCTCAGTTTGGGATAAATGCATTGATTGCAAATGTTTTATCACTGTAAATGAGATTACTGGATTGCCCTGTTGCTATTTAGCAGTGAACTAGGAAAGTCACCTCTTCTCGCTTGTGAGGAGGAGGGATTTTTCAGTTTTTATTCTTCTGCTTTCTCTGTCTCATGAGAGCATCTAATAGTCTCAATATCGTGTCCTGGGGCCATGCTGCGCTGACCTAAATTCTACCCAGAGCCCTGAACCTAATGTTTTCTAATGGCTAGGTTTCTCTTATGGCCTGGGGCTAAAGCACACAGAGAGAGGTGTAGCCAGACCAGTAAGTTGATAAAATTACTTCTGTTAAACCTGTTTATATAGGAAAGGAGGTGGAGTTCCTGGTATTTCTTCTTCCATACCTTTTTGGTGCCCTCCTCTTCCAGGAAAAGGTCTAAAAAGCTGAATTCCCAAATAAATAAATTGGGCTTTTTCCTTCTGAGCTCTGCAGAAACTCAGAAGGATGAAGACTGTAACAGGAACTTGTAGCTCAGAGAAATTGGCTGTGTTCGAGAGCCCCTTTTTACTTTAGAAAGAATAGACTTAGAAAATCTGTTCTATTTTCTAAGAAGAAAGTCTTTCTGAAACACTTATAAAGAATACTGCGTATGCTTAGTATTGTAATGTTTATGGCTTTTTCCTTTAATCCAGTGCACAGGAGTCCCTTTAGTCTTCAAAACAGTGAATGAGGTATAAAAGATAATAAATCCAGCTGTGCTACTTCATAATCTTGTTTATAGAGCATTATACTAAATTAAAGCATGTCTGTGTTCCATGAATCCGCACAAGTGATAGGCGTCTCACCCTCCTCTCTTTGTTAGTAAATGTTTCAAACTGCTTATCTGCATTCCAGTAAACCTCTTTGTTCTTTTTGTCCCCACTGTGCCCAGTCTCAAACTTTATGGAAAACTGAGAAAATCTTAATAGCTGAATTCTTTTTTCATAGATAGTTAAGATACTGCATCCTTTCCCTCGATCACAGAAGGAGCCCTGGAGTGGAGCATTGAAGCAGTTTAACTGAGTTTTGCTTTCAACATTAAGGACAGGGAGGGAACGGGGTTGGATTTAACTGTAATTGCAGGAGGAACTTTGAGAGGCTGAACTTAATGAGGAGCACTGGCACTTGGCCTGGAAGATAAAACTAAGCCCGTCTCTTAAATAAATAAATAGTCACATAGGTTTTTCTCAAATACAAGTGGGCAGGCATTTAGTCTCACATGCAAAAGTTTCCAACTGAATGGCCTCCAATTCTTGGGCTCTGCAAATGTTATATCTCTGCCAGAGGTATCAAGATGTTGACAATTTAAACTGGAAGGCTTTTATTCTCTACCTTTTTTCCATGTGGCTACTTCCAAAGTTAATCTGGTATCATTAGGGAAATTAGAAGAAACAAAGAGCTAACCAATTTGGGTTTTGTTTTTACTTTTTTTATTCTGCAGTTTCTGACTTTTGAGTTGATTGCAGGTTTGTTTCAGGGCTGTGTTCTGTAACAGAAAACCTATGCTTATAGTTCTGCAAACAGAGCCTGTGCTACAATACTGACATCTGCTAACAGAGACATGATGGGCAGAGATGGGCTGGTTTGTGATTTTTGGCCAACTTAGCTATTCCAACAAGAGTCACTAGTGTAAGAGTAGTTGTACTGACAAAACTTCCAGATTGTAATTTTGTCACTGCTTATATGACATGACCTTTTCCACCCAAAATAAACATAGTACAAAAAGCTAAATAGTTGCTTAATAGCCACTGTCTCCTATACAGGCTCCTGAGATTTTCATGTGAATTTGTGGGTGGAAAACAGGCACGGGACTAGTGCTGGTAAATCTCTGTGTATAGTGGTGTGCTTTGTTTATGGCCCTATTAAAAGTCCTTTGAAACTATTATACTTCTGAGTTGAATCTTGGCATTCTCTTTACATACAAGTCTCCTGAGGTCCCCTGGTATGCAGTTTGTAAGGGTGTCTGGGGAAACCTAGGGGCTAATCCTCTTCTTTGCTTAACCTTAAAGATTAACAAAAGAGGGACAGCAGAAGGAAAAATCTGTCTCTGGAGATAATATGATCTAAGGTCTATATGCAGCTCCTCAGAAAAATGCTCTGCTGGTATTGGTGTTCAAAATCTGCTTTTAAAACAGAACTTAAACATTTAGTCATTCATCTTGGCCTGGCTTCAGGTTTTTAAATCTCTGAAAAGTACGGTTTTTAAGAAGTATGTAATTTTTGTCTTAAAAATGACAACTACTGAAGTCAAGGTTTCTATGTTCAAATTATTAAGAGATGGGTTTTTTTCTAGGGCATCTCAGCATAGCTATAAAATGTTACCTTGTCATTAGACCTGACCTTCCAGATTTGAGGCTAATATTCCTTGATGGAAGATACTGAGATGGAGCAAAATAACATTTATTGATAGAATCCCAACAAAAAAATTTTATCTTTGGAGAGACTGGCATTTCTTTTTTGAAGTACTGAAGTGAAATGCTTCATCAGGCTACTGAATGGTGTGGAAGCAGTTTTCTTCTAAAACCTATTAGTAGTTCTTGAGGGCTCCTAGGCATCAAAGACACAAGGAGGTACTTTGGTTGAAGACGGTGATTTGGGGGTAGCTGAATTATCTAATGGTTTTTATGTGGTCTGGTTTCATTGACTCTAGAATTTTGATTTGCAGTGATTTGTTCATCTCTTCTGCTACCCCAGCCTCACGATGACAGGTTGCCCATTTAAAAATTTCAGATCCATGTCTAGAGTGGTGTTTATATGTATCACAAAAATGAGGGATTTGGTTGAGATACTTTGGAAGGTGCCCATGGACAATGCTAATCTCATGCCAAAATGTGCAAGTATCTCCCTATAAATTCGGGAAAATACTTCAGGACTTGAGGGTCAGGCATCCATTGTATATACCAAGGGATGGTACTTGGCCTTGTATGCTCCCAGCAACTGATCAGGAGTTTCTGTATGAATTAAAGCAGATGATTGATAAAGTGCAAGACGTAGAGGAAAAAAAACCCTCTGCTTATTTTTCGTAAGCATTGCCATGAGTCAGCGGCACATGACTGCGTCCTTCAAGGTTACATCTGCAGGAGAGGACAACAAGTAGAACAGTCTGTCGGGTTGTGCACGAGAGCACGCTTTCAGCAAATTCCCTGCCCTTATCTCGGGTTGTTTATGGCTCCTCTGGGAGGATTATGACCTTCTATCTCCTTTCCACAGAGGGTGGATTTTGTTTTGAAAACATCCTTTTCTAGAGAAGTGTCATAGCTAGTTGGAGTCAATTTTATCAACCTTACTTCTGAAAATCTAGTACCAGCAGACTTTTGTTTTTTACTTACAATGGTAACAAATCCAATAACTATGGAGTGTGTTAACGTCTCTGCTGCTGCAATTTTACGTATTTTGCTGTTTGTTTTCTGAATTTATTTGTCTGAATTGGATCTAACCACTGAGAAACTGAAAACCTCAAGTTTAAGTGCAGACTACTGTAAACTACTGTTTTTCAGGCTCTTGTACTGACATAACATTGCTGCAGGGCAAATGTATGTGTGGTTACTCCAGATTATAGTTCTGTCCTTCTAACTGTTGAGGACAAAATATATAGTTTTAACTAGTTTGTGCATACCAAACCCAATTCCTATGATTTCTATTAGGAGTGGAAGCTATAGTCTTTTCTGGAGAAAGTTATCTGCCATTGCTTTCTCTCTGCAAAATAATCTTTCCAAAAGAATGCTTTTATCTCAGCCTCTTCCCATGCTGAGCTTCCAGCATCTGTCTTTCAAGAATGGTCCTTACATTTTATTACAGCTTCTTAGACATTCTGGTACTGAAATGGGACACAGAAGCATCTCACTATAACATGGTTTCTTTCTTTCTTCCTTTTTTTTTTTAAGACTGGCCTTCTGAGCCTTCTGACGTCTGAAATGCAACTTCCGTCGCTTGCTTTGACAGTTGATCTGCACATTCCACTGTTTTCCAGTAGCAGGTGATTATTTTCAATGGCTCATCCTTGTCCTTTAAGTTTATAATCATTTGGTGATGTCATCTTGAATTTTTTCTGAGGGAAAAAGGTCTTTAGCCCATGTCTTCTAACTCACGGGTAAGTGCTTCTACCTCTAGACCATTACACAAAAATATGCTATTGCTGTTATAATGCGTCCTCCTCCCCATGACGTGTTTTTCATTGAACAGAGCTGTAGTTGTTGCTTTGCACTAAACACAATGCTATTGGTACCTATTTAAGAATGCTCAGGGAACAATTACTGTATAGGGCTTCTCGTGCTTCGGGACAGAGGTACCTAGTAACAGGTCCTGAACTACCCAGGTAAGATTAGTAAGTTGCAAAATATAAGTGCATAAACGTAACTTGTATAGATTGCCCTTTCAGCTAAATGCCTAAATTCCACTGCAAGTGAAATAAATAATGATTCTCCAATTTTTCACTCTCTTTTGAATAACCAGTCCAGTAGGTTAGGAGAAAAAAAACCGTGATAGGTCCCAGTTTTAGTGAGGCTTTTGACAGTGTTATCTTGTAGATGAAAGAGGCAAGTGTCAAGATTAAGTGACCATACAGTAGGTACGTGGCTGGTGGCAGGGGGATGGGGATGGACATTAAATTAATGATTAAAAAAGGTGTGATGTCAAACTTGGAGGGCATATCAAAGAAGTAGTTTTGTAGCTGTCTGTGCTTGGCTCACATATGGTCAACATTGTTATTGGTATCTTGGATTATGTATTTAAAAGATGAAGTACAAGATTTGCAAAGAAAAGGGAGCTGGGAAGGGCTGCAGATGTCCTTTAGCATGATGCTGGAATTCAAAACTTTCTGATACATAGAAGAAAAAGTTAAAACTAAGACACCTAAATTCAGTAAAGCCAAATGCCAAGTGTCACACTGAGAGCAGAGAAATGCATGATTACCTGGCAAGTCAGTGGAAGTGCAGAAAAGGATGTGGAATTTGTAAAAGTTTTCAGACTGAAGATGAGTCAAGTATGGTGTGGTTGCAAAAAAGACATCTTATTCTGGTACATATTTGCAAGAGTACCATATGTGGAACTTAGGAGGTGGTTACTTTTGCTGTATGTAGGAATTTCTTATAAAGAAAACACTGACATTTTTCTCCATGTCAGATGGAATAAGTAAAAAAGTAATTGCATTAAATTACTGCAAAGTTGCAAGTTGATTTATGTAAGGTATTAGGAAAAATTAAATGATGAAAGTTATGAAGCACTGAAAGATGTATCCAAGGAGGCTAAGAATTTCCTTCACTGTACATTTTTAGCAACAAATTAGATTGAAATCAATCAGGAGCGGTCTTGAAATATTTATCCAACTGTTGTGCAAGGGGAAGAACTTGCTGACCTTTTGAATCTTCCTTTTCTATGATAATCTGTCTCAAAAATCAATTTCTGCTATTTTGCCTACAAGAAATTCAGCTTCTAAAATTCTCATGTGCGTAAACCTGGTTTTGTGACTGTTTTCCACTTTGTTTTTTTCTCTTACATGTTTTGTTTGATTTTGCCTCACACTTGTGGATGTGTGTTGGCTTTAAGACATGCACAGAGCTGGATGGAGAATGATGTTTTCCTATATTGAAAATATTGAGATTTCTAGAACATTTTTATCTACTTACAAAGAAAGAAAACTATGTTTTTCAAACAAACTTCATAAGATTTGGGAAAGGTCAGTGTAAAATTTAATTTTGATATGTTCGGCATATTTTGATGCCTATCATTAACAACACATGGAGAGATAGATGTGGAATTAAGAGAG
This sequence comes from Buteo buteo, assembly GCF_964188355.1. Lineage (NCBI taxonomy): Eukaryota > Metazoa > Chordata > Aves > Accipitriformes > Accipitridae > Buteo > Buteo buteo. The sequence continues at coordinate 67,242,694 of NC_134172.1, forward strand.
AGGAGGAAAATAGTAATGTTGTTATTAAAAGACTAGGTTCACGTCATTCATTCTGAACAAATACAAAAAACCTGCTAGTTAACGCAATGCTAATAAGTGCTTGGACGACAGACTTAAGTGTGAGAGCTGGGGTTTGAGCACACAGTTGGCATGTAGCAGCACAGAAAACCACTTCAGGCCGTGCTGGTCTTCATGCCAGTGCCCATGCTTTTGATGTGGCTGCCACATGTACACGGCCTTGCCAGGACAAAATTAGGCAAACATTTCATTAGAAAGAAAATTGTCAACCACTACTTTTACGTGCTTCCAAGAACGAATCCTTCCCTCCACCCCCGCTCCCAATACTGTTATTTCTGGGGAGGAAAGCTTTCTGGATAGAAATCTAATTTTTTGATTGTATGAATAACTAGAACTGGCCAGATACAGAATTTGCCATCTTGATGGTAGCAGCGCTGATAGCAAGGCTAGGACTTCTTTTGACTCCAGTGATAGTTTTGGGTGCTCATTTTCTGGGATGTTAGACAGGTGTCTCGATTAACATTGTCAGAGCTCAGGTTAGCTACAGAGATGACAGTAGGAAGAGAAAATAAATCAGTTAATGAAGTTGTGCGAGTCATTGCTGGGTATCCATGTTAGAATAATGCTTTCTCACCTTTCTAGCAGGATACGTGACCTCGTATGCCCACAGGAGACTATCTGTTGGATTTGTTCCATTTTGTGTAATTTTGAAATTCATGAAGTTCATTGGAAGGATTAATTATGTATAAGGCATGTGTCTGCATGTTCTTTTCATCTCTGAATGTTACCCTGCATGCAGTTATTAGGGGCCTGATTGGACTGAACATTTTGACAAGAATTCAGTGACAAAAGGGGCCCATTAGTCTTTGAAGTCATGGGCCAAGGAAAAGGAATGCAAGTCACATCAGTAATGACCTCATTTAACTTGTGACAGAGTACAAGATAATCATGAAAGGTCATTGTAATATAACTGCATTTTACTCTATATGCTGCACTGCTCATGTTTCAGCCAGTCTGTATTGCAGTTTTAATGAATGCTGAAATCCTCTTATGTTCAAATACAGGAAGGATGGACAGAACAAGACAACAAAAACTGGAAAGATCCTTCCCTCTGTCATATACTTAAAAGTGAATTAGCAAAGAGCTAGAAACAATGAAAGACTTTTTATCTATTGTGAGTTTTTCATGGAAAATTTAATTTTTTACTAAAGGAATGATCTTGTTAAAAGAAAAAAAAAGTTTTTATAGAAAATGATGTCTTTTCATCATAGCTACAAAGCAAAAAGTTTTCTCTTTTCAGTCAAAACTGAAAAGCTGTAGGGACAAACAGTCTATTCAAAATTGCTAGGGGAAAAAAAATATAGTCTGCATTAACAGAAAATTTCTGTGAACCTCTAATGCAATTATCCAGCTAGTTTTATAAGCAGCAGGCAAAGAGTGTTCAGTGGCCAGCTTTGGAAATCCATCTCCTTTCTCCGTAACAGTTACACCAAAAGTAACAAAACTTTTGGGAAAGAAAAGAAAATAAGCAAACCAAAAACAATTCCATTGCCTATTTCATACTCTTTCCTTATATTTTGCCCTCTTATGACCTTGTACACTTTTAGATTTTGGAACAGATTTATATAAAAGTACAGAAGCACCATAAACCAGACAATTCTCCTAGTATTTTTGTCCTGGTGGGAGTCAGGAATTACTGGAAATCTCTTGGAAAAAACTTGCACTCAGAGGAAGCAACTCTACATGCAGTCCTCAGAGATTTGAGTATTTTACAAAGGGCTTGGGTCAACATAAAACTTTCATGTTACTAGTGTGGATCAGCTTTTGTGTATTGACACTGTAGGCAGTTTCCATTAGATGTCCATAGGCTGTCTCTTTCTTTTGTTTTGCTTCTTATCTGTGTCTTTTCAACAGTTAACTTTGATGGTTTCAGCAGCTTCCACCTGAGGTTTGCAGAGATCTCCATTTAGCATGAACTGTCATCCACATGGACAGACTTCTACTTCATCAATTTTTTGGAATAAAGAATATTTTGCCATCAGCACAAGAAATGATGATATTTCCTTTGTTTAGCCCTTGTTGGGAATGTTTTGAATGGACGCAGCCCACAAGGGCCTGATTTCCAAAAACAGATCTAGATTGTGCCATCAGCTTATTTCCCTCCTGTACAAAATTGGCTTTGTGTTTGTGTTTTAAGTAGCAAACCATCTAACAGCCAAGGTTGCATGAACAGTCTATTATGTGTGGACCTGGTTACAGGGGATGGCAAATCTACATCTATGTGGACCTGGGGTTCATCAGAATTGAGATACCTCCACATCGTGTCTCAGAACTAAAGTAACCCTATAAGAAATATGTAAACCTTCCCATTATGCACAAAGTATACCAAGTTTAAGAGACCAGTGAAGCAGGCGATATGTATGATGTAAAGTCTTGTTTATGCCTTATGCACAGAAAAGTTATTTGGAAATACACATGCTTTTCTGATTTCTTCATACTGCTTGGTATTGTGTAAGTACCAATGACAGTAACCACCATGTGCTCAATGTTCTTCATTGATCACATCAACACTGTATGAGTTTCCATGCAGTGGTGACTAAACTTTGTGCATCCTGCTTTGGGTTGCATTGATTGCATAGTAAAACATAGTATGGATTTTTTAGGCTAATTCCTTCTGCTGGTACTTCACAGTCCTTGTCAAGAGTTTTTGAAGGCATATTTCTCATCCCCACTCCTAAAGTGTTGAGCAATGCTACAAATTTTAATTCCACAGGTCTGCTTGAATATCCAAACAGTTGACTCTTATTTCACAATAGCTGGATGTTTGAAAACATTCAAGTGTGTAGAAATACTGTTATACTAATTTAAATGTCCCACAGTCAAGCCTTGCAGTTGTTTTCTTGCAACACGTGTCTCTTACTGGAAACAAAACAAGTGGGGCTAGTGGAAAGCATGTGACTATTCATTATTTACATCCCCTTTCCACCCCCACCAGCCAACGCAGTTTGAACATGAAAGTCACTGGAGAACAGCAGCCTATAAATATTCAGACAAATCCAGGCAGGGCAAAAGCTTTGCAAAAACCTTTGACTAACAGTTCACAGACCCTGAGAGTTCGGACTAACCACTGCTGGCCAGGGACACAGGCTGAATTCAAACAAAGACTGATTGTAATTTTGTGGTTGGACATGAATGTTTTGCACAACACTGATTGAGGCCACTTTGAAAACTGGGCCAGGGTTGTAAAATAACCTATTTACTGCAGTGTGCATTGTATTTGAAAACACAATGAAGCCTTGTAGATTCTAGCTGGGCTTGGTAGAGACCTTACAGCTGAAAAAAGCTCTTCTGGCTATGAGGAGCCTTGTGGGACCTTGCTTATTTTATTTGTTGCCTTTGATTAGGTGAGGTAAAGTGATTTAAACACAAAGCAAGGAATTAGGTATTTTTAACTTCTAATTCCAGTTTTCCCATTGATTTTTCTGTTTGACCTTTGGCAAGTCACTCAACCCGTTGGCCCTTTGATTTCTTACCCAAAGAACTGGCATAAGGCTGTGCTACTCAGACAGCTTGGTGTGATGACTAATGAATTAATGTTAATGAATTAATAATTGTAAGGCCTGTAGTACATGAAAAGCCTTATGTTAGTGGTAAATGATATAGGAGTCTCACAAGCGTGTACAGCATTGTCTGTGTATGACGAAGTCACCTCGCATTGATTTACCTCAGTTGAACCCAAGCTTGATCTTGGGGATTGAACTTGTGACCCATGGCACTGGCAGTATGATGACCTTCTGCCTGAGTCAGAATGCTAGGAACTGGAGTCTTAAAAGTAAGTAGGTGTTGAAAGATGCAGATTGGCTCTTTCTGAGCTTTGCACAAGGGCATAAGTGCCTGAAGTCCATTGATCTTTGTGGATCTCCCTCAGAGCCTGTCTATAAGCAGCATGGTCAGATAGCCGACTGCACCTGAAATGAGATGAAACCCTTGTTCTCCTCTGTGGTGCATTCTGAGGAAACTCAGGCATCACAAGGACAGTTCCTGGTCTAGCTAAGGGAGTGGTGGATCAAAGACATATACTTGCTCCTCATGGGAGGAAGGTGTAACGTGCCTGCCCAGGCTCCCTCCAGTGCAGCAAGGAGTAAGTGGCTTTGCTTGACTACCTGAAGTTGTTGATCAGTCTTTTCATTAGATGGTTTATTTTGTTACTTCCATCCTTTTGGTTATGTCTTGCACAGCAGATCTATACCTGGGGGCCCTGGAAATGCGAGTGGTTTGAGATCTGAAAGAAGTGTTGTCTGTAGAGATTGAGCCTTAGCTCAGGACCTGGCTCTCCTCGTCACCCTACTAAGACTTGGCTGTTTATGGCAAGCTGAGTAATCCATGGCTTTCAGTAGTTAGCATGTAGTAGGCTCCCTTATCCTTTTTCCAGTCATCTGGGGGTTTGAGAGAGAACCTGATTAAAATACTCACTTTGGTAAAAAAAGCAGGTCTTGACTAAATTCCAATAGAAAAGGCAAAAATGGGGGGGAATAGAGAGGTATTGTAGATAATTTACTATAACAAATTTGTTTTCAGATGTAACTTTGGCTTCTTTCTCACCTATTTAGGGCCTGACTGCTACAAATCTACTCTGCATGATCTGCCTCCATATATTTATATGTCGTCTGTGTGACTTCCACACAGAACAAGCCATGATAGAAATCTTTCATTTAATTAAAATTGATTTTAAAATTCCCTTGATCAATAATGAGTTAAAATTCATCCCAGCAGTGATGGGAAGAGCAAACCTTCTAAGAAAAGCTTTCAGGCCAGTGGTTTTGGCTTTAGAGACTGGGTCTTGCCTGAAATTATCCCTTTCTTGGCTCCAGGCTCCGTGGTGCTTGGCACATTTTGGTTTACCCTATAGCCCAGCTTCTCAACCACCCATGAAAAGCTGAGACATTCAGACTAAAGATCTCTTTCTTTTTCTGCCTTTTTCATTATAGATGCTTTAAACATCAAACTATAACATGTATTGGCATCAGGTTGGTAGTACCTACTAGGCTTCAAAATGAAATTAGTATTTTGTGGAAAGTGACCCAATATTTCTTCTTTGATTCCTACACTATAGCTTATCTAAACCTTTTGAAGTGTTCATTCAGATGGCAAAATGGGCTAAGTTATTACTAAAGTGATATTTAACAGCTAAGTTTAAAAGATTGCAAAAGGGTCCCTCTGCATTTAAGTTTTATTCCCCTGCAGAAGAAAGACCCACAGCAAATATGTATAATATAATGGAACACAGTTTATGTAACCTTTCCTAACAGAAATTTGGGAGATTAATGAAGACTGGCTTCAAATAACAGTAATATTCTGTTGTTCACAGTCCAGGGTGCTTCCTAATTAATTGTCTCAAGGCTTCACTGAGAGGTACTTTACCAAAAATGCTGTGATCAAGGAAAATTAAGAGGCTGGAGTACTCACTTGATGCTGCTTCTCTCCTGAGAGTTACTCATTTGGTCCCATACCATCATGTGATGAGAACTTTGTTCCTGATCAGGCATCTGGATCACCCTGCTCAACTTCCTTTGAAGCAATATTGACCTGTAATAACATATTAACATAGAGGATCTGATAGCAGTCCGATAGCAGAATTGGGGCTCATTGGCTCTGGACTAGAATAAATGCAGAACGTAGCACCAGAGTGGTTTAAATTAAAACAAAACCAAAACCAAAACCAACCAACCAACCAAAAAAAAAAACCAACAAAAAAACCCCTCCACTATGTAATTAATATGTAAATAACAGCAGTTTACATAATTTCATATAGAGTGAAACTGGAGTGTTATAAGGAGTGCACTGAACAGGAATTACAGAAAATTGGTCCAAGCAGATTGGTCCAGTGTCAAACAGGAAGGAAAGGAAACGTCAGCTGTAGTAGAAAGGTCTGGCATGATCTTGGATTGGATGAGTACATGTTACCATTTTATTCTCTAGTTAGGGAAAACTGGTTTATTGAATTGCTAATTTGCATTTTGTATTGAAAATATTGTGAGATGATTTGCTGCTGTTTGCTGTCTTTTATAGAAGTATAGAAATCCAAAAGATGCTATGATGAGAAAATGTTTTTGGAAGCAGAGAAACAGGCATCTCCCTAAGCATTCCCTAGCATGTGGAAAAGGGTATAGAGTGCAATAATCACTCAGTTTAAAAGAATTCTATAACATTGAAAGTATTGTATAAAATTAGTAAACATTGTGATGGTGGGACTTTCTTTGCCATTTAAAAGAAAATTTAGACACCTTTGTGTTAGTAGGAGAGGTAATAATTTCATGATAAAAAGATTTTAAACCCTAAAAGATTGCAAATCTTAAGCAAACATCAACAACAAAAAATCCTTGAAAAGGTATTTAACTTTTGTCTCTTCAGAGTCTGCCCTTGAATAATGATAAATAATTATACCTATTACAACCTTTGTGACAGTTGTATGTAAAGGTCTCAAAATCACCCTGCAGTCATTCATTACATGAGTCGCACTGTACCCCAGTGATGTAGCTGGCTGTGATTGTAATACCTGTGTAACAGATGAGTAACATGAGCCTCGGAGATGTTCAGGCACTTGCTCGGTGTGCTGTCGTGAACTGATGACAGTACCAGGAATAGACCATGAGTCTCCCAGCTTCTGTGCTCTCACCTCCAGACAACACTGCTCTGCATGCAAAAATTCCTTTGGCAAATTTTTTTTTAATACCTACATTATCACATTTTTACAGAGCCAGTAAAGTAGCCAAAACTTACTGATTTTACTTTATGATGAGAAACATTTTTCACAGCTCTGCTTGGTAATAGAATTAGATGTTTGATGCTTTTTCAACCACGCATGTTGTGATTAGGGACTTGTTTTATGCTTGCTGCAGCCCAGTTTCACTGAACGTCTCAGATGCATTGCAGGAAAATTCCCCTCTGTTCCCCAGATGGGACTTTAGGGCATCTTGCACTGTGGTACCCTATATTTCAATGTACTTGTTCTGTGCTGTGAGATGACTGGAAATCTTGCTTTCCAGTTTCTCCAGTCTTCCTTTTCTCCCTCTGTCTGCTCCCAAACAACTGAAAAATATTGCAGGTAATGTGTTTTGACTATTGATTTCTTTTATTTGTCTTCCTTAGCCCTGGAAGTAGGAAGAAGAGCCTCTGAAACAACCAGTATGATGAAACACAAATGGCTTTCTTAAATTTGCTTATTTATATTAAAAAAAATTCAGTAGCTGTCTTCTCAAATGGTTCCTTCTGGGGGGCATATTCTGATTGGACAATGTAAGCACTGGTTTGTATTTCTTGTGGGAAGATGACTACTGTGAGAAGGATAGGAAAGAATTTACTGTGATTTTTTTTTTCTTTTCTTTCCACTCTCCTGATACACGATTCCACAGCAGAGCATAAGGCTGTTAGATCCTTGCTAATAATGTAGTTCCAGTGACTGTGCAAAGAAATGTCAAAATGTTGATATAGTCATCAATAGCTTCCATGCTGCCTCAGCTATTTGAATCGATTTCAGAAAGAGTTCTGATCAGAGGAATAGTTCTTTGCTTGAAGTTTAAATATGCTTTATTTTCTGTGAAGGTGTTTTGGAGCTTCTACCTTCCTTCCTAAAGACATAGTTGGGGGAACATTTGCCAACTTAAACTGCCCCCATTTTCCCTCCTCACTCACGCACCTGCTATTTGTTTCTCTGCTGCTCCATCCTTGTAATTGTACTATTACTGTTTTTGTTCTTTGCCACAAGGGAACTGGGTGTGTAATGCCGAGGTAATTAAAGGGAAATGGCAAACAGACAAATGTAATTGCCTGAATTTTCATTTTGGCCAGTATGAGTATACTAATACACAGGTATTAAAACAAAAGCTTTCATATATTTCAGGATGAAGCATGGTCAGTGCCTAGGTTTCCAAATGATGGGAAGAGTGGCCTGATACCATTTACCCCTGCCACAATGGGAAGCCCTGTAAGTCCCACTTCAGAGTAGAAAGACTTGTGAGTAACCACCACCACCTCCTGGGTGAGAAATTTTGTCCTGTTTACTTTGTCATAATTTTATTACTTAATATAATTTCAAGTTTCCTTAGCAAGTTCATTAAAAGTTATATGTTTTTCTATAATAAAAGCAAGAATATGTATCATCTTAGCTGTGGAGAAATGGTGATTATTTGCTACATCTAATTGTATTTTGATTGGAGATGAAAATGGACAGTGCTTCCCAGAAGAAAGCTTGACCCTGCACAAGGTTGTATTGGAGGCAATTTAGGGATTATAGTTTGTGTTTTCTGAAATAATTGTCTGTTATGTGGAAAGTTCAGTTTTCAGAAAGTCCACAAAATAGGCTAGAGAGAGAGATACTCTACTTTCAGTTATCAAACAGTTGGTTTAGATGAAAGGCCTTGTTGTCTTTGTCTTATGATTTCTGCCTCAGCCTTGTTGCTTGTGAGCCATGTATTTATAGTCTGTAGATCCGAAAACAGCACCAAAGACTTGGAAAATTATTTTATTTGGTGTTTCTGGTGTGGTGTATTTGGTGTGTTGGAAAATGGCTTATAGAGCTTACCTGCTTCAAAGGCAGAAAGCTTAGGCAGTGGTTTGAGAAAGCTGAGAGAGGGAAACCAGCAAAAGCTGTTGCTGCTGTATCTGATTTTCCAGTGCATCCTTTTCAGTGGTATTATCGGGTCCCTGGGACACACCTTGAGTTCTGTTACTCTCTGGAGTTCCCTTGTTGTTGCTTTTTGTCTCTTCCTCTCAGGACCCTTTTGACCATCTGTGGCTTGTGGAGAATATGAAAGCTCCTTCCTGTGTCCAAGATCAATAGCTTTAAAAACAGAGCACAAGAAGCCACTAATCATCTTTTCCACCAGGCATGATTAGTTTCTGAAGTGCTTCAGCTAGTTCCCTTTGAAGTTCCGTTCCCATTTTTTTTAATTTTTTTTTTTTTTTTTCAGCAAATGTCCAAAACTCAGAGGCCCACACCCACATGTGTCCTGCAATTGGCTGGGGCTGGCAATGATTCCTCCAGAGTCTGTGCTGTTTGGATGTGGGTGGGCCACAGCACTTTTTGGAAAGTTCTCCCAGATCCTGGAAATAAGATTTCAAAAGCCAGTTGAGAAGTTTCCCAAAGCACCCTGGCTTCAGTGGAAAGCAGTGCTGCTTTCCTGTCTGAATGTTGGATTAAGAAAAGGAGAAAAAGGGAGGGGGAGGAAAAAAAATCCAAACAGCCACTCTACAAACTTAAATTGAATGTGTTTTGCTTCCCCAGCTCCACTCCAACTGAATAAGTCAGTGACTGAGAGAAGCTACATCCCCACAACCATTTCCTCTTTATGTCAGTAAAGAAGATGCTGGTGGAAAGATTTAAAAAAAAAATTTAATTATTTTTAAAGTTACTAAGTCATCCACAAATCCACCTGGTCTCTCTTCCTGCTTCTGCTGCACTTCACAGCAACACTGAGGGCTTTTATTACTAGAGCATTACTTGCAGAAGGAGAGATTACACGTAAGGTGTGTGAACTGGTTCCCTGGAATTCTGAAACTGCACATATTCAACACTGTCTTCTTTGCAAGTACGAAAAAATGGTTGTTCTGCAAAATGGTTGATGTAGTATTGCCTCACTCAGAGATGAACATGCCAGCATATCAGTGTGGATACGTACATGAGCCTCAACATTGCTTCCAGTTGTATTTGGCCAGAATTGTCTAATACATCTTCGGCACTCAAAGATGTGCACTTGTATACAAGCCACTGATGACTGGTAATTGATTGTTGCTCAGCTTGCAGGTACAAATAAACATATGCATACATTTCCTCCTTTGCACAGATACATTTCTAATGATTAGACTTCAAAAATGTGTTATATTGCATGTGTGTATAAAAAATATATGCTACTTTTTTAAGACTGCCATTGAATGCTGGGTGAGGAAGGCATCCATAATCTGTTGGCAAGAAATCCCTGTTTGAAAACAGGACCTGGCTATAATTTATTTTTAGTATACTGGATTTGTTTATTTTTTGTTCATGTACATCTCAGTCATAACCACTTCTGGCTGCTACAGAAGTGCTGAGGCTCAACAAGAAAGTCTGTTTTCTTCATTTTTGCAGCATTAGTTAGGATGGAACTGAAATGTAATGAGGAAGCTTGAGCTGGCAAGGTTTCTTACCCAAATGTATCGGCTTATGAATTTCTGGGCATCTGTGCTCAATATGAAGCACCTGCTCATGTAAGGTATGCTCTGTAAAGATTGGATGATGGCCCAATTGGAAAGGAAGAATTCCCACATTTAAGAAACAATACCTGTTGAAGGCACAGCAGTGAGCAAAGAAACATGTGGCTCTACAATACACAGGAATAAGAGGGATGGGAAGAAAGTCTCTACAGCAGGAAAAGAGAAATGTATACAAAAAATTAAAATGTTCTGTACTGATTACAGTGAACTCCTAATGTACAAAACGGAGGAAAGTGGTTCCCTCTGTGGTTCTGGAAGTGTGAAATGCATTTTATGCTGTCTCTTGAGGGTGGCCCTCTTATAAGGCAGTTGAATGACAGCAGTAGACTTCAGTGAGTCTAAAACTAAATAGGTAGAGCTGTAGCCATTTTCATAAAAGACAATCTCCCAGGAAATAAGTCTGGTAGGGAATCTCAGCCTTGTTTTTAATTAATGGATGCAGTTTCTCCTGATCTTACTGGAGATGTGTGTTTGTCGAACTGAGTACAGAAATTGTGCTCTATTTAATCCATTCTCCCCTGTTTCTCTCTCATCCGTCACATGTAAGGAGGCTGTTTCTGTTGTATCTTCTCAGACTGCTTTTCTCCTCCCAAAATGGGATGACATCTCTGTTCTCTGGGAACTTGATATTCCAAGGTTTCATGGCTAATGCTCGTGCCTCTGGTGTCTCCTTCCTTGTGGCTGGACATTATGGGGGATTCATGACCAATGTGAATTGGAGTATACACATAAACTGGAGTGTTCAAGTCCTTGTAAGAATCAGGTGGCAAAAGACAACCTTCATTAAATTATATGATAAATAATATCTAAATAATTACAAAATTTTTCACATCAAAAAAGAAAAAAAAAAATATTAGTCCTTACATGGGTTTTTCATGTGCTGGTCACTCAATGTAAAACAGTTTCCTACATGATGGTCCCTGATCTCTGTCCAGAATTACATGCAGTTGATATGATATTAATCTGGCTGATATCCAAATAAGGACTTAAAGTGAAATTCTGTCCCCAAGAAAGAAAATGGCAGCATAGCCAAGTCAAGGCTTGGATTTTCACTGAGCTATCTTATGGATTCATTGCTTAGGAAAACATCTGATTCACAAACTAGCTGTTAGTGCAGAGACCATTTGAAACCATTAACTCCAATTGCTTTGCATTCTCCTAGTTTCAAAACAGACATGTGATTTTTCTGTCCTAATTTGGAAGTGGAGAAAATTCAAATACTTACAGACGAGTTATGACTACCTAAGGCTCACCAAGCCCCCTTTGAAAAGAATGAAGCCATTCATTTAGAGAGTAGGGATGTTAGCCTTTAGGAAAAGGCTGTCAATCCATTTATTCCCCTCCTTCTTGTGTGCCATACAACTATTCCTTAAGGTGTCTCTTGCACAATAGATTTTATTGTTAGCTGTCCATTTACTGCAAAGGCATTCTTGCACCTGCTGCAGCAGCTCCTGGCAAGGAATATGGGGTATAAGTGCTTGTGCTTATGCTGAAAGTTGTCAGATATTTTAAGGGTTCAGTCTTTTCCCTGTGATGCTCCATCGCTGTATGGTTCTTCTCCTGTTTTTTTCCTCCTGGTTTATGTTCCTGTGCCTTAGCCCATAGAATGGAGGTCAGTGTGTCTCATCAGGACTGAGGACCTAATTCACAGCTAGAGGCCTCTTTCATGACTTTTTTACATATTGCTTTGCCCCCTGTGCTGAAGCAACATGGGCACAGTGTGTGAGATTCTGCCTAATCAGAGTGGCAGCATTTCCCCAGTCTGCCAAGCAATGAAAGGTGAAGGTGGCAGAATACTAGGTCTAGCATTGGCTGCTGGGATATTTGTTTAATATAATGAATAATTTTAAGCTTTTTTTTTTTTTCCCCTGTCTGCTTTCCTTGTCCATAACAGGTTTTCCTTTCCTGTTTTTGTGGGGGTAGTCTCCCTGAAGTTAGTAAGAGTAGAGTTTCATCACACCCACAGAAATTCTGGTTGCTGGTGCACTGTTTCTGTACAAATCTTTCACTGAATCTGTAGCCATTGTATTAAGCTGCATTTTTTCCCTGAATAGTTTTAAAATGGTTGGCAAGAGAGGAATTCAGGCCCTTCAAATCTCACCCCACCCCCCAATAAAATTAATGTTGCTATTGAACATTTTGGATGGAATAATAATGCTAAAAAATTGCTTTGAAAAACTATGAATGTAAAAATGTAAGAGGTTTTCCCTATGGTTGTTTAGTGTCTTTATCTTGTGCCTGGAAATGCTATTTTGGATGCATGTGTGAAATGGCGGGGGCTTCCCTCCCCACCCCCATAAACAATCTATTTCCTTCTTGTGGAGAAAGAACATTTGCAAAAAGAAAGGAGATAAAAAGAGGGCTACATCACTGTAAGGGATAGATGATGGAGTGCTAATATTGGCATATGTACAGGTCTGTCTTTTATTTGTGGCTAACTGAAGTGCATTGTGCATATGCCTCTGTAAGGCAGTGTCTGCCTTGGCACAAGAGCTTCCTAATATTCATGAAACTTATAAAGCACATGAAGATACATTTCTCTCTCTTCCCCCCTTTCCCCCTTCTTTTGAAGCCTTAAGGTGTTGACTGGTGGCTCACTATAGCACTTAGTATGTTACCACCCATTCACACCTCTACTTGTCTACTGTCCCCACCTACTCTCACCCTTCTCTTGCTGTAATGATGTGTTGCAGAAATAAATTGTGTTGCACAATGAATGCGTAGAAAGAACAAGGGGATATTTAAAAGCTGAGAAATAGGAGAACTAGTGTGGAAAGAGAGAGAGGGAAATGCTTTTGGCACATTGAGCTAGTAGTGTATTAGAATTCAAGCTAGATGACTGCTGTGCTGGAGTGATTATAACATTCATTTGAATGCTGGAACTTGAATTTAACAGGAAGGGATTGGAAAGCCCTGGGCTTGGGGTGCTGCTTGAGAGTTTGGGAGATCAGAGTGTTGCTTCTCTGCTTTGCTGTAGGACTTGTATGAAAAAGAAAAGGGGTTTATTTGTTTGTTTGGGGCTTGCTCTTTTTCCTCTACTCAGGTCTGTACTCAAAGAAGGTCTTCGGCAGGTACTGCTGAAACATGGATCCTTAAAAATCCCACTCAGCACCTTGGAGATTTTACTTTATTTTCTTTGGTGTGAGGGAAGAGACTTTCTGAGAGAGAGAGATGAGTTGAAATAAACATTTAATGTTTCAGCCATGCAATTGTAACACTTCACTTTAATTCCATGTCTCTTTGGGAAGATTGTGCCCCTTGATCACACTTTGAATGAGCTGAGGCTGCGCTTTGCATTCACAGCACCACTGAACAGCAGGCAACTTCTGCATTCCATGTGCAAACCTCCTTTGCTTGCTCCTTGGAAGATGGTGCTGCAAGAGATGGCACAAAACTTTATTATTTTCTTTCCAATTTCGTTAAATTTCAGCGAGCTCGGAATTTGAAATGATGGCTTGCCCTTACAGAGCTGGTTGTACTTGACAAGTGTGTGGCAGTTCTTCATTAATTACAAGCAGCCCTTCCCAGCGCAACCTCAGTTAGGTAGAATATTTGTTCAGTGCACATAATTATCTCTCTGTCGTTCTCTTTCTCATATTGATTCATGTGGAAAATATGATTAAAACATGAACATCTACAAATGATTCAGAATAACAAGAGAGGAAAGGCCATTGTTTTTTTGCACTGACTATACTAGATTACTATAATTACAGCTGAATGGTTATACATTTCTCTGTGTCCCCCACAAGACTGTATGCTCATTCACAATCTCAATGTACCATTTAAAAGTAGAGATGTTTAAAAGAAATATCCTCTTAAGGATGTTTCTTTGACCCATTAAGAACCTTTACCTTGGCACTTGTACATGTAATCTCTGGCATAAGGTCATGCAAAGCGGGGGTAGGGATAGGAAAAGAAACACCAACCCTTCAGACATCTGTTCTGGTGTTTCGGCCAAGAACGGGAGGGAAGGCTGTGCCAGTTCAGCAGCCGCTCCTGCAGATTGCAGTCGGCTTGCTTTTGATGCCAGCGTTAATAATGTGGGCTTCCCGCTGAGGGGGTGGCACTGCCAGATTCCTAATTAGAATGTGCTAAAAGCAGCAAAAGGTGAAGTGGTCATTTCTTTCCACCCCCCACGTCTTCATCTCTTCTCCTGGTAGATTTGTTTAGCCTCATTTTTATTTTGGCCACTTAGCCCAATGGAGAAGAGTGGGGTAAGGTCCTGTGTGCTCTTGCCTTGATCTCAAATTAAACAACTGGAAATTTTGATCTGCTGAACCCCTCAGGAAGGCCTGATTCACCATGGTGTGTGTGGAGATGACAGAACTAATTTCACACTTCATCCATTGTGCGCAGTGGGTTCACTTTGTTGTTTGCTCTTGCAGCTGGTGCGGACTCCTAAGACAGGACATAATTTTCCTCTTCTGTTTCGATATGGACTATGTTGGAAGAGCCTAGTTCAGAGGGCAAGAACATGTTACATATATCCCATTGGCAGTTCTTGCTTCCTCTTAAGAGGCTGTAAATACCATTCCAGAGGTCTTGTTTACTCCTGAATAGCTTCAGGCAAGCCACTTTTTGATTCGTTCAAGATCAGTTGGCCGATTTGGAGATCCTTGAAAAGGTTCTGGCAGCTGAGGCTGAGAAATAATTGCATTGTAGGATCGTTGGCATGAAGTGTTGCTGATATGGGTATATGTGCCCATGTCCTCTGGAAGAACAAGCCTGGAAGCAGGTAGGACACAGAGGCACAGCTTGGAGAAATCAGACCAGAGTAGCACAAGCCAGCCTGAACATACTGTGGCCACCCCTCTTGAACCGGGGGGTGGCACTTCCCAGGATCTCTGTTGTAAAGCAAAGGATGGCAAGTTTGATGGAAGGTGGAATAACATTTTCCAGGACGAGGTTTTGGGGGTTTGGGGTTTTTTTCTTTTTCTTTTCTTTTCTCTTTTTTTTTCTCCCCCCCCCCCCCCCCCCTTACATTTCTGTTTTCTTTTCTTAAGAAGGGGCCTTGTAGAATTTTATTATAGAGCTGTTTCTCTCTGGTTACTTGAGGAAGGAATGGGGTAAGTTGTATGAAAAAGCAGGCAAAATGCAATCTGCAAAACATGGGCCAAATTGCTCAGCAGGAATTGCTGACCTGAGCCTGAAGTCACTGTCACTAGAGCCCTCATAAGGAATGTACAGCACTTTTTGCTTGACATGAAACAGGGCATTCAGCTTGTGCTTTTAAGGTTTTGAGTTGCAGACCTGGAACTTGGGCTGCACAAAGTTGCTTATGAATCAAAACTGAAGAAAAGAGTCCCATGAACCCTTGCCAGCTGAAGTTTCTGACTTTTCCTTGGCTTTACCTTTAATTTGCTGTTAGAAAACCTGTGATCAAATTTTAGCCTGTGAGCCAGAAGTAGCCAACTAATCAGCAGCCTTTCTCATTGCCTGATTAAATGAAATCCTTCATACTGTCCTGCCTTTTGATCAGTAATCCAATATGATGCATATTCCAGTAATTGTGAATGCAGAACAATGAGTCTTCTGCCAGAAGTATTTTAACACAACTGCACTGCCCACTACAAATAACACTTGATTAGCTGACCTTCATGATGGAAGGGAAATTCTCTTTCTTGATGTCTGTGAAATGCTTACCACGAGCCAGTAAATACCTTTAGCACGTTATTTTGGTTCCTTTCTATTTACGTCCTATGAAACAAAACAATGCCAACTCTCTTTTTGGCTATCTACTAACAAGGACATAATATTTACAATAAATATTTTGGAAAATTCCAATAACATATGTATGGATATAAGTGAGAAAAAGCTGAAAAAAGTCCAGGTTCCAGACAGGGTGAGACAGAAAGGGGGGGAAAAAAGATTTTCTGAGAGACAGCAAATGTGTATCTTTTGTTTGGTAATATGGTATCCATGTAATGTCTCTGAAATGGCCACAGTTAAAGTTCATGCTACATTAGGAAAGCAAAGTGGTTTACATTGAAACTTAATAGAAGTCAATTGTGTTTGAAACATCTGATGCAGAAATAAAACACCTTATGTTTTATGGGAGCGAGGAGCTGCATATTTGGCACTCGTTCTTCTTTCTAAACACGTGTGCTCTCTCTATCAGTTTGAGATAATCCAGGTCTGGCTCCTGCCCAGTCGCTCCTAATAACCAGAATTATGTGAGACATGCTGCACTCCCTGCACACACACACACACACACACACACACTCCCTCTTGAACCACAAATTAACTTGAGTGAGAATTAGTTGGCATCTTTTACAAATCTTCTACCTTCCAAGATAACATTATTAACAATAGATACTTCTTCCTTCATCAATGTGATCTTTTCTTTATTTGGGAAGAGCTTGGTTTTTTCCCCTTTTGTTTTTGCTGTTACTTAATGGTTTCTCCATGCAAACTTCAAACTTCTGAAGTTCATATCAGAGTACAATCTATAGGACTGCTGTCACTTTGATCCACTTACCTAGACAACCAGGAAATGTAGTTTCACTGACAAAACCACTCTATTTTATAGATAGGTATGGTTATGAATTGATCCTCCTATTGAACTAAGTTTTCTTGTGGACATCTTCCAACTTCTGTTGCTGCTTCCACTCAATTACATGCTTATTTTCTTATGCCTCTACCTGACCGCACAGATTTTTACATTTTTGCATTGAATCTGAAATGTGAACCTCTATTCTTTGCTGCATTAGATGTATGCAGGCGTTCACACCTCTGGAGTGCAAGGCGATATAAACACAGGGAGTCAATCTATTAGAACGTGATCTATAATTTACAAATACTAATGCATTTCTGCACCTTATTCCTTCTGAGGATCTGAAAGTCAATTTAATTAGCTAGTGAAATATCCTGTTTGGTAGGTTAGTTAGGATTTGGATTTTAGGACAAGATTAATGTTTTGTTCCTACAAGGTTATATGACAAGTCTACAACAGAATTGAAAATAATAACCAGAACTCCAAATCCATAGTTTAGTGCTCTCGCTATTGCTTCATACCTCCTCCCTTTAAATTTGACAATGTCTTCACTGGGAGCAAGCAGCAAACTTTAACCAATCACATGCATATTTTAGGTTCAAATTAAGTTACTCAATAACTTTAAGTAAATGACATGTTTGGTTTTTTCTTGTCTAAACTTAGGTAAGCTAATGTGTGAGAATTTATAACACTCTCTCTCTGTTAACAGTCAAAAAAAAGACAAGAAAATGTGAGCTCGTCAGCCACAGTTGAGATTATATACATTTAGCCAAATCTTTCACAGTAACCTTTTATTTTTTAATATAAATCTAAAATTTGATGAAAAATTAATCTGAAATATTTGGTTTAATAAATTAACTTTTTTTTTGCTTACTGACAGAAGGCGAACACTTTTCATTGGGAGACTGTATGAGTTTTGTACAACTGACAGCTGATAGCAACATTTCCTATGCTTTCAGTATATTTTAGTTAGATGTTAAGGATAGAATTAGGGTAGGCCCTTTCATATTTGCATATTCTGCATTAATTACGTGAGTTTCTGACTTTAGTTTTCCAATTAATGGTATGTTATTGGAAACCAGGATTTGTCTATAGTCTTAATCTGTGCAAGAAATGGAGATCAGGTTGTTATATTTCATATACCAGTATATTAAAACATATTCTCCTAACAGCTATTTCTAATCAATAAGAATCAGTCAGTTTTGTACTATTTTATACTATGCCATTTTCATAAACAGGAGAAAAATATGTTTTGTGAAACAATCTAAAGTGTGTGGAAAACCTAATCCCAAAGGGGAATGTGATAAAACTTTTTATGTCAAAATTTTTAACTCTGCTCTAGTGTTACCTTTCCTAGGGGATTAATTTCCATAGCACTGAAGCTGTAAGTCACCTTCCATTACCATGCTTTGTTTTTGTTGGCTCTCTTAGAGGTTTTCCTTTTTTCTTTTGCAAAACTTTGGTGAGTATGTGAAGGCAATCTGGTTAGCTGTGCATGAGAATGTGAGGAAGGTGAATCTGTCTGTAAAGAGGAATGGGTATTGTTCTGCATGCTTGAGTAGTACCTTGTATAGTAAAATGTTTGTCATGAGTAAGGAAACAGACTCTGTTCGAGAAAGAATTAAGTGATGAGCACAGAAATGGAAAGGAGCTTAAGTGTAGAGCTAGTGTAGAGCTGTATTTTGAAGGCTAGTCCACTCTGAATACGTCTTCAAGATTCAAAAGTCTACAATATGAAATTTATTCATGGTTTTAGCTATGGCGACTCCAAGCTTTGAGCAATTGTTGTTTGTTTGTTTGTTTGTTGTTGTTTTTTCCTTTTTTTGTAACACAAGTATGATTCAGTTTGAGGCTTTCAGCTTTTCCACCTCTATCCTTATTTGTCCATCTCTTTCTGTCTTTTTTTTTAATAAGAACAACTCCAAAATAAACAAGGAAATTAAATAATAACACGGCCCCCATGTTAATGCAAATTTAAAGCCATTTGAATACACAGCGTAAGGCAGGAAATGCAAGTTTTCTCACATCAACATTAATATTGTCATAAAAAACAGACAGTGGTGTGGCTAAGTGTCAGTCCTGCCTGACTGAGAAAACTCATTTCAGTATTTTTCCTAAAGCCACAATTCATGGCATTCTAGATTCATGTGAATATCTGGTCCTCCCAGGTGGAAGAGAAAAATTAGGAAGTTGAGCAAAAATAGTGTTTTAAAACTTGAAAAGAAGACATGTGACTATTAGTTTAAAATGGATTTTTTTTAAAAAATTAATTTTAGAACAGCTTCGTGACCTTTAAGTCCTGAGTCTTGATTTTTGAATGCCCAGATTTGACAGTCCTGGAGCAATCTGAAGTGGGAAGCCATTCCTGTTAGGGAAGACTGACCCAAACACCCCAGTTCTGCCATGGTGTATGCTCTGTAAGTGGGCCCAGTGTAAAAGTGAAACTTAATATTGCCCTGTGCCAAAACCAGGAGGAAGAGACACGTTCACTGGACAGTCTGGGCTGTCAGTGCAGTCACAGGGACAGGAGTCCTTCCTTCCCCTACACTCCTTGGACATATGGTCAGCTTATGTGTCAGCCCTCGCCCCATCTCCCCAGGGGCTGCTGCCTGGGGGTGAGGAGATGTGATGGCCCCGCAGCTGGCTAGCATCAGTGCTGCTGTCAGCAGCAACTACTAGCCTGGAGCACACACTGCTCCTGTGCGCAAAAAAAGCCAAGTCCCAGCGTGGTTCCCTCGACCAATCTGTTGAAGACAGTAAGTCTCCCCGAGCAGGGAGCTTTTGTCTTTGCTCCCCTTGATCATAGCGACACAACTGATAATTACAAATACATTTCATGTATGAAGTCTGTGGAAGTCATACAGCAGTGCAGACCTTAGTGTTTCCTGGTACTTCTAAGTTCTCAGCGTTAGCTTTGCATTCATCTAGGACAGTCTATCTCTTCCCTTCATCACTGCAGTTGCAGTATGGCAGGAAATCCTCTCTTTTGCGCCCAGTCATCACTGTCTCCTTCTTCCTCTTCTAGCCCCACACTTGAGCAGTCCTGTTCCTTGATTGCTATCTAAATTGTCCTTATCACATGCCAAACACTGAAAGAGCTGCAAGGCATCATTTCCTGCAGGGCAATGCCAGGCACATAACATATGCTAGACATCTACAGGCAGATGGGGTTGGTTGGGGCCAGTGAAGCATGAAAAAACAGGGGCTTTGGTAGGAAGAGGCTAAAGAACTCCACAAACGGGTTGAATGCCATATCCCAAGCAATGTTAACAGCTCATTAACATTCCCTGCAGGGCTGGCAGGTCAGCACAGGAGGTCAAAAAATTTAAGAACTATTTTCTTAAGGAAATGGGAGGTAAAGAGGATTAGATACATACAGCTGGTGTAAGACACAATGTAAGGATTGGTCTGAGAGAAGGCAAAGGGGAATGCTTCGTCTCAGTCTCTGCCTGCTTAACTAGGACCAGCCATCTGTCCATTTTCTACCTGGGTTTCTCCCCATGCTGAGCTGAAACTTGCTTTATTATTCCAAAGCAAACTTGCCCAATGGCACAAGATGTTGGGAGGCAGCTGATTCGTGACCTAGCCAAAGACATCGGGAGGAGGGAGCGAGGTTTTCCTTTGAACCAGACTCTGTAAGCATATGGTAGGCCTTGTACTTCAGGACGTGATCCATATGCTGCTCTTCAGTGCCCATATGCTTTCTATATTTTCCGTATTTATTTATTTTAATCAGGATTGAGTCTGTGATCTTGATTTTCCTTTTGCTGCTGGCTGTAATTACATTTGGTTGTGCTACTGGAGGAAGGCAACGAGGTTAAAAATGAACACCAGAGTGTTCAGTTGTGTCCTTTTAACATTGTCTTGTCCTGTGCATTTTGTGGAGAGAATTGTATTCTAGGTTAATGATCTGTAATGCTATCAGTTTACATTTCTTCTTCTTGTTGCAGCTCAAAAGTGGAGTTTCATTGACTCAGGGTCAGAGGAGAGACAAGCTCCAACAACAGAGTTCTACAAACATTAACTGATATTCACTGTTTCTTGTGGGAGTAGAGGCATAAATCAGTGTATTCTTATTTCACTGGAAAAAGCAGTGGAATTGAGAAAGCGACTCCAGTCTCTGTCTCCAACAAACATGGCAGAATTTGACCTAAGATAGTTAAGATTAATAGGTACAGGGAAGCACTGTCAGCCACTCTCTTTACCTTCCTTACTGATATGTGGATCTTTTGGCTTCAGTAGGGCAGTAGGGTCTCTTTAGCTGAACCCTTCCTGTCACATAGGCTACATGGTGGTGACAGACACGGCTCCTTAGGCCCCAAATGGAGCAAGAATGGTGCCGTTGAAAGCCTACCTCTGCCCTGCAGACCTGAGCATGGAGGGGTCACTGCAGCCAGGGAGTATTAGCCTGACCCAAACCAAGAGGAGCAACACCTACTGAGCATGACAGTGGGGCTGTCCTGGCCCACTGTAACTGTGTACAGGATCCAACTGCACCGTAACTCCATTAGCACCTGATCCTTCCTCCCACGCTCTGGCAGGGATGCTCCATGCATTCCTCATGTAGCCCTACAGCACAGAGCAGGAGTAAAGGGCTGTTGGAGTAGCAAGACCCCTTTCTAGTGTGTCCAGCCTATACCCATCTGCAGAAAATCCACCGTGTGCTAAAACAAAGTATTTGTAGGCACAACAGGTATTTAGAAAAAAAATGAAAGTGTGATCTGAAAAGAAGAGCTACGTTTTCACTTGTATAGTTCTTCAGCCTGCAAGAAGTCTTGCTTTCACACTGCCTCCTGGAGGGCCAGGGCTGAAAACAGAAAGTAATTTCTCACAGCCAAAGGGCTTTATGGCCCAATTATTTTAACCATGTACTTTTTGTTTTCTTGTGAACCTACTGAAGAATTAATAGGGAAATCTGATTTCTTTTTCGTTTCTGCATTTTAATCTTTGTAGAAAAATAAGTCCTGACAAAAATAATTCCTATCTGTTTTTGTGATATTGGGGTAGGGGGGTATTGGTTTTTGGCATATTTTTTTCTGTGGGAAAGAATACAATATACTATGGGTCTAGAATTAATGAAACCATACTCTTTTGAGGAGTCACGCTAGTAATTAAATACATATTCCTCACTTTTCATTGCATACAAATAACATGAGCAGAATGGGTATTTCCTGCATAAAGTGATAACATCTGCACATTATTGGGGAATACTTAAGACCTTTATCACTGTGTAGTAACTCACATTAAGATTATTTGGAATCAATGACAGTTTTGTATGAGCAAAAACTATGTTCTGGCTTCTTAAAGGCTTTATCGTTGATGTGTTTTACCAGCACAAAATTCTTAGACGCTGAGAAGATCCTATGATGTCAAGGACTTGGGACAAAGCAAGGGCTTTATTGCAAGAAGAACCATCTCAAATCTTCATTTAATTCTTGTGCTGTAAAGTTTTCAGGTAAGAAAAAGTTAGCAGTATTTATCCCTAAATACTTTTTGATTTCATATTTGTTATTACTGGAGAATTGGAAGTGCCAAAATACTGCATGGAAATCTGTTGTTTCTGATATCAGAATGAAGCAGGAGATATTATAAACCTGGCAGGAGAGTGTGCTTTTGTGAGAATTTGAAGATCTTTTTCCAGAATGAAGCTTTAGAAAGAAAACTATTCAGGACTTTTCTGCTGAAGGCCTTTTGGTACAAAATAAAGATTTTAAAAATCAAAAATTTTTGCACAGGAGGTATAACACAGTCCTTACAGGAGAATGCGGGACACGTGGCATTGAACTCCAACTCTTGTGAGGCATCACAATGTTTGAAGAAGATGCACTTCAGTGTTGATTGGAATCTAAATTGGTTCTAACAGAGGATATTAAAATGCTTTGTATTAACAACCACAACAATGTCTACTTTCTCCAGTAAAAATTGTATTGGAACTTTCTGATCTACCTTTTCCCCTTGACAAATATTTTTATTTTCATCTCATTTGGGAAGGAAAATCAAATGACGAAATACTGGAGTTTCCACAGCACATGAATTCCAGTGTTTAATGAACTCCAGTTAGGAAGGATAGCCTTTGAACAGAAAATGTAGGAAAGGATCTGAATTTCAGACCCTCCAAGGTTCAGTCATTTCACTACTTTAGAACTTACATTATCATATTAATATAGGGTCTCATTTATTTATTTTAACACTTTTCGGAGTCACAGAATAGAAACCAAATCTTTTAGATTATCACAAAAGAATTCTCTGGGCAGTCTTTCCTTTCTGTCATAAGCAGCTGGGGAATGCGACAACCTCACTTGGCTTTTCCAACATGGGGAGTTAGGCTCCGCTTTCTTAACCTGTGCAAGCCTCAGGCTGCTGTCAAATCAATTGCTGATAATGATGGTAATCATTGCTCTACTGAGGCTTAAATGACAATCTTCCTTACAGTTCTGGAAAGAACATTATTATCTTGCAACACATTCTGAAAAAATTCACTTTTTAACTCTCCTGGAGAAGCCATGGAAAGTGCCTATGTGTTTTATGGCAACCCTTGGATGGGATTTTCCAAACATAAGTAGACAAAAGAGGGCAAAACCAGTCTTGACTGAATTTTAAGAATCCATGTGATGCAGGGTATGTCCTTGACACAAAGCAGAAATAAGCAAGATCATGAACGTTTGCTTGAATATGTTGCTCGCATGCTGAGCAAAATGTGTCATTGGACAGGAGTACTTTGGCACTCTGGGCTCCAGGTGGAGAGCAGAGTAACACCTGTGTTGTACAGCCTCAGGGATATGCATCTTCCTTGTTGTTAAACCACAACACTTGTCCACCCTGAGGAGCTGGAACTGGGTAAGAAGAGGGGAAGGTTTGAGACCTAGACCCCATCTCTCTAGATAGGAAATACTGTCATTTTCTCTTTGTTCTTCTAGTGCAATTTCAGTGCATCTGTCATTACCTCTTCTTTCACCATTTAAATTATAAGAACCAAACAGATCTGAAAATGTCTCCTGTATCTTACAGCAGTGAGCTTTGATTCACACTTCCTTTAATTCACTGCTGTGAAAAATGGGCTGGCATCCTACTGTGAATTTAAATACTCCCAACCTAGGAATAAATGGATCCCATGGCTCATTTATCTTTCAGCTATTAATTAATAGTGGCTAATTGTAGTTATGAACTGCAGCATTCCAGTCTCCAGCATCCATACATTTTATTTAATATATTCTGATTAAGGTGGAGTCAGCGAGTTGGAGAATAATTAAAACAGCTCCTTACCATCAGCTTCTTACAAAATTTCAGCTTCCTCATGAATTCATAGGATAATTGCATCTGCCTCTTTAGAGCGGGAGTTGGTTTGGGACTGAAGCATAGCAAACCCTGTGAGAAGATCCATTTGAACACAGTCATTTGCCTGTCCTTGATGTCACAGACTAACCTCTTACTACCTTTTCTGGCATTGCACTAATGGAATAACATTACACATCTGCAGTCTTTGTTCTAGAATCAGAGGATGAGAACAGTCTCAACTCTTACTTCTATCCCTCCTTTATGCAAAGAAATAGTTGATAACATGAGTAGGGCAATCCATGTCTGTAAGTTGAAGATAATTCCATGAATGGCTTCTTCTGTATTAACTTTCTGAAACCTGTTGCTACCCCAGAAAGGATGGATCATAGAACAGGGCTAGGAGAGTAGTTTGCTTAGATGGACAGCATTTCTTAATTCACAATTCGCATTTCTTTTTTCTGGAGACACGTAATTAATATTTTTCTATGCTTTATTGAGATTTCATTTATTGGTGTTGCAATATGTAGATTTTAGACTGATGGAAATAAAAAACGTCATTTATTTGAAAGTGTATTAGTGAGCTTTGGTTTCAAAGCTAACCCCCCAATTTTTATTTTGAGAGTAGACCTATGTTTGAGTCACTTTACATAGCTCTAGGCAAAGTGGGGGTCCATGAAGACTGGCAGGTGTTAAGGCATGTTCATTGCAAGCTTTAAGGACTGTTTCCTGAGAGACTTCCTCCTGAAGGCAGCTATTGTTTGTTTAAGAGAAAGCCATACCCACTGTCCTCCCAGTGTCATCCTGAAACATAGCTGCAACACAGAAAAAATGATGACTCTAAAATTGATTTGATGATAAAGCTTCCCCCACCCCTCATAAATGCTTGTGGCTGAGCTCTGGCAGAGAGATGTCCTGTTGGAAATTGAACTTCGTTCATCTGTGCTCTGGTGGGAACCCCGTGTTCAAGATAAACATGCTAGTGCTCTTTGAAGTTGTTTGCTCATCAAAAGCACAGTTACTTTGTTTGTATTATGCTTGATACTCCCGTGAGATGTAGTTCAATTTATGGTATAAAATCTTGGCAAGAGGAAGGCAGTTAAAAAAAAAAAAATCCCCCCAAAACAAAACAAAAATCCCTTTACACTGCTGGGAAGGTGGGAATGTTGTCCTCCGAGTCCATTGTACATTTCTTTTCATTGCATTAACAGATTTTACTTGTACTTTTCTGTAGTTTATATGAAAAATCTTACTCGTGCCTCCAATACTTTTCAGTCTTTTGGGGTAAGTTACATGTAAAATCTCTTGAGATTTTAAACTGGGCCAGAGACTGTAGTTTGTTAATAAGATGGTAGTTCCTTTATGATCTTGGACTGTCACTGCTGTAGGAGTAAAGATCCCCCTGTGGCAACAATCATTTACTCCTTTCTCTGCATCATACAGGATGGACGTTACTGATGCATCTTTGATGGTAGCTTTTAGATGGTTTCATTTCCTTCTAGGTTTGAAAATGTCCTTACATACAAATTCTGAGCTAGGTGAAATACATGTTGCAATTAGAGCATCAGGGGGCATTACAGAAACATGGCAGGATGGGAGTAGGTACTGTTCCTAGTGAAGGCATCATACATCCTCACATGTGCTAGGATACACGCACAAGTATTAATGAATGAAGGTGTTTGAAATGTATTTTTATGAAGCTCATACAGTTCATTGCATTTTTGCACAAGAAGAAGATTATGTTTCATCCCACTGGCTCCCAACCTTTTGGAACTGAACTTTACCTGGGAAAACTGTGTCTGTCCCTTACCTGTCTTCATCTCATGGACCCGATATGAGTCCCACTAAGCTTGGGTTTTGGGAGAACAATGTGCTTCACCTGCAATATGCTTGTCCTCACAACAAGGGCTTCACTCTGCTAGCTCATAACTGCTCTTCTCAAGTGTTTTTTTATGATACAAACTTACCTGGAGCCTTCTGGGAACATCCTCTTGTGACCTGTGGCATCTGAACTGCAAGGACATAATTTTCTGAGGCTGACAATTTAGCATTCACAACTTAATACAGAATTTGAATTCTAGAAAATTTTGCTAGTGGCGAACCGTAGCTTAAACCTTTTTTTCCCCGATAATAATTTGAAAAAACAAAAAACAACCAAACAAAAAAGTTTTAGAAATAAACCATAGTAATGAACTGCTCACTCTAAAATACAAACTTGTAAGTTTTGTGCAGATAAAAATCACATGATCTCCAAGTGTGACAAATCTGTGAGTACTGGCAATTTATAGCAAGAAATGTACCATATACACAAATATGTATATTTACACATATTCTTTACAAGTGGGTAAAAATGCATTCTGAGCAGTCATAGCTGAACTGAGGGAAGTTTGTCATGACCTGCTAAATGCTCAAAGAAAATAGGAGAGGAATATGACTTATTTTTCTTATGGTGTGCTTTCTTCTTTGAGAGAAGTGTTATATTCCCTGTCTGTCTTTCTAGTCTACATTAATGATAATTGATACATCTGAAGAAGTACTGGTAAATTAAATATAATTTTAAGCTTCTGCATTGCCTCCTGAGAATCTTAAAGTAATTTGCTTTTAGTAAAGAATTAAAGAAGGATGCCACTGCTATGAAAATGGCCATCATTGTAACAATGATAATTTTTTAAAGGGCGAGACATCTAAATCATAGAAAAGCTAAGCTCAGGATTTTCAGAGCACTTTAAGTACATCATTTTTGTGGTTGCTTGCTTTGAGATTGCTTAATGTAGTCATCTAAAATTCAAGGCTCCTAAAATCACTCCATGGAATCACTCCATCAGTACATGGATTTTGCCCAAGATCACAGTGGGAGTCTGTAATAATGCTGGGCCCAGAACCTACATGCTGATTCTGACCTTGCTTAAGCTAATCTTAAATCTTCTATAGTTATTAAAGTCAGTAGATTTACTTTTGATACAATATTACTGTCACTAAGATTAAAATTCAGATTTCCAGACTTTTTATCCTGTGCTTTAGCTCAGCAGAAAATAATTCTTTCTCCATATGCTATTTTTTGGATGGGCCTTAAAATCAGATGCTTATCTCACTCTCTTCTTTTGGCAAAAATGAACTGGAAATCCCAGCTGGAGTTTTCTATTCTGGTTGTGTCAGAAATGTCTCAGGAGCAGCTTTCTTTGCAGTGTTTCAGTGATGCTCATTCTGCTCCCATTCACAATATCAGGAAGTACAAAACAAAATTTACATTCTGGTGGTTTAGACTTAAGAAAAATACTCTACTTGATTGGTTTAGCAGTGGCTGAAAACATTTATATTTTTAAAATAGTGCTGTGTAGCTGGAGACGAGATCACAAATGATTTTTATGTTTTGTGTATATTTACTACTTACACAATACCAAACGTAGAATTTTATTCGGTAATATCTGATACAGCTCATAAGGTCACACTCAGTCATTTGGCAATCAACATTGTACATTATGGATAAAACTGTTTTGTCTTTCTCATTCTACCTTTGTTTCCATGTGCATACACTACTAGTGACAATACAAGGAAATAAAGTTCAGTTGCATACACATTTTAGGTTTTAGCTACTTGTTCATAAAACTATCCCTTTTCAAACAGATTTGACTTACTGCTTGCCTAGGCATAAGTTTCTCAGTTATTATTATGGTCTTAATTGTTATTCAAAATATCCTTTCATCTATCAAGAATGCCTCCTCTTTCCTATGTAAGAGGAGAGCTCAGATTTTTTCTGTGCCTTGTAGCTGTGGTTCAGTACAAGGGAGCTGAGAGAACATGCTACTTTTGCAAGCAAACTTCACTGATGATTTAAGTGCAGGTAATGTTTTAGCCTCTTTCAGAGGCAAGTCTTTATATCTTCAACAAAGACCTCCTGAACCTTGAATCTTGGTTCATCCTCAGGTGTTTATATTGACATGTAATTGTCTATGAGAACAACCACATGTGTTTCACTAATGGGAGACAGCGCTAGATAGCCTGGCTCACTCCACAAAACTGTGTGTATGGTCTGGTTTGTGCTAGTATCTCAGGTTGTTTTACTTTGTGTGTCATCTTGGAGCGAGCTGGCTCTGCAAGTAAGAGCTTGTGGAAAAGGGTTCACTGAAAAGAACAAATGACTGTTTCCTATCTTCTGTCCATATAGACTGTTTTTGGACAGTGCAACTCCTGAGGTGTGTACCATATGTAAGTACTCTTTAAAGACGGTTATTCTCTAATGTCATGACCTAGAGAACAAATACAGTACTGTTGAGTGGATGAGCTGCAGGGTTTTTCGCTTTCCTTTGTTCAGTATTTCTTAATTTCTACATTCATGTTTAGGTCCTCTGTTTTTATTTGCATACAACATCAAACAGACCTTTTGATTCTGTAGTGTCAATGAAAATCAGAATTCACCTGTGAGTCAGTAGACACAGAGTTGTCAGGAGACAATAACAAAAACCCATTGCCTGCAATCGAGCAGTTTATAAAATATGCAGCTATGAGAGGGGCTGGAGCCCTGTTAGGACTCTTTCATCAGGGTGTCCCCAACCTTGGGTGGAGGGGCTCTCCTGTGTTCTACCAGGGAGGGCAGGTGTGGCAGCATATGGTCTCTTGTTTTGCCATCCCTGAGGGATCAGCATAAGAACCAGAGGAGTCCTCAGAAGCTAGATCACATATTTTGGTGGGTTGACTAGTCCTCCTGCACCTTTCTTTGGCTTTGCAGGCTTCCTAATAAAAGTGGTGTCAGCAGAACTCAGGAAACAGTGATTCTTGCTTCATGGCAATGATTGCTATGGCTCATAAGCTTGCAGGGTATGGGTTGAGGCTTTTTGCAAAACAATAATGAAAAAAAAAAAGATTTTTTGTTTTAAAAGAAGGTTGAGATTCTGACCTACTTTCTTGATTGTGGAAATTAAGATTGTACTCATGTTGCCAATACCTTAATTTGCTGTCCTGGAACTTCAGTTTTTGGAGTAGCTTCTCATCTGACCGAAAAGCATCCTTGTTTTTTGTCCTCCAGCACCCGTCAAGAGGCCCATCCATTCCTGGCTGCAGTGGGAGGCTTCAGAATTGTTGGGGCGTTTTGATGCTGTGTTCATGTATTAAAAAGAGTGGGATATTCAGAGTCTTGCATTGTCACTGGCTGCCCTGTCCTGCCTCCCTCTTCCTTGTCAGTTCATTTAGCTAATTCCTTCCCTCTTAAATTACTCCCTTCTGCTTAACAGCTTTCACAACTTGTTTGCAACCACCCGCAGTCAGTGTGGTTGTGTATTCTTTTCTGGGGGATATATTCGACTGTTTATTTAGGCTGAAAGCTGCTAAGGGAAGGTTTGCAACTGTGTTTTCATGCTGTCTAGCACAAACAGAGCCTGACCATTATTTATTCCAAAATGCACTGCAATAAAAACAATTGATGTTGCATGCATTAATCAAAAAAAAATTATAGCACAGTTGTAATTCAATCCCTTCATTTATTAAGTTTTTGTGCCCTAAGACTCTGCGAATGGGCCAGAGAAAGGCAAACATGGCCCACATCAACTTCAACACATGGCGCAGTAATTGCTGCTTTGAAGAGACTGTTTCACCTGCTCTGTCCTCCTTGCTCGTTCCTGTCAGTGTCTCCACTTAAAGCTTGTACTCAAGGCTCCAATCAAGCGAGCACCCAAATTCCTAGAGGTACCATTTTGCAGCAATATGAGCCTAATTGTTTCTAGATTGAATATTTTCATGGGATATCAGTCTCAGTGTTCCTGGAATTAGCATGCTCACTGAAGGATTGAAGATGCTTATCGGGCCCGACAGCTTTAGTGTCAGTGGGATCATCGACAGCTCTGCGAAACTTAGCTGGGCTGGCGACAATATTTATTTATGCGGAATGGAGACATATGGCCAGAATCATCCGCTCCCTTTCCTCGGTAATTAAAACATCTGGGAGCACAAAAGGGCCATAAGAAGAAAAAAAAAAACCCTCTCTCTGCTAAATAAAACAGGAGCGTGGTGCCTTTACATAATTGCCAGGCTTTCTTTTGCAGTCATGGTGGGGTCTCTGGAGGACCAACGTTCTCTAATGTTTTTTGAATGTGTGACGGTCAATAGAAATGCAACTGAACTGAGCACAGTGCTCAAACTTTTTACTAATACTGTATCTTACTTTATTTTCCAAAGGATGGATTTTAATGCTCCTGAGAGGAATTGTGGATTATTTAAAGAGTAGCAAAAGCATACTGAAGTCATCAGCTGTTTTACAGACCATGATTACACAATGATAGCTTTCTCCGTCTGGAGTATTCTGTAGATATATCTTTGATAAACACTATTTCACTGAGAGCTTTGAGGTTCAAATTCAGACCAGGGCAGTATGATGACAGCTGTTATCATTTGATGGATATTCAGTACAGTGTGTGAAGTGTGTTTAATACAGTTTTATGTAATTTTCAGAGATTAGGTGTCCCAGACACAAAATGAAGCAATTTTCTAACTTCTCGGCCCTTGCAAAATCCCCAGCTGAGCTGTACGCTTTCAGCCTTACAAGGTTGGACTTTAGAGGAGGGATCTCATTTTTGATATATGACACTTTTAAATCCTAAAATCTGTCATCTGCAGAGATGGGTAGCCATTTTGAGAGTTACTGTTGTTTTATTATACACAGGGCTCACACTGTGCTGCTTTGTAGAGACTTTACTTCTGTCTTATTCTTTCTTTTTTAAAGTGGAGTAAGATCATGATTTGAGTGGTGGTCTTCAAGTACCTGAATAACATCCCATCCATGTTTTGGTGGTAGCGGTGAATTTGCCCTCACAGTATCTCCCATGGGAAGAATGAGAAACTGAGGCAAAGAGATGGAATAGAATTTGCCCACAAACATATAAAAAGTCTGTGGCTAACCTGGAAATTGAATCAAATTCCTCTGAGGCTCTTCCTGTGACAGCTCTTTGTGATTTGAAACTACAGCCGAGCAGTATGCAGTGCTCCCAGCAAGGAACCTAACTAGAGAGTCATAATGATTTTTTATGATCTTAAAATCTGTGCAAGTAAAAAAGCCACTGCCATTGAGGAATGATACAATGGCCTGTTTCTGTGAAAAGTGCTTGTTTGTTAGTCCTAGTCTGTGAGGTCTGCACCTGTGTATGTAAAGAGTTGGGCTAAATGAAGATTGAGCTGGTAATGAAGGGATTAGTGCACTCACCTGCTACTCACCTGGTTTAGAGCAGGAGCCTGGTGCAGTCTCCTCTATAGCTGAGGTGAGGATACCAGCTTCTTGTATGTTTGCTCTTAGGTGTCTTCGGTGTTTAAAAATGTTTTTAAGAAGTTGTGACACTTGGGTACCTATGCCTCCAGTGTTCTGGGAAGACTCTGGCAGTGATACAGCAGCAGCTCTTGGCATCTAGAGACTCTGCTTTTTATAACTGCTCTAAGGTAAGAACTTGTCTGCAGGCACTTATGGGGCTGCAGTTTGTTGCTGCATGAAGTAGCATCCCCTGCCTCTGGTCTCTCTTTTTGAACCATGTGTGGCAGTGCCTAAAACAATTTCAGCTTGCCAGGATTTGTTTTTGTGGGGCAGGATGAGGTACAGCCCAGGGTTTGTGAAATGGGCTGTGCTGTACGTAAGTGATAGACCTGACGGCTCCAGTTTTAAGAAGGGTTGTAAGGCAGGACATGGGATGAAATGCTAATTTAGGCAGGTGGGTAAAATGGCAGAAGAGGGGCAGTGATGAGGAGAAATGCATGAAGTTCTTTACTGGGAATTTAGGAAAAAGCATGGGACCATAGCAGCTGGGTGCTGCTGGTATTTATTTTGCTCTCAACACTCGCTATTGCTTCCAGCAGTACCGAAGCAAACTAAATTGCAAGCCATTGGCAGTAATATCCAGACTAGCTTTAATATAGTACTGGAAGCCTCTGCAGTGCAGCACACCTGCACTAATTTAGCTCTTTGTCAATAAAATTAGCTCTTGTGGAGTGCTGTGAGGTTTCCAGTAACTGAACTGGCTTGTTGACCTGGCTGGGTCATGCCGTGCTGCATTGCGCTTTGGGCAGTACAGCTTGACTCAGAAGTGAGGCATGTAAGGAGGTGAACATAGGCAATCTCACTATCTGTCTTTGTTGGTTTGTTACTCCTTCTCTAGGTATTTTATGGGTTCTTCTAGATGCAGGTAGCTAGTCCTGCAGTGTTAGCAGCTATTGCATTTAGTAGAATACCCCAGATAATGACAAGAGATTTTTTCCTAAAGAAAACTTATGCCAATAGAGGTCCAGTCCAATATATTTATATGACAAACAACTGAAGTCTTGGAAATGTCTAGCTAGCTCAAAGATTCAATTAAACCCAGCCCAGTTCTAGGTGGACTTCCTAATTAAAGAATTTGACATCCACGCAGACATAAATATTTATGCTTGGTAGAACCTATCCCAAACAGCAAAACAAATTACTCTGACAACATGGAAAACAAGACTGCTCTCCATGTGATGGTTCTATTATCTGCACTAATAGCTTAAGTTTCAGCAGGTGTCATTTTACAAACCGTAGAAGAAGCTGTCAGATGTGTTTGGAAGAAGGCTGACACTGTGGGGGAAGGTGCTAGTTTTAGTGGGAATGGAACAAGAATTCTGCAAGAAGCACCGTGGGCCTAATCCTGCCCTTAATTTCTCAGGCTCAAAAATCTGGGCCATGTTTTCAAAGACACTGATGTCCTTTTACCCTGCCTGTGTGTTGCAAGGACCCTGACAGTGCACGCAAATGTACAAACAGATCATTTTTACCTTGGGAATTGCATGCAAGTATTTGTTTGGTGGGTTCCACGTTGCTGCCTCTCATGCTGTGGCCAAGACCCCCAGCCAGATGCATGTTCTGCTTACGTGTTTCCTGGCTTCCTAACAAATCTAGAAACCATCCAGTGCCTAATAAATTCCAGTGTTATCGACCCATAATTCCTGCAACCCCACAGTCTAGTACAGACAAGCACTTAGCAAGATATTTAGAGGCTGTGTTTTGCTGCTCACTTTGGAAGATGTTGCTGGCATGAGTGGAGTTGTTCTTAATTTATAGCATTAGTTAATTTGCCCTGGAGACTCAGGTTCCTAAACTGTCCTAATTCTGTGGTTTAGGCGCTATCAAATGGCATAATGAGGGTGATCATGATTTAGCATTCTTCTGGCTGGTGTAAACATGGGATCTTGGATTCAGAAAGACCTCAGTGTTCAAACAAAAAAAACAAATCTCAGAAGAAGTATTCGGAATGAAGATGTATACAGGATTAGGTGTTTCCGCTTTGTTTATCAGCCTTCATTTAACCCCTAATCTTTATTTTCCCCAGTGCTTTACTGTTAAAAATGGGTTTAAAAAAACAAGCCCAAAGCTGGAGGCATCTCACAGAACAGAAAACACTTGCATTTATTTAGCAACGGACATCTATTTTTAAAGGAGTCAATAATCACTCACTTCCCTGCTTCCAAGCAGGAAGAACACTGGTCATAAATAGTGTAATAGATTTGGTGCCAGGTGAGCATCTACATATTTTTTCCATTTACCTCCCTTTGTGCTGGTGATTTCTGCAGGGTCCCAGAAAACCAACTCTCTTCCCATCCTCCCCTCTGCTTCTGCAGTCACTTACAGAGCTGCCACCCCTTTATTCCACCCACCTCGGCTGTTCCCTGCACAAATATCCTGACCTCTAATGTCAGCCTCTGGTCCATGTAGAAGAACACAAGTCATCCATGGCAGCAGCACTCCTGGTTCAGAGCAGGGCCAGGGAGAGGTGTGAGAGGGATGGGTGTTCTTCAGGGGAAACTCTAGTTGTGTGCCTTCTCCCCAGGCAGATCTCCATGTGAAAGAACACAGTGTATAGACCCCTGTGGAGATGTTTATCAGAGTGCAAATGGTAGAATGGAGAAACCCGTATGGGCTTACCACAGACAGCTTTTATAGGACTTGGTACTTGGGAGAGAAGCCTGTATTTACACTCCATGGCTGTGTAGCTGGTTAGTGTTAACATTGCTTCTGTGAGCATAGGGGGAATTGTAGTAAATCTTCCAAGAATGGAGAGCTAGTTTCATCTTGTTTGACACATTGTTTCCTGATAAGAGCTTCTGGGAAAATACTTCAGTTTTCTTGTCAGCCCAAGCTTGCCGAGTTGCCAGGAGAGACTCTGAACCCACAAGGTCCCAAAAAAGAAATTTAAACAGCCAGGCTGTGGAGGGAGTAAACAGTGAACTGCGAAATGGCTGGACAGCAGGGGCAGCTTTCTGAAATATAGGCAAATGTAAAAAACTATGGAAATGTCTCTTTGGCTCTGCCTGACAAAGAAAGGCCAAGCTTTTAATTTTCTTCATGATTCCTGGTTTGTGCCTGTTTCTGGTTCCCCCCAGCTGTGCCTCTGTGTGGGCTGCAGTACGCAGGTGGAGCTGAGTGGCTGAGCTGGTTGATGCTGGCTGAAATGGGCAGTAGCCAAAACCTATGTGCGTGGGACTTGTTCACATGGGGAGACTTTGGGGAGTCAAGGTGACTCAAATGATGCTGTATGGTTTAAGGCCAAAAAGAAAAAGGACACAAAACCACGACAGGGATCTTCTTTTTTTTTTGGCTGAAGGGGTTTGTGTTCATTGTAGCTTAGTCCTGCTGCAAATCTGTTCCTTGTGGTATAGTTGCAGTTGGTGTTCCCATGCATCCCAGAGTCTCTGATAATCCCACTGATGTTTCTTGGAATCACAGTCTGTATTGCAAATAACATTGTTTTGAAAGTGCGTGTGCCAGCAAACATGGAGGCTTCTGTTCTGAAATCCCAAAGACTGGATAATTCTTGAGCTCTTTTTGTGTGCATGAAGTCAAACTTCAGTCTAGTTTTTGGTGGAAAACCCGCACTAAAATTTTGTGTCAACCTATGTTGCAAACCACAGACTGTGCATGGGCTTGATGTGACTTGATTGCTAGTTTTTGCCTAAAGATCTTTCAGATTCTGAAATTCAAGCGTTGCAAGCTCAGATATAAAAACAGACTTCCCATGAACCACAGTGAACCGAAGCCACTTATTTTCAGCAAAACTCACACTGGGTTGTGTTCAGCCCTGAACTTCACTGACTCCAGCAGAGGTAGAACATTTGCTGTAAAACTATTGTGGATGTTTATTTTTGGCATCTCTAAAAATCCAGCCATGTGCATAGGTGTCTAGTGAGGATTTTTTTGCCATCTGAACTGAAAAGTATTTCCTGTATGTCCAGCATGAAAAAAAAGTCAAAACATGAGTGCAGAGAGGGATACTTTTGTATCACCTTACCTGTGTGAAGTAGAAAATACATCTACATATCTTCATAGTCTGTAAACATTTCTTTTCAATCTGAATTTCTTCTTGCAAGAAAGGATAGGCTCTTGTAAAGGAGCACACTTGTGACAGGCGCACACAGTGACAAACTTTTTAAAAATACATGTCCCTAATTTTCTGAGCAGCTGTTTAAAACTAGATACATGTCAAAAATTACCCCAGTGATGTCAGCTCAGCCTTTTGCATTTTTCACTACCTGTCCCTGGGCAAATTCTGATCCATAGCCCTGCACAATCAGAGATGCGTTCCTTCTACAAATTAAAGTAGTTAAACAAAATGGGAGCTTGAATAAAAAAGTTTATAAATTAGCTATGAAGTTCTGTAAATGTTTGCTGGTTTTTTTTGTTTGTTTTTTTTTTTTTTTTTTTTTTAGTTAATTGCAGCTCTAAATGTTTAATTCAGAGATTTCAACAGCAGACATAGCTAAGGATTCTGATGGGGCTGCTACAGCACAGCCTCCTGTCTGTCAAATGGACAGCGCTCCCAGAAAAAGCAACCCAGATTCCCCAGAAGACATCTATGTCAAATTGATGATGAGCTTGGCTGGCATCTTAGAAAGATCTTGAGATGACAAGATTAACCCTCAAATGCCCTGGGAGGCAAAGGGCATGCTATTTGAAAAGAGGGGCACACACATGACTTAGTGGCTGGAAAAAGCTGCCAGGCTCAGCTAAATGGAAGTCTTCTATCACAAATGGTAATTTCAAAACTGGGGGAGAGGATGCAATTCATTCTGTTGGCTCTCAGTGTTTTTTCTTGGGGGGTATGTTTTTTGGGGTTTTTTAGAATGTATTTGCTATGAAAATAACCACTGTGGAGTGCTTCATGGAAGTTATAGGCCATGTAACATTTTTCAGGCAATAAGTTGGGAGGTCCTGAGCATCTTCGTGCTTTTCTCCCTAACTGGAGAAATCCTTCATAGCAGGCACTTGGTGCTACTGTGGTGCTATCGGATACTAATGAGCCACCTTAAAAATTCAACAGTAGGTCCTTGACGTTTCCCTGGAGGAAAAAAATAAACACGAAAGAAAGATAATTGCCCTGATAGTGAAGGGAGAGCAGTTGGCTGTGTTTGAATCTGTGTGCTAATTGCTGCTACCATAGTGTCAGCAATGTGAGTCCTGGAATGGAAGGAGCCAGTTCCTCCACTGGTGTATACTGGTGGGTGTCTGCTGCAGTCAGTGGAGCAAGATTTATTTATGCCAGAGGAAGAGCTGACCTTCATAAATTGTAAACAGTCCTTGACAGAAATACATACCTATGGCCTTGTCAGCTCTCAAAGATTTTGTCAGTGTTGGTCTACTGGTAAACGTATTGGCAAACTTCCTCTAGCAAAGCCAGCAAAATTTTGTCCTTCCTGGCCTCATGTTGCAGCATCTCCTATCACAGTAAGAAACCTAAAGAGCCATCTGACCAAAAGTGAATTTTGTTGTTATGATTGTGTCCATCACATAGTTATGTTGGTTAGAAATTGCATGTCACTGTATTTCTGACTGGCTGTATTCTTAGCAAAGTTGTGCGTTGTAGGCATGACTTGATGTATATAATAACACCTCCACTGAAAGGTAATTGACTGTCTCAGTGAATTCAGCTTTATTCCCAAGGAATGCAAATGTTTCTAGAGCCATGAAAAAAAAATTATATTCTGGCCTTAAATAACTAATCTCTCTCTCTTTTAAACGTACCTTTAGATCTGATAATGATGTAGACTGAGGCAAAGAGTTTGGGTTTTCTCTCATGATATTCATAGGTCTCAGTTTGAAAGTAGCCTTTTGAACCCTAACTGAAATTGTGTGCAATTCTTATATTTCTAGTGGT
Source organism: Buteo buteo (assembly GCF_964188355.1). Taxonomy (NCBI): domain Eukaryota; kingdom Metazoa; phylum Chordata; class Aves; order Accipitriformes; family Accipitridae; genus Buteo; species Buteo buteo. Next base: position 67,279,861 of record NC_134172.1, read on the forward strand.
GTTATGAGAGCATTAGAGCCCCCCATGCTTTCCCCTGTTTCGTGGGAATGAATCAAACCATGCTCAAAAAATTAAGGGATCAAAATAGATATTTAATAGTGGATAAACACTGAGGGTTTTTTGTTCCTAAAAATGAGCAATGAATTGCCTAGAAATAGTTACTGAAAATGTGAAAAGTATTTAATATCTATCAGGCAGAAGCTGACGGACCTCAGGGCACTTTATTAACAATTAAGGAGTATTGCTCCCACATACTGTTGTGATCGATATGAGTGTCTCCAGGTACAGGTATGAAATACTGATGGAAGCTTCAGCAGAAGAGTAGGACTCCCCTGTGGATTTATCACCTTGCTTTAGACCAGTGAGAAGCAGAAGTTAGCAGCAAGTTGCAAAGGCTGTTGCATATTCTACCCTGCTGTATATTCTCATTTAAGGGACAACAGTTTTATCAAAGAGAATGAAGAGGAAATGGACTCTGAAAATACAAGCTTTTATGGAAAAATGCATTTGGAAAAATCTGAGGACATCTGAAGGCCAGGTGGGGCCTTCTAAAAGTAGAAATCCTCTAAGTTTACAAGTTTCATTTGGGGTTGCAGGCTGAGATCAGGCTTTAACAGAACTTAAAACTTTAAGTCGGGATGGTAAATGCAGCTCTTAGCTGAGAATGGCTCTCTGCAACCTTTAGAGAGCTCTTGCAGTGTGGATGATGCCCAGGAGAATCATGGCCATGATTGAGATCCAGGGGATGAATAGCAGCCATTTAAGATAAATGCTTCCTATCGGCCTGTTCACTAGGATCATAAATATAGGTGACCAGCATATTAGCCTTTGATCTAACTCTGTGTGAGGACATCCACCATCTTTGGTTTTGTCTGTCATTAATATCTCAAAGTTCTAAACTGGCACAGACCACAGTGGTTTACAGCAAGTGAATTGGATCAATTAATTTCCAAAGCAAACCTAATGGGCATTTTAGAAGAGGATTTAATGTCTCATTTACTCTCTATAGCTATCTTGTTAAATGCCAATTAAGTATCTAAATATTTCTTACAACCTTAATGAATTACAGTATAATAAGTAATAAATGATCACTAGTTTTTGCTAACATGCTGAAGTCTGCTGTTAACTTTAGAAAGTGAACATAAAATTTTTCTAGCACACTTGTTTGTGCCAGTGAAAGAATCATTTTTAATAACTGGATAATGTTTAAGAAACATAATAACTAGCAGAATACAGATGTTTTTTGTCCATTAGTATACTGTCAACAAGGAAAAGTCAAGATTAACCTTAAGGGTCATATATCTAAGTAAGTTTTTAAACTCATTTTTGCCCCTAAATTGTGCAAATACTTCTGTTTCTTCCAATTAGTTGCTTGTATAATTAACCCCATTTTCACATGCAATTGCACAACTAAACTGAAAATCTAGCCCTGCATTTGTTCAAACTGATGAAAATAGTATTGTGGAATTTGAGAGTGCGGTGGCACAGATATCCTTTTCCAGGTGTACTTGGTGTCCTCCAAAAACACCTGTGATTTTTTTTTTTATTTGCAGTGAACCATAACTGAATATATATGAGCATGCAGACAAAAATAAAATACTTGCAGGTGATTTTCCTCCCTGCCTCCGTCTTTATATTTGGGCTCCATCCTTTCTTTCTATTATTTGTGAACCATATGCAAATATCAAGGAGGTGATTTTTAATCATTCCTTTCTGTTATCTTCAAAGAGAAAGAAATCTTGCTTGTTGTTCTGGACAAACTGGTTTACATCAAGATGACAAGTGCATAAAACTTCAACGAAATCATGCAAACAGGGTCAGGTGGGCTAATGCAAAGGACAAAGCTTGTACATGCCTGTGAATAACCCATGGAATAAAGCATGAACTGCACAGTTTCCACAATGACATACTGCTGTTGTGTTTCGGACCTATTGCAAACGGGCATCTTTTCTGTGAAAGACGTTACGTTCTTCCAAGGCCATCCTAGGACTTAGTCCCTCTGATGAAGTGAATGTGAGTAAATTAACTCCTTATAATGCGCTCCCTAAAGTTAGAAGAGTCATCTCTCCTGCAATTATTTAGCACCCCACTACTACCATCCAAGAACAGCCTCAGTTTTCCAGCAGGTTGAAGTGTCCTGGTTGGCACTAGGTTTTTTTCAAGAGTACTCGAGCACCTGAACTCAGAGGGTGAGTTTCCCCAGGTTGTGCTGAGCTGTCGGGGTGATGGGACCTGTACCAGGCACTAAGCTTTCTTACAGGCATGCCTACACCTTTATGTTCCAATATGAGTGCTCTTACAAAAACTGGCTTGTGGGTTTTTTCATGCTCTGTTCCCAGACAGAGGCTCTAAGAGTATTCTTCAGGTATAATTTCTAAGCAGTGTCTCTCTATGATGTATTAAAGAGAATGCAAAGGTATTTTGTCTCCTATGCTGTATTAAGGAGAATACAAAGGTATTTTAAGATTCTCTTCTTTTTTTTTTTTTTAGCAATGTCCTCCCTATTTATGTCAGCAATTAGTTTATTCTTAAAAGAAAGGAAGAAAATAGAAAAAGCAGCACACAAGCACTCAAACTGTGCAGCTCCCTAAGTGCTTTTTTCCAATTTATGAAACAAACAAAACAAAAAAATACCCTCCGAAGTTAAACTAATATGAAACAGCCCCAGCATTTGAACTTGTCGCACGAAGCTGGTTTAAATTTTAATGTGAGCTCTGGAGTAGATTTGTGTAAGGCAAGGTAAAGCAAGTCCCATGAAATATTGATTCTGTACATTTTCTTATGAATTTTTATACTCCAATTTAGTAAATTTTTCATCTCGCCTGCACTTAGAGGTTGCCTATAAAGTCGTTACTACCAATTGTATTAACTGTTGTAAATAAATCATCTTGGTTTGGGCTATTTGTACGAACATGGGCCGACAGGACCCGGTTTTGTTTAAGCTGTGGCATGTTATGGCCTTAGTCTGAAAGGGCTGAAAGGGATTATCAAAATTTAAAATCTGTCATGGCACAGTGGCGGAGATGCAAAACCCATGAGCATCTGTCAGAGGCAGACATCTTCCTTTTACATTTCCCACCTGGGTCACATAAAGCATCATGGAGGACTCTCCAATAGAAAGGTTCTTTTGTTTCATGTCAGAAGAAAATGGGGGCTGGAAGCGGGGGGTGGCATTACATCCTGCAGTCCTTATATGTGCAGATCAATCCATTGAGGATACAAATAAAAACTATAAATGTTTGTACTGCTTTGGGTATAGCTTGACTTTGCAAAAGAATGTTCTCTTTAAAATGCTATTTGAAAGGGGGCATGGAACACCCGATTTGAGGGAAATCTCTAAGCAAAGATTTTACATTTGGCAGTTTCAAGGCTCTGAATCCCAGTTCTCTCTATACCTAGAGCTTTATCTTGAGCTCAAATTAATATCCTCCATCAAACCTAGCTTAGATGTTCACACTGCCTCCCCATCTCTATAACATATTAAGTGGGTAGGTAAGCAAGATTCTGTTTGGCTACTTTGTGTCTCTATCAAATGTGGTGAAATGTAGGTTTTCTGATGCCTTTCTTCTACAAGTATTTCAAAACAACTTCTAAAATATTACATAATATGCAGCTGAATGAGCATAACGATTTATTTTCTATGAGGTATACCATTGGTAACTTTGCTTAACTGTTAATCAAAACACAACACAAGAGGGGCTCAAGGTGTTTAAATGGTTTCCTTTATTAATCTTGAACTAATCTCCAAGGAATGCTTTTTTTGTTATTGTTTCTTACTTGTGTTTTTAATCCCCCTTCTCTGTTAAGACTCTGACTCAGCAAGTTTCTGCAACATACTCTTTTAGGTTAAGGTCGGTCAAGTGAACTCTGTTGTAGACACAAGCGCAGGCTGTGCACTGTTAATATTGTGTAGCTTTTTGAGTCATAAATGTCAGCAATCATTTGATGAGGACCTGACTTAAAGAAAGTTTTTGCATGTGCTTATACCTCATAGTCTTGAGTGGTGCTTAAATAAGTCCTTAAAGCTAAGTATATGCTCCAGTGTTGTTCTGAAGATGGATGACAGGAATGTAGCTTACTGTGGTTGATGTATAAATAAGAACAGATGGTTTTTCCAGATTCCAGTTAATGGTAATTAAACTCTAATTTATTATTTTATTCAGAACAAATCTCCATTAAATTTCTGTTTTTGTAAATATTCTGAAACAATGCTTTTTGAGACGCTGTCATGAATATTTGGGCTATTTTGAAATGAGCCTTATGGTAATTTGACAACAAAGCATACCAGGTGCCCTTTTCCTGATTCTCTGTTGTCTATGTATCATTTTTAAATAATTTTTTAGTTCACCTGCCTATAAATAAAGTTTATAAATTTATGTTCACTATATCCCTAAGCATAACCTGTTTCAGAAAATAATCCTGTTAATAAAATAAATTCTTCAGTGTTTGGAGATAACAGCAAGACAATTCATAACTGATGGAAAATCACTCAAAATGTTCAAATAATACTCTGACTTTCCCTCTCGTATCCTAGCCTAGTTCTGCTCAGAAACCAGCTCTGCTCTGTTGTTTTCGTGAGTTGTTTGTAGGTTGGTTTGTTAAATACATTTAAAGCTCCTTTATTTCTTTTTTAAATTCAGAAAAGCAATAGTATTCAAAGAAAAACTCAAATATTTTTCCAAAGGAGCAGCACCTCATTAGTTAAATGGCTTTCTGTAATAATCACCTCGTATTCAGTTTAATTTGTCCTGCATAGCTGGAGCTGACCTTTCAGCTGTCTGTATATTTTAAGTGTTTGTGTAAACAGCAGAGGATCCCGTTAATTACAGAGCCTTCCTCCCATTCAGCAAAGCGATGTCCGGCCTTCTCTGATTGCAAACACGATAGGAGAAGCCGTTGGGAGACAGGAAGGAGCTTACAGAAAGGGAAAACGGAGGAAGGCAGGCAGGAGCGCGCCCTTCAATAAGGAAAAGTGAAATGGAGCAGGGTGGGCAAGTAGCATCTTGCGCTGGGATCTCAGGAAGCTGCGAAAGGGATACGTGTAATTACAGAGCTTGCTTTTCTGTCTGTGTTGAGGTTACCGGGGTTATATCACCAACAGCCTTGGCCCTAAATGTTCTCGCCGAATGTCGGGGTTCGGTTTTGTATTGCATTCCCCAGTCTGTACTAGGGAATGGGCAGACTGACGCGCTAAGGACTGATTGAAATCTTTTATCCAAACTCGCAGCCACTCCCTGAAGCTTCGTGGAGTTAACAAACCAACCCCCCCTCCTGTTGCTGATGTTCCCTGCGCAGCTGTCACTGAGCTGCAGAGGAGGTTGTTCTCTTCAGTTACAGGTCTCGCTGCTTTGAAATCTGCCATTCCTTTACCCTGACGCGGCGTGGTTCATTGTTCGACTTTGTGATCTTATGCAGAGAGAGCAGGGCTCAGTTTGAGGTGCCTTTTCTCAAGGGACATGGGTTTTCTGCATAATGATAAAAGGAGTATCACTACAGAAAGAGAGTGAGGTTGGTAGTAAACCTTCATGAAAGGGTCAGCATCTGCATTTCCTTAGTGTACAGTATCAAGACTGGAATGGAAAATTAATTGTAGAAGGAAACCAAAAAAAGATGCTTAGTTTTTCCTTTATGTATTTATTTTTACAACCCCGATTAGTGTTGGTTATTCTAAATTTCCATGCTAGTCAACTTCATCGTAGACATGATGTTGGAATCATGGTGATGGTGTTTTGCTGGTTTGGGATGGATGGCAACCCTGTCTGGAGCTATTATATTTGGAGAATCTCAGATGCGACTCTCCCACTACAAACCTGTATGTTATTGATTCATTTCTTTTTCAAAGATGCAAGTAAAATCCTGCTGTTTGATTGGAACTGACAAAGTATAACTCAATCAGTTACATACAGAAGCCTTTTGAGGGTAGCTAGAAACCAATATTACATTAAGTTTGGATATTTAGACTTTAGACATACATGGCAAAAGCCATATATTTAAGTTTTTCAAAGCCATTTGGTCATAATAGTATTCTCAAACTAAAATCCTTCTTTTTAATAGCTGCCAGACGCATCATTTGCAAATGCTGTATGTGCAAACAACTAAGATGTAGGCACAGCTAATTAATCTGCAAATAAAGTATCATAGAAGGGAGCATAGTTGAATGCGGGAAGAAAACCTTGCCCATATTCAACTGAATTTTTAACAAATTGGATGTAAAGGGTTGTCCTTTTCTCTGCGGTGTTGCCTGGTGTCGTAAAACAAAATTGCTGTCATTATAAATGAAGCTGAAGGATAGCTCTGTGGTCACATATGGACCTGTTGTTCAGACATCAGCAAACTAGGCCTTCCGATATTTATGTATGTTAAGTACTGTTAATATTAGTACTTTTTTTTTATCAGTTGGGGAATAAAAGATAAGAAAACTACATGTTTTGATAGAAGATCTAATTTTTAAATGTGCTTTCCTTCATTTTGCATTTGAGGTAAATGGAAGCACGGATAGCTAACTACTGCTTTGTGTATTTAAGTGAAATAATGAGCATCTCTAGATCTAAACTCCTATATAGACATCAGCTTTGGCACGTATCTGCTTATTTGCTGAGTTTCCTTAACTCCTCATAACTCACTCTGAAAAGACTTGAATGTCAGGTGCTAGAAAGTTCAGCAGAGAGCAAGGTCAGACCCAAGGGCCCAGCATTTTCAGAGAGACGAGCAAATTAAGTTCACCCTTCAACCCTCTACTCTGAGAATCTGCCACTCCTGTAAACCTGTTTTAGCTGTAGTCCCCAGAAGTCTGCCAAACAGAAACCAGAAACTTTTCAGTATATTTCTCCTGGAAGCAGGCAGTGTCAAGAAATGCAATTTTGTTAGATGACCACATTAGCCTTGAACTTTTCAGACAAATCTAAATGAAGAGAAAGAGTTTATTCTGGCTTTTAGAAACTGATGGGAGCCCTGTGGGGCGTAGGTTCAAATTTTTAAATGTTCACATCAAATCAGATAATGGTATCCACCCCCTCAAAAGCTCAACGGGTGGAGAAGAAAAGAACATACCAATAAGCACATGCAATCCTTCAGAGTTCATTATACAGCAAGTGTGTTTGAAAGGACCTTGAGAGCATGTTTCCAAGGGAGGGGTAAGGTCGATGCTTGGATGGGAGAAGCCAATTGAAATCAATGGGAATTGATTTAGAGTCCAGGGGCACTGTGTTAAAATCTCCAGTCTTACGATACAGCTTCATGAATATTAACAGGAGCGGGATCAATACACAGCTGATTTTCAGATGTACAGCTGGCTCCTTTTCGTCTGTAGATTAAAGAAACGGCAATCTTTCTTTCTTTAGATAAGATTGAGAATTCCAAAAAATGACTTGTGACTTTAGATCCCGTTCTCCAGGACTGTTTGATAAGGTTTATGATATGTTCCTACTTTTTAACTGTGCGTTTTCCTGGTCACATTTATCTCTGGTGTCTGTTTCAAGCATTTCATCTGAAGTAATAAAGCGAAGCGGGTTGCTCTTGGGGCACTGAGGTGGCTCTTTTATACACTTACAAACGCTGAGTTTTGGGGAAGCCCTGTGCGATAGCCCTCCTTGCCTCCTACCTGCCAGCAGATGGCTGCCACTCTCTTATGGAAGTGAGTGGCTTCATTGCACAGTTTATCTCGTGCTTCGCAGAAAATCAGAGTGCTGCAAAATGCTCTGTTTGTCTAATCTATGACAGGCCTGGCTCCAAATGTATAGTCTGCCAATCTGAAAGCCCAAATGACTGACAACATCCGTTTGGAAGAACTGTTCAAGGTTCAAAGGCAGAAACCGGTGCTGCTGCTGTGCATGTAATACATCAGCTGAACCTTCGCAGTCCCAGATGCTGCCTGAGCTGTGAAAGTGAAATCAGGTTTGAAAAAGTTCTCCCTTAACAAAGGATGCACATTATTTGAAACATCCTGAACATTTTTGTTTGTTTGTTTGTTTAGAAAGTGCAGGTCAGGATCCAGACTTGGCAGCTTGTCCTGACTTCCTCAAGGAGCTGAACAAATGTCCCAGGTCCAACCAACCTACTTAAACTCTGGGAATGTTTTGGGCTCCTCTCTACAGCAGACAAAAGATTTCTGTATTCAGGCTGCCTAATAATGAAGAATTATGTCTTTTTTTTTTTTAATTAAAAAAAACCCAAACCACCAACAAAAAAACCCAAACGAACAAATACTCAACCCCAAAAAGCTTCCTCTAAATGGAGAAGGATTTTGATTTAGCTCTGATAAACTTGGTTTTGCTGTGTTTTCTTATCAGGATTGTCACCCCTGAGATAGCCTGCCTTAGCTGAGCAGTGCTCATGGGGCAGCACCAGCTTCTGAGCAGCAGCACTTCTTGCTCCTCTGGCATTGCCAGGACTGTGTAACTTCAGCAGTAGATTCAGAGGTCTTTCCATGGGGTTTTTTGGACTCCTAGCATGAACAAACCAGATTTTAGGTCCTGAGAATTGTGAGACAGGAGGGGAGAGACCCTCCTGTTCAGAGTAAAGTGGGGCAATTCTAATGTTTTATTGGCAGTTTCCTGCCCCAGAGATCCTGCGCTCAGTCGGACGTAGCTGCTGTTGGCTCTGGCTGCGAATCTGTTGTGCAGCCTGAAGTGTTTTATATGGACTGATCGTTTGTCTTCTTGTGGCACCAGAAAACATGCTCATTCTGTGCTGCTCTCTGTACCAAAACTAAATAAACACAAGCCATGATCTGTAGCATTTGCAGAGTAAAAGGAAAAAAAAAAAAAGCCAGAATGCCCTAAATCTCACTTTACCAAGGGACCATGGTGCATTGGGTGTTTTAGTTTTATTTAAAGCAATGATAATTAAACTGCGTGTCTACTTAAGGGGTTTTGAAAATCCTCTGTAACGTGATGAAGACATTTTACATGCACATTGCTCAAATAGTGCTTCTGAGGTTGTCAGGTCTCAGGTGGACCTTTAAATGATGGAGCTGAAGCACTGAGGGCTTCTCCCAAGCTCTCTGAAGTGAAAGGGAGGTAACAGCCAGTGAGCTATTCTACTAGCTTAAATTTTGCCTGAATCGGGTTTCTAGCTACATTGCAATACACTTCTAGAAAGCTGAGTATGTCTTAAGACTTACAGATTTAGTGCTATTCCCTGGGGAAACTTTAGGTAGTATCTGTCAAACTGTGTATCAGAAGATCATTGAAAATATGTTTATTTTATTCTGGTTTTATCACTATGGTTAGTGATATAGATGTACACAAGCGAGATATGCACCTTATCTCTGGCATCAGATACCAGAGTAAGTTGCTGTGGTTCAGCAGTTCATCATAGAGCCTGTTCATGCTAGGGGTGGTCTCATGCACTTCAGGAACATGAAGTGGCAAGGTTTGCTGTATCCTCATGCTGCTGAGCTGTTCCTGGTTCCTCTAAACCAGTGTTTATTCCAAAAGTGACAAAGTTATCCCTGCGCTGAACTCTGGTGATTGCTTATGCCTCTAAAGGCATCGATACATTTGCATGTTGTGGTTGTTTTGCATTTAAGGGACTGCAGGTTTGGGGACAATTTGCTTATATTGTTTTTTCGCTGAATTCTGCAAAACTGGACTTTGGAGGCTGAATTGATGGTTGTGACGGGGGGAAAAAAAAAAAGCTTGAAAAATTAGGAAGAATGCTAAGAAATGGTTCCTGTGAGTTTTTTTTAAAGGTCCTCATAGCAGTGCTGCAGTGGGTTTCAGAACAGTTTTTGAAAAAAAAAAAAAAAATGCCGTGGAGGAAGGCAATGTGAACAATGCAATACAAAATGGGGTAAACTTTGAGACTTTGTCTTTCTATACATTATTCATTGCGCCTAGTGAAAAGCAACTTGGCTTCTCATGTGTTTTTGATGGCCAACTGGAAATGGTGAAAATGTTTGTAACTTCTATTGTGTTTTTTTCTAATTAGACAAGGCAAATAGTTTATGAAGAGGAAGGACAGAATTAATCATGGGCTCTTGCTCATCACAGCTGTGCTCTGAATGCCTGACAGAGCCACTTTATGGCATATAATTCAACATATAGAATAAATGTACTACAAAGGACATAGTTTTCAAAGCATTTTCAGTGGCGATCATGTTATTTTGCAAAGTCCTGAGCACAACTGATTACAATTGAACTGAATGAGAACTGTGAGATGCTTTGGAAAGTGAAATCCTTGCTGGCATTTTCAGAGGAGATCTGAATCTGGATTACAGCTTTTTATGCAATTTGGATATAATTTTCATGTCTAATTTGGTGGCTGTGTAAGCATATTGTTTTCTAAAGGCAGTTGGTTACCTAAGTATCCAGCTATCTCTTTGGGTTTAAAAGCATAGAAATCAGGAGGTTCTGAGGGTATTTTCAAGCCATATGATTAAAGTCTTCTATGTCAATTTTAAGACTAGAAGCTGTATTTATATTCTATATGAACTATATGTATGTTTTCTTGAATGATCTGGTGCCAGTAGCAATCATACTTAATGTTTCGTATTAACTTCAAAATGTATATTACTTAGTATTACCTTTTTAAAGAAATATTAACTAGTTTTTTTATAGCTCTTCAACTGTTTTTCTTTCATCTTTAACCAAATCTGAAATACTTCTGCTGTACTATTATTTTAAAAGCCCTCTCCCACTTTTGCTTTAGTAAGAGTGTCCACATTTAAGAATGTCACACTTTGAATTGAAAAAGAGTAATTTAGGTTTACGGGCTGTAGCTGAAAGTGGCTTCTCAGTCTTTTACCTGAGCCAGACTTCAAAAATGATTCACTTGCGAATGGATGTTTGTCTGCCTTGTATCTATGTAGTCTGAACAACTGACCTACAAGTGCAAATCCTATCTAGATATGCAAATCTCATTAATTTGCAAGTTTAAGTAGTTGTGTCCACACTTTAAAGGTCTGTTTTAAATCACTTTGAGCACGCTACTGACAGACATAACCGTGAATGTAAATGTTAGTTCATAAAATATCTAGCATAAAAGAGAGGGTATAATTCTCTGTTACATCATTATTATATTGCAGTGATGCCTGTAATATCCAGGTTGATGTGAAAACTGAGTTGAATGGAATTGTGGCTTATTTGGCTCTCAGTTTATCTATTGTTAGAACAAAATGTTCACAAATTTCCATTTTATTTTGTAGTGTTTGTATATGGTATGCTAAAACACCTGACTTATAAACTCTGCCAGCTCTGGTTGAAAATACTGAAAGCATTGCAACTACACAGATTAGAGTGTCAGAGAGATTGCCTAAGTGTCTGATTATGGAGGTACTTAGTGAAAACAAACCTGGTCATTTCAAATCTTTTGCAATTGTCCCATGTGATATGGTGTAACCATATTGTGGATGTTGGATCAAATACACTTTTGGCTATTGATTTTTAAAGCACCAGTTTTCATGGAGTGGAATGGTATTCTTGACTTGATTATTTGTATTATAAATTACAATGGCTAGTCTGTTGTTAGCAGACAGATTTAAAACGTTGTCTCAGTGCCTGATATCATGTACACTGGTGTTTAGGAGAGTTAAGACCCTCATAATAATAGATCATGGAAAACAAATTTTACTCCTTACTGGTATTTGATACTTATTTCAGTATAGCAAATCAAAGTTTTACTGGGTTCAGAAATGCCAAAGCAGCATGTTTTGTACTCATCAAAAAAATATCAGCTTCTGGAAGTGAAGAACATCTGCATCTAAAACACACCAATTAGCAAGAAGACATGAGTGATGCTAACGTTCTCATTCTATTTTTGGTCACTGTCTACGTGATCAGGAAAAAACAGAGATGCTATGGCGTTGATTAACTCTTCTTATTCCTTTTTTTTAAAGCATTTCTTCTCATTTTCAGTAGAGAAACGTTGATGAACAAAGCATGCCGGTGAAGACATATAAATATGGCTAGAAGAACTGAGCAAATACATGGTCATTGGAAATTTACTTGATATATTTACTAAATATTCTGCAGGCTACACAGTATGATACACTGTAGCCTCCCATACAGAAGGCCAAGAAAAGGCCTATATATTTACATAAGTCATATTTGTATAGCTAAAGCTTGAATTTTCACATCTGCAATTTTTATTTAGTTTTGACATGTGTCGTCTTACTTGACATTGTCTTTTAAAACTGCAATGACAGTAAGCAAAAGGAACATGTAAATTTAAATTTCAAAATCATTTGAAATCATCTTCAATGGAAAAAATAGCTTTGAGGTCAGTTTTCTAATGCAGTTCTCTCCCTTGGGAGCAATCATATACCTTTTGGATTACTTGATACTTGTCTACACATATCTCAATGTCATCTTGATTCAGAAGTGACTTCTACAGACATTGAAAAACACTGCACCTGTCTGTGAAATACTGTGCCACCATAAGTGAAATATAGAAAAGTTTTCATTTGTGGTTATTTTTTCAGTCTTAATTGTGAAAATGTGATCAGATTCATAGCTATTTGAGTGTGTGAGGTTAATATTTGCATCCCATGAGCATTCAGGTAAGTCATACTCAGCTGCTCAAATGTTAGGTGAAGGCAATCTCTAGAGGAAGGTAAATGGTGAAACAAACTCACTGGAAAGTTTGTTTGCAGTTGCAAATATTCTTTGTGTTGTTGAAGTAAAATTTAGTTGTTCTTACCCTCTCAGGAAATTTTAAGGGATCTGTCATCCTGAGAAACAGGCAGGAGCTCTGTTCTGTTTTGCTGGCAAAAGATGAGGAGCGGTCCTCTGGTGCAGTCTGGTGTAGCTGTATTGCTCGAAGTGCTTTTAAAAATATGACCCAAAGTCTGGATGCGAAGTAGCTAAAGACTTGGCCTTGATCCCTTTGAAATTGTTGTCCTCCTTTGTTCCCTGAAAAGTTTCAGGGTTTGTGATTTGCTAATTTATTGCCATCTTACACCACATTGTTTCTTATTCCAGCCCTGATCTGTTTGGAACTATGTATGATGAGATTTTAAAACCAGTAATTGGTACCAAACCGTGTTGGCAGAAGAAATCTTAGTAGAACCTGTTAAACTTTCTTTAAACTCGGTTGACTTTCAGAGAAGAGAGATGCACAGTTAGCATGGCTGCCTTTTTTTACATGGGTGTCTTTATTTTTAGTAACTTTGTTATAAGATAATTGTCTTTTTCCAAAATCACTCGCTGAAAAGTCTGTTGAGAACATCCTTCAGACTATGGGAAAACATAAACTTATAATATATTGTAATCCTTTAGTTCTTCAGTCTATGTGTCTAAATATTTCACAACCACCCAAATATAGCAGAAGGTGAAGCTTTAAATTAATCAAGTAGATTTTGCCTTTTGTGTAACAAGGCAGAGTGAACACCTGAGCCCTCACTAAGGATGTAACAGACTCAAAGACATAACAGACAATCATTTTGATACTGATCATAAAAAAATACATCAGCTGAAAGTTGAATTGGGTTTGCAATATATACAACCAGTAGCAAATAATTCAGTTACTTGCTGTTCATGTGAACTGTGTTGGAAGCTGTTCAAGGCTTAGCTTGAGAACTTGTGTGACGTCACAGGCATGTGCAAAACATAAGGAACATCTTAGCTACACTTGCTCTTTTTCTTCCTTCCAGAGGTCAGGTGTTGTAAGTCAGTGATACCTAGCACAGCCTTTTAAATGGACACCAATGGCCATTCATCAGTGAAATCCCTGACAGCCTGATTCAGCCCCTTTGAAGTGAACGTGAAAGTTCCCATGCCATTAGCAGTGGTGAAGGCTCTACACCTGCTTGTTGAGCTGCAGTTTGAAGCCATACCTTAATGACTTTGAAGCTGATTTACAAATATTTTAGTGTTGTTTTATCTCAAATGTTTAGCAATTTTCCTGGTCCTGTCAGGTAAAACCAACTCAGGAGTTAATTATTGCTATTTGAAGTGTAGCATATGGGGAAATAAAAAATGTATTCCAGGTACAGCAATAAAATGAAATCCTAATTTGTCATTGGGTAAAACTGAGAACAAAAGAGGGCACCAGTTCTCCACACATCCCAGGTTTAGTGTGTTCATAGGTTTCCCTCTCCAAGTGTGGAGCACTGATATTGGAACAATTATCTTTTTGGGGTGGAGTGAAATCTGTGTTTACTTATATTTGCAATTTCAGTGGAATCCTTCCAATGCTATTTATGAGACCTTGAAGAGACTCCGAGATAACGAGCATAAAGCTCATTGCAGAACAGCAGTAGCCTCTATTTTAATCCTCTAGACCAGATGTGTTGAAGACACCTATAGCCTTGTTGCTGCAATGGTGTAATAGTTGTGACCTTTTAAAGGGACCACTTAAGTTATGCAAAATTACACAGAATAGGGCAACACACACCATCAAGCTTCTTTTCCTACACCAAGGGTGGGGTGGGTTTGCACCATGTTGGAGTTGTAGAGACCTCCATATTGTTTTTACAGGCTCTGTTCCAGAGTCCACTGAAATGGATGAGAAGATGTCTTCAGAGCTAAATTGTGGTGACTTTGCTGGGTTTCAGACCTTGTTCAGAAAGCTCACAGCATCTTTTTCTGTGCTGCTGACCAGTGGGTCTCATTACCTCAAAATTTTATCATTTTGGTCGGCAAGAGTTACAGATGGTGACTAGCCCCAGTCTGTGGAAGAAAAAAAGAATTAGAAAAAAAAAAATTTCCACCTTTTTCTCTTGCTTCACAGTTCATGAATATACTGGTCTTCTGTGTTGTGTTGGCTATGTAGCTTCCCTCGGGAAAGCAGATGGGTAATTTTGCACAGCACTGGAAAATGTGATTGCAGCATGGGTAGCTAGTTTAAACCTAGTTCAGCTAAAATATAGGGAGCCAGTACCTTTGGCGTCAATCTCTAAAGGGCTGGAATAGACCTGTTACAGTCACACTGCTATCGCTACCCCATAGGCAGGCTGAAACCCTGAAGTGTCTGAACTCTGGTGTGAACTGAATATCCTGAAAACCGAGCAGTGGAAGTGTGGGTAGTACCACTGCTCAAATGGCTGTTAAATGAAGTTCATCATTTATATATCAAGTATAATCTTGTTCCAGCTATTTCCTTAGTTCTTTCATTTGAGCTTTGATTTAAGTGGTAGTATATTTTCTAAAGATAGCCAACAGGTAACCCAACAAGAATAGGAAATGATCCTATACATACTAGGTATTCCAGCTGCAACTACAAATGATAGAAAAAAATAAAATCACAGCACTTTTAACATTGTTATTTTGAAATGGTATTATTTAAATTTCAGGCATTTTCAACATTCCAGATTCCTTGAAATTAAGAAATGTACTCGATATTTATCCTATAGCTTTTTAGGTTTCTCACTTTAGTGCCTTTGTTGACCAGTAGGCTCTATTTACATTAGGCTCTGTGTGTCAGTGTAATTAAAAGTCAAGCCAGTGATGTTGCTTAAGCTTCAATGGAAACACTGAAATCCTCTGGCTTAAACTCTGAATTTGGGTCTGGCATAACTAGATAATGACTAGGCATCAAATGGTTCAAATATCTTTGCATTATAATTGATCTCTCTTACATACCTATCAAAATTTCTTTCAGAATTTAAAACAGCCTGAGGCTTTTCCCATGTAAAAAGTGGATCCTGCCTTTCCCAGATTTGAAGAGTTGATTCCAGCGAGGTTTGCCAGTGTTTGGTTCCTCTTAAGTGCTTGCTATTTCTGTACAATTCCCTGAAGTGTATGATGGTTTATTCGATTTCATTAACATTTGGAAAGGATTTGAGGAATTGCATGAATTGCATGGTTTGGTCACTACAGTAAAAAGATAATAATGCTCTTGGGAGAAGCTGAATGTGGAAATTGCATGTGAGAAGTTGCGTGTCCATCCTTGGAGGCTGTAACAGCCTTTCTCTATGATGTGCTATAAAGTTTTAACTGCTCTAATCAGCAAGGACCATCACTACCACTCATGTCAGAGGAATGGCTCTCTTATATGATAACATCTGAAGGCTGTTCTCATTGATGGCCATGCCTATATATAATTTTGTAAGCATGAGACCATGCTCAAGTCCAAACTTGTTGCATATTGAAATAATTTGGAGGGAAGGCCACCGTGAGAGGATGGGCTGGGATCTGGCATTGGATGGGGGAAGCTTGAATTCACATTACGTCTTTCCATGTGCTCAGTCGTGCCTGTATTACAGGCACAGTTATAAAGCCATTTTCTTTATGTAGCTATCTCTTTCACCAGGTATGTAATGCCATGCAGTGGTGTCATGCTGCCAGAGCAGAGCAGACTAGTTATCTAGTTTCTGTTCTTAAAAGAAATGTCATTAGTAGGAAGGCAGCAGGGGGGTTGGAGGCAGCTGAGCTACACTAATCCACTTGCTGGCAATGACAGCCCACAGTGTGCTCTGGGCTGCTCTTCTACGAGTGCTTTAAGCCACAGTCCATGTGAACTAGCTGATAAGTGTTGATATGACTCCTGTATTTCAGCAGCATGTTACAAAGGTGTTTGTGGAGTCTTGTGAGTTGTTTTGGTGAATTTGGCAGGGATGTGAAAGGACTTGTGCGATGTGGAACAGTGAAAAGAAATGCATATCACTTAGTATTTTAAATAGGTTTTTGCAAGACTTCAGAAGAGGTTGCAGTGATTCCTAGGTCATAACTTGCTGGCAATGGTTTGCCCCAGAGACCTTCCAGCATTGCTTACAGCCATGGGAAATTACAGTTAAAAGAGGTTGCTATCACAGCAGCCCAGGTTGACAGCAAGAATAAAATAGCGTGTGGCCTGCAGCAGGTTCCTTGCTCAGTATCACTGCCTGTAAAACAGCAGAAGTGCAGGAATACTATTGTAGTAATATTGAAGTAGTCTCTCTCTTTTTTTGAACTTGAAGGTCCTTATATGTTAACACAGTCATGTATGTGTTACCCAGCATTTTGGGATGATAATACAGGGTTTCATCTCGAGTCTTTGAAAACTGCTTACTTTGAAGTCTGAAATGCTGTGTATGACGTAGCCACTTCGTGGGAGTAGGGTTTCCCTGCTCTAAATTAAAAAGAAAAAGCTTGATTTTATTTTTTTCTTTTCTTTTAGAAACAAACTAGTTGTGAATGAGGTGCAGAAAAACTTATCAGCATACTGTCGCTGTAGTCTCTTGTGCTGAGAATTCAAGCTGCAGTTTACATCACTCCCTCCTCCCTCAGCCCTTCCCTCCCCACCTCCTCTCCCTGCACCATACATGTGTTTAATCTTAGACATGGGTGTAAACCTGTCTATCCCTTATTTTGCATCCTTTGAGTATTATTATAATCAGGCCAGTTTATTAAGAATTAATGCCTCTTAGTGAACTGAAGATAATGGAATGGCCACATTTCTTCTTGTGCTGGACTGTGATTTACTAATAGGAGCTTCTAGGGAAAGGATCATAAAAGAGTGAGGCCCCCACCTCTGGATTAATATTTAATCAGGTGTTAAGAGATCCTAGAGTTCCTAGCAGAAACCTGCAGGGGAAATGAGAGGGTCCTGCATCTTAAAGGGGCAATGCAATTATAATTAAAGGCTTGATCCAAAGCCCATGGACATAACTGAAAAGCTCCTGTTGATTTGAACACCTTTGGATCTGGCCCAAAGGGAACCAAAAATAATGGATGTTTTTGCATGTAAGACAGAGAAAGACAGACATACTTTTTTAAAATTTATTATTATTATTTCAAAGGTATCAAACAAGGTTAACATGCATGGTCTAAATTTAAAATGAATTGGATGGAAAAAGTCTGCTTCTAAAGACGTGCATCAAATGAGCCGGGGGCCAAACTGTTCCAAACTTTTAAAATATGTGAATATGAATTTAGATGGCTTATTTCTTGTATTTCATGGTTAAATAAGCTTCACTGAGAGAATTGTGGCAGTTGAATTGTTCTAATTCTCATTATGGTTTGTGGACTACAGATCAATAATCTGTTTTTAAGTCGGCACAGATCAGTTCAGTTTACAAACAAAATCTGTCCCCGGTTCCCTAAATCAGCTGTAGCCGCAGCCTCCACAGCCCTCTCCACTTGCAGGAGCAGATCAAGTGTGGTTGCTCTCAGACTGCCTTTGCAAATGCCTCAGTGGGACACAGCCCTCCAGACCACCCAAGAAGAAAGTGCAGGTAGCCCATCTGATGATGCATCTTGTAAATCTGCAAAGTAAGATTTCTGCAAAGTAAGTGCCTTCTTCAATTACTGTACCATGTTTCCAGTTGTTACTGGGTTATTTCATCATAAAGCTGGGCCTACGGATTTACCAGGGCCTGAAAAAAATGTTCTTGACTTGGAACAGGGTGTTGGGGGGGGTGGGTTGTTGGTCAATATAGTTGACTACTGTGTTTCAAACTTTGCTCTATAAGAAAAGCCTCCAGCTGACATGAAACCCCTGATAAGCAGAAAGGAGGCAAAAATCAGGGTTGTGTTGAGGCTTTCCTTCCCAGCTGAGGTGGGAGAGGAGTGGCTGCTCTGCTCTTGGAGTGGCTGAGAGAGAATGAACTTGACCACGGCAGCTCTCTTCTTGCTAGAGAGAATATTTTGCCTTCTGGTGGGTGTGTGTGTTATGAGGGGCTGCCCAGCTAAGCTATTTATATGATCTTGTGTCATCCTTTTAAATTGGCCTTTCAAACCAGTATCACCAGTATGTATGAACATACATTAAAACTGCACAGGAAGAAAGCACACATAGCTGCCCAGTGTGGCTTAATAGGACCTATTGTATTTCATTGCAGGCTGCCATGTCCTAGGTCACTCTGTTTCAATTGATCTGAGTTTGCATCTGCTCTCCACCTATGCTGGTTTTGCATTTGTGCTAAATATAGTGTAGGTGAGGGACAGTGATTAGGACTGTGTTTGTATCAACAGGTCTTCTCTCGTTCTCTGTGTACATTCTCTGGATGCCTTGCACAAGTTAACTTTGTGCAGTATAATATTGAATGATAACATGGTGCATTACATCTAGTTAATCTAGAAAACCTGCTGGTATTCCTTCAATTGATTTTGGCTATTTGCATTAAAAAAAAAAAAGTATCCTAAAACACAAGCCCATAGTTAAAGTGCTTGTATGAGTGATAAATCCTTTGAGAGAATGTAGGTTAGACACTTTTTGTTCTTTGCTTTGTGCTTTTTGCAATTGACTTTTGAGCATGGATTCTAGTCTTCATGCAAAGTTACAACTGTTTCTAACCTACAGAGTTCAACAGAAAACCATGAAGTGCTGCATCTTCCAAAACAACAGTGGAACTGAATTTCTTTAGGTCACAGACGGGGTCTTGAGAGAAACTTTATCCTACAACCCATTTTTCATCTTGTTTAGGCCAACCTTCCTCCACTGAAGACAGTAGCACACTGCTGTGGAAACTATATTGTGTGTTTAAACGTGGAACAGTGACATAAGGAAAGTAGTGAGTGTGACTGTCAGCATTTGCAATGAGCAGTGGCAGCCAGAAATAAGAGAGAACGAGGTGAGAGTAACGAGGCAGTTCCTCCAGTGCCATCAGCAGATGTTTTGAGGGTGGTTGTTGGGTGCGTACTGAGAAGCTCTTCGTGTGTGTCTAGTGCACAAGACTGAATATACAGAGGACAGGAAAAGGCAGAAGTCATTGATGTACAAGCAATAAATCTACAGCTGCATCATTGCATGAGCAATTCCACTATGTAGTTAGGCACAGGGTAAAAAAAATAGCATAGCTTTGAAGGAACTAGTCTTGGGGTGCCATGGGACATGTTCCTTGTGTGGTGGCAGAGCAGAACAATGGAGTTTTGCTGCCTAGCACTTCTGAATCTCTTCAAAGATAGAGAGAATCACACTGTTCATTAAAAAAACCAAAGCAAAGCTAAGTATTTTGTCACCCACACCATACAACATCTTGGCCTTAAGCTCACTTCACTTTTTTTTTTTAAACTGTTAATTAAAATGGTTCATATAAAAACAAACAAATGAATTTTCTTAATGTTATGCAATTTTGAGGGACTGTTGGAGAAAGAAGCTGGAGGAAGATGACTCATGTACAGAACAAGACTAGATTTTTTTTTTCTTCCCCTATCCATTAAGAAATGTAGACATTTAGAAAGAAATGGATGGATACTGTGGAACTGGATATGTTCAGTCCTAATAGCAAAATTCTTGAGACCTGTATCTAAACCCAAGATATTGTTAATAAGCCTCTTCGCTCCTCTTTCCTGCAGTCATCTTTTCATTCATTTGATGCTTCTGATTTCATTGGAGAAATTGGAAAACTTTTTAGCAGAATTTTTAAACTACTTGTTTGTGGGTGTCCCATGTCTGCCCCCTGCCCCTTGGCCTGGCCTTTTGGAATCAGATATTAGGAACAATACTTTAAGAATTGAAACCTATAACTACAGAAATTTTTTTTGCCTCAGATTTACACTGAAAAAATTGATCTGATTGTACCCTAGAGTTTTCATGATCTGAAGGCAAATAAAAACAGGCTGTATGTTTTTGTTGGTTTTGTTTTTATCATCTTGAGGTCTTTGCAGCTACCTCAGGCTCCATAAAAAGTTAGGATGCCCAATTTTTGCACTTTGAAGTATTGCAGTACAGTCCATGTCTTTGAGGATTGACAGCACAGAGGTGCAGGGATAAAGAGGGCATGTGTGAAGCAAGAAAAGCAGGGAGCAGAGATGGATGTGGAAGCTGCATCTACTAGATCTTAGCTGGGATCCTGAAACACAAAGCTAAATAGCCATCTCTCTCATAATGATTGTTCCCAGAGAAAGACTTTCCCTGAAAATCTCTTTCCAGCACCACCTAATAGGCAAGGCTTATTTCAGAATTTTATTCCAGCTCATTTAAGTTTAGGGACCTTCCCTGTTGCTCATTAATCTCAAGGAAAAATGCAGATGAGAGAAGTTCAGTCGGTGTGCAGCCACTCTAGATGAATCTGGGCAAGGTCTTTTCTTTCTTCCTGCTGGCTGAAGGTCAGGAGCCATGGCTGTATTAAAACACCTCAACAGAACAGTACCCAATTACACAGTCTCTTGTAAGGGCTGGAGATTGCAAGACCATTACTATTGGATGGGAAGATCTGGATCTCCCCATAATTTGGTGGGAGATGAGAAATGATCAAAGAAAACTGACTGGTGTTTGAAATGGAGTAGGGAAGGAACTTTTGCTTTTAATGAAACAGTAACAGCTGCTTTGTGATTCAGCCTGCTGCTCTCTCTTGAAAATAGTACAAAATTGTCCATTAGTGGCACATAGCACTGCAATAAAACTTATGAAAATTATTTATTGCTACATGAAGCTGTATAGTTCCTTCTTATAAAGCAAGATATAGCAGAAGTGGGGTAAAGGCCAAGCATTTAGTATTTAGTTCCCAAATTCTAAGGTCTTGCCTAATGTGAAATGTATCCTTTGCAATTAAGAGTAGAAGATAATGAAGTTTATGACAGTCCTTATTTTTTCCCAGGGAAAGTTTGCCAGTCTGGGCCTGGCCACAAAGCAGGTAATCTCCAATTCATGCAAACCTTATCTTTGCTGAGAAAAGCTTTGTTCTTTTCTCAGAACATACCTATTAAACTCGCTTTCCTTTTTGTTGAGAGAGAAGTCCTTTCTTGCAGATGCTGTTGAATGGGAGTTTGTTGTCTGTGCAATCTAGGAGTGTCTCACAATCAACCAATCCTTGTCCCCTTGGTGTCTGAGAGCTTCAGTAGGTAACAGCAGGTAGCTGAGCTGATCAGGCAAAAGCCTCCTCATCCTGTGGTCAATGGGAATTTCGCCACTGACTTGTTAGAGTCAGGATTTCAGCCCTAATGTTCTCAAAGAGATATCGATAATACATGGTGGAAAACACAACAACGTATTTTATCAGAAAAACGAGCACAAATGTGCAAATAAAAACACAGAGATAGTAAAGGTCAAAGCTGTTTAATGGGCCTCCATAAAGTTATGTACCACTTAAATCCTAATTAACTCCTATTTCGGGCGTTTCAGTGGGATTTAATAAGTAGGCTTGTGGAGAACCTCTGCACAGGGTTGAATTTCAACCTTCGCAAAGAAAATGGGAGGAGGTTAGTTTACATTAGGCATCTGTGTATTTTGTTCCCAAAGTAGCATTTAGGAAAATGGCCACAAACAGCACATGCTGTGTTATAGCTAGCAATTTAATTTGCAGGCATGAACATATAAAATCCATGATAGGGTGAAGTTTGCATTGCTGCGAGTGTTGTATAATGGAAGTACTCACAAAAGGCAGAAGGCTGAGGAACAAGTGGCATTTCAAACCTCTGAGTTTACCACAGCCTCACGTATTTTGCATTATGGATACTTTTCTTAGGTTTCTTGTATTTCAAATGGTTTACTTATTGTAGAAACAACGGGACTGCATTAGCATGGGTGGAGCTGAGTGGTGTTGCTACAACGCAGAAAAAAAGTCAGTTTATTCTGTGGCTTACAATTTATTTCATGGTTGTTGAAATATCAGTTTAAGTGATGATTATGTTACCCAAGTATGTGGTATACTGTCTCTGCGTCTAATATAAACAATTACTGTATATGGGTTGCACGTGTGGTTATAATGTGATGGTGTGGTGTGGTACTGAGATTTTATCAGGTTTGGGCTGGTCACATTACTCACCAATTCAGACTTCCCTTTGGCCAAAATCTTAATATCTATGCAGGTCATCCCAAATGAATGCGAGCAAAACCTTTATACCACAAGTCTATCATCATATATTCCACTGTTGGCACGTATTGAATAAGCATATTATAGATTCAGTGTTTGCTGACTCCTTAAAAGCACTTGTGGGACTCTACCTGGAAGGGTTGACTTCTTCATTGTCAAAAGTCCCATGGGACAAACTGTTGAGGAAAAAAAAAAAGAAAATGATGATTTCTTTAAGAACCTCTAGATAGTATTTCTTTATAATGTAATAGCTTGGTGATTCTCTGTGTCTCCTCAAGATTTTTTGGCAATGTAGGCATAAGTGGTTTGAGCTCCTTGAAAGTGAATAGGGAATTTGCTCTGTTCAGTAGCACGTTAAGGTCACAAGATACCGGACTCTAAATCTGCCATCCTTGTCATCTGTTTTCTGAAATTGTACCACAGAAAAATTAGTTTCAGAGTTGCAAAATGTGGAAAATAAAAGCGTTTCTATTCATTTCAATCTCATTCCTGGATCCTAGTGATGCATTTGGAGTTGTAGGGTCAAAGACTGTGTGAGTGGGATGTCTCCATGCCTAGTCTGTAAAAGCAGGTAGAAGTGCTGTCAAACACTGACTGTGGTTTTATGTGCTCCCAAAGACTCTTCCCACCCCTGGTGCAGTGTTTGGCAGGCTTACAGCCAGCCAGGCTAACCCTGATGGGAGAGCTGGGCTGGGTATGAAAAGTGGCCCCATCGCCAAGTCTCTGAGAACAGTCAAAGCTCTGCTTTTGGTTAGTTAGGGGAGGAAGTAAAGAGGAAGGGATCGGACAGCTTTCCCTTCCTAGCAGGCAGATAATGTTACCATCTTAAAATGGCATTTCAGTCTTGCTTCTTCCTCAAGTTCCCTCCCCCCATTCTCCCTTCAGCTTTAATATCTAGGTTTGTCTGATTTTAAACTGGGTTATTTGAATGTCAAACTTTCAATAACACTTTAATAGAGGTGTCCATTAACCCATGCTAAATTACAGCAGAACATCTCTGGAAATACATGTGACATCCACATGAATACCAAATGAATTCATTAGGATCAGCGCTATTACAATGAATACCAAATGAAACCCACAATGATGGGGACATCATCTTTCTGTGAATAATCGACAGCGTTCCTTTGGCACTAGTCAAACACATCAGCTGTTTGTTTCCACTGATGAGAGGTGGCAGTCTAGGTTTTGGTTAGATAAACAAATGATGACACCAATAATCACTTAGTTGGTGGCTGTAATGCTTAATAATCACATCCTGATATCATGCATACTAGAAGCAGTGCTGCACTTTTTATGCATAATGAATCCCAAACACTTCATAAAAGGTGATAACTTTCTTTGACCACTGAATATATTATTTATAAAAGTGCTCCTTTCTCTTCCCCCTCCCACCCTTGGAGATCCTTTTAAATTTTTTTTATCATGTAGAATACACTGGTAGCACATCTTAGGCTATGAGGTCTCTTCTTATACATAATTTATAAAACAATTTACAAGTGATTTATTTTTAGCAATAAGATAAAACACGGTGTGAAGGGTTTTGCCAACAGAGATATAGATGGTTTGGGAGTAATACTTGTGGAGGAGCCTGGGGTTGAGTGAAATTTATTTTTCTGTTTTCTCCTGAGGTGAACCTTAAGGAGACTACTTTCACACTCGTTTACATAATGCACTAAATACACACACTTCCCTAAAATTGCATGAAGTTGTATGGCACCATGTTTTAGATGGCCTTGAAAAATACCCTTTAACTGAACGTTCTGGTAGTTAGATCTTGTTGGTAGATACAGTAAGAATGTCCTCTCCAGATGCTGTCTGGTTTAATGACTGGGTCTTTCTGGCTGAAGCCCCTACTCAGTGGTGGAGCTGCTGATGTCCACATAGATGATGTAAAACTCTAGTTTATAATATGTAACTCGTTGATGAAGGAGGAAGGATTGTGTTATTTCCTCTCTCCCAGGAGATGGCAGTGTTTAAGAGCATTAGCAGAGCATCTTGCACGTCATTAACTTCACATCCTTGCACCAACCCTGGTTCTCAACAGTCAGTAATACACGAATCTCATGGTAGTAGTCTAATGGAAGCAGGAACATGGGTTGACCCAAGGATGGAGAGACGGCTGTGTTGCAGAAGAACCTCTTTATGTCAGCTGTGGCGGTCTCTGATATGAATTAGTTACTGTTTGGGGCTTGTGTGTAGCAGGATGTTCAAAGATGTTGACCTTGTAACTTTGCTTTTGTCCTAGCCTGCAGCTGTGCATACTGCAATAGGAAAACCCATCTAACTGGCTTTCTTTTATACTAAATCTTATTTCACATGGTAACCAGCATAGCACAAAATGTAATGAGTATCAGTGACAACACGTGCTTATCCAATAACCATTGAATGAAGTTCAAGCCTTTTCTGTCCCCGTTTCTTCAAAGAGATGTCAGGAAAAATTGCCAGTTCTCATTGGCTATGTAGAAACACTGGTCAAAAGTGATCCCTACCTGTTGGTATCACCAACTGGTGGCTTTCAAAATTGAAGCTATAGGCTGGGGTTTACAGCATTGCAGGTTGCACAGTCATTTATAACTATGCTATATGCCACCTAATCAGCATGCTGGATCTGCTAATCTGCTGGAGTGCTTAGAGAGCTTTTTAACTTTTTCTTTGTACACGACTATGTAAGACAATGGAGAGCAAGACTCCAAATCTTCCGTCTCTGTTTTTCATGTAACAGACTGAGCTGGTTCTGACTTTTGGCATTTATGCAACAGAGCTGGGGAAATGCCTAGCTACTGCAGGCTTCCAGGTAGGATCAAGGCACCGACACTTGTGTGCCCACAGGGAATGTCCTCCTGGAAGGTCATCTGAAAGGGTAAATGTATCGCGCCTTACCCAGAGCAGTGCCCATAGTCATGCTATGTCCTGACACTGAAAGGACTGCGATGTAAGAGGAGAGCACAGAGATTGGGGATATTCAGCCATTTTGGGGGGTCAGGTTGAAAAAAAACTGAGTAAGAAGCTGGAAGCCCTGTCTGTGCCGTTCTGGGGTCTGCCTTGTTGCAGAATTCCTTTCATGCTCTCTGCTCCTCAGTGTGTCTTGCCCTCCGCTCCTGGGTTATCACCGAGGTCTCCGTTGTGCAATCCTGGGCTTGAAATGGTTCAGCTTTCCAACTCCTAGGGAACTAATTTCCTACTAATCTATTTGTTTAAAATTAGTATCTGCAAAGTTATTTGAGGAGATGGGGGACATACACCCTGGAAAACTGTAAAGGCAGGCACTGCTTTCCTTTGCATCCAGAATTCAACAGAGCTGTCAGATAACACATGAGAGATGGTTAATAATAAATTAAAAACATCGCAGCCACAGGGAAACTGCATCTCTCCCCTCCCCCCAAACTCCCCCTCTCTTTTGCTTTTTTTCTACCCCATGGGCTTAATCAGCATCAAAGAGTAACAAATCCAATAAAATGTTTCCCTGAGCCAGGAACCAGCCTGAACTGGATAGGCGTGCACACACCAGCCTCTCTCCCTCTCCCCCTGACTGCTAGCCCCTTTGCAAAACAGCTGACAGTCGAGGTGAAGATAGAACAAAGGATGAGATAGGGAATGGTAAATCACAGAGCCACCCCCCATCTCTCATCTGGCGTTAGAGAGCTCTAATAGTCCTCCTGTGCTTTTAGGCTACTGGTTCAAAAAGAGCTTTTCCGGCTCCTGACTTGGTTTTTATCCCACTAAGATCAGAGATTCAGGGGGAGGAAATGAAAAGGGGAAAGCGTACATTAACATCTACTGATTTTCTCCCCCTAAAATTGAATTCAAACAAAACCAGTTCTGACAAATTGCAGCAGGCCATATGTACACCTCTGATGGCTTTATGGCCGTGGTGCTCCACAAACACCTGCCAGCGCCTTGCTGGGCTGCGAGTGATGCTGTGCTGGGAAGTGCTGCCAGGACCCAGCGAGGGTCTGTGCGGTCACCCCCTCCCCACCCTACCCTTGCAGGCTCCTCCTGTGCAGGGATACCTCTTTTCAGAGCTAGGGGAGATATAGATCACTCCTGAGCAGAATGAGAAGGTGGTGTTGGGCTGGATCTTCAGTGGTGAAAACTGATGTGGGTGTATTCGAAGTCAGTGGGCTGACATTGCTTTTCTGAAGCTGAAGATTCAGCCTAAGGTATCTACCTGTCTAAGAGCAGTGTGTGAGTACTCCAATAATGCTTATGGCTGAAGGAGATTAAAAAAAAATTTAAAAAAGGGTTAGGAGGAAGAACTAAGGAGAACATAGCCTCAGCAAGTTCTTCATTCTGTGCTGCTCTTTGTGGATCGCTGCTCTGGGTACATCTATGTCCCCCGAAGCTGTAATATCTAAGCACTTCCTAGTTATTAATATTGTAAGCACATCTTCTCCATAGCCTTGGAGAGAGAGTTGCCATCATTTCTGTCTTAGAGATGAAAACTGGAGCACAGAGGAAGGAAGGTTTTGCTCATGGCCAGGCAGAAAAGCCTATGGCAGAGTTAAGAAATGAATCCACATAACTCAAACTCTGCTGTATCAGATCATAGCCAGGAGAACATCCTTGCCTTTGGCCTGTCTGCGTGAGCCGTAACACTTTCAGGTGAGTTCAGGCATCAAGTCTGCACTGTGCTGAGTCCAACTTTCTAAATCTGCTGTTCTGTGCTAGAGCATAACCGTGCTAAAGGTAGAGATTTCAAGTAGCTGACAGACAGCTCCATCTGCCCGTGTAATGGACATCTGGACAGTGAGCACTTTATAACTCCAAAAGTTTGACTTCACCTTCCAGGCAAGATAGATTGGCTGTGCATTTGCCTGTGCATATGTCTTTCAAATGAGATCCCAGAAACCTGATCCTGTTTGATGTACATCACAAGAAAGATCCCTTGGCATTTTTCATAAGAATAGATATTCTTCTGCATTTCCTGTTGTGTAATAATTCTTCCTGTGTGTTGCTGTGCTGTGGGTGCTGTCACCTACTTAATACTTGTCTCCCAACAGATAGGTAGTCTGCAAGTGAAAATTTCTTCATTTGGACAGGCTAGGTGTAGGGTAAGAGGAGCCTGTGGCTCCTGTGCTGACCCACTGTATGGGGCTGGATCACATCTATAGCATATACAGTATTAGTCATGAGAGGCACTGTAGGAGGTTGAGGTGGTGCTGCTGCTGAAGTAATTCTATCATAACACTAGAAAATAGCCTTTGTGGAGAGAAAGTGCCTTGGATACACTTTCTCTGTATGGAGGTGCAGTTCTCCCCTATTAGAAGCTGTAGCATGGCTGGCACTGTGAACTAGCCAGGCTTTAATGAATGAATTAAAAAACTACCAAAGAATTCCTATGGAAATACAGACGGCATCCACATTATGGCCATAATTAATTAACCAATCAGTTATCGTGATGAATGCTATTTTAATGAATCAGTTGCAAATCATTTTCAGTTCCTATGGTTTTCATTGGGAGCACATTAATCACAGCAGACTCTTTGGGTTGCAGAGGAATGTGGGATGTAAATCCAAGACCTGAGTACATCTTTAACAGAGGTGAGCCAGATTCTCAGCGATCAGATCCAGATGCAGGTATGGAAACCTCTCCTGAAGGTCAGAGGCTTTTCAAACATGGAAAAATAGTGCTGGCACATTATAGCGATTGGCCCAGAGCATGAAACAAGCAGATCTGAAATGACCCAGGACTAGGATGGGATTTCAAACACTTTCAGATATGGACTTTCCTGCTAATTCAGTTTATACTGGGAAGAAGGTAAAGTAATGCATAGTAACTGTGAAATGTTGGATCAACCATACTGGTTTTGTTTTTTTGGGTTGGTTTGGGTTGGGTTTTTTCCTGATGTTAGATAAGGATTCTTGTAGATTTGTATAAATACAGTTGACTTTGGTCATACTGCACAGGAGAAGTGGCTGTCTGAATGGAACCATTTGAGGGACTGGGGTTAACTCTGTAAAGGCTGTTCTTGAATGTCTGCTTGGACATTGCATTATTTTCAGTTTAGTATCATTTATTCCTGTGGAGAGCTTGCATAGTTCTACCATCTCGGAATGCTTCAAAACAGCTGATCAACAGAAGCACCAATTTAACTTAATGATTAGACTTAAGCCCTTGGATCTAACATACTTATTTAACTGAGGTATTGCCAAAACTCACTGATTGCTCCTGGAACTAGCCAGAAGGCATACTGGCTGAGTTTGGTTGTTTTGTACAGCTATGCCTAAAGCTCCTTGGAGTTGGAGCTGCTACAGGGAAGTGCAACAAATACATCACAACACTCATAGCATTGATGTGGAGGGACACAGGGAGCACAGGCTTCTCTACTGCAGGAAACAGTGGATTTGTGATGTGGCTGGGGATTTTATTTATTTATTTTTTAAATTAAGAGATAGCTTAAAAAAGAAAAAAAGAAGTAGGGAGAGTTGACATGAAGTCTTGGGGGAAAAAAGTTCTAACCTGTTTGAGGACATTGATAGGCCCTGCATGTCAGGGCATTGTACTGAATGAAGAGAATCAAAATGGAAAAAACCTAAACCAGTTAGAAAATAAGTTAAGTAATCCACAATGTTAAGCTTGAGCCTGAGGTAGTTTTATAGTATATGTAACCGTATAAGCATTAGTTTAGGAACTGATCTCTGTAATGTACCTATTAAAAATGGCTTATTTCACTTGCAGCTAAGAAATACATAGATATTCCTCTTGCACAGCTGAGGGAACCTGCTTATCATGGGATGGAGTCTGTATATTTTATTACAGTATTTATACTCATTGTGTTGCTGTAGCAGGTTAGAATGCAGTAAGAAGAGGTCTCTTTAGTGAGTTTAATGGCATGGGTAGATAGATATCACTGGAAACTTTTTTGCAAACACAGACATTATAGTTCAGATAATATGTTTGTCTTTAGTGTTTATTATATGTTGCAGTCTAAAAGGCACAGTTTTGGCAAATGTGAGCCTAATATGTGTTTACTAAAGCTATACAAAAGTATCTGTTGACTTTTGGAAGCCCTTGGAAACCCCTGTCTTCTGATGGGATGTGGGCACCCAATTCATGTAACAAATACAAAAGCTTGTGAGTAGTCCTGACATGGCTATATTAAAAAATGTGGGGAAATATTTGTGGGATATTTTTTGGAGTCTTTGTACTGCTTTACTGGCAATCACATGAATTTTATATCTGTCATGAAATCTCCTGACTTTTCCACCGATATGTTGCAAGGAGGTCATTAGAACAATTACTGAGATGTGGGAAAAGAAGTAGCATTCCATAGCATCAATTGCCAGCACTGCCATCTCTAAGCAATTAAAAACCATGAGAACAAAAATTTGACATTTGTCTGGACTGTGTATCAATAGGGTGCACTTGCATTTGTTCTTGAGGCTTTTTGCACGGCTATAGCACTAGATTTACTTTCTTGAAAAAGATGAAGCTGGTTTAGAAAAATTAAAGTCAATTGAAAAAATATCAAGGAAATTTTTTTTTTCCATTAGAACTCGCTGACTTGATACATTTAAAGATTTTATAGAAACTATTCAATTTTGAGAACTTCCTGTGGGAAACAAGTTTTGTTAGAAATCAGTTTGTTTTCTGAGGTTCCATCAGATTTTGTTTCAATTATTTGTGAACCTAAAACAAAGAGCCAGTCCAGTCCAATCCAATAGTCGCAGCTGCCTAAGTCACTGCCTGGCCAGCTCAGGTGGACTAAAGAGGAGTGAGTGTGTCTGGGAACACCATCCTGATGTAAGACACTGGAACTGGGGAGGAATGGTGTTTCTGGGCTCCCAGCTCCTCACCCGTCTGACATATTGCCAGCGACCCATGGGTTTCACAGGCTTTTGGATCTCAGAGGTCTTTAATTGCCAAATGGTTGCGACAGATTTGAAAATGAATGTCACTCTCTTCAGCATGGAGTTGTAATGGCAAAATTACTGAGATGCTATTTCACCCTTGCTTGGCACTGCTGAAGCCAATGAAAATTTTTTCAGTCTTGAGCTGTAGCGACCAAAGCTGTTTCACCCACTATAGTCCTCTAGGAAGGTATTTAGACATCTGAAAGATTGTAATTCATTCTGGAAATGACATATTTCAATATTAAAGTTGAATTTCACTTCCATGACATGGAGCTTATTTCTGACTCCAGATGGAAAAAATTCCCAAACTTAAATAATTGAATGGAGCTGATATCTGGTTTCCTGAGCAGCTCTATTTCTCATGCGGCAATAAGCTAGAATTCTTGACAAAATCGTCAAGTATTGAAAGAACCAAGGAACGGGTGTATCGAAAGGCTCAGCCAGTCTCCCACTCTCAATAAGGCGTGTAGGATTATTTGCCTGGAGACTCAGAGCAGAGCCTGCTGATGGTGCAGCCATTAATAAAACAGGAAAAATATTAGTGAGGTTTGTCCAAGACCTGCTTTGAGTTTGTGGAAACACCCTTTAGTCTTTCTGGATCCAAATATGTGATTTATTCTCCTTAAGTCCTAAATTTAGCAGAAAATAAACCAGACCAGGCTTTCCTCACTCAGGTAAGGAATTTCAGCATGTTATGTTGCCAGACGTTGGGTTTGGACTGTAGGAACACAGATTAGTTCATTGATCAGCAAGACTACATCTTCATTGCCATACCGCTGCTTAAGGCCAGGTATGTCCACCCTCTTACATGCCTGATTTTTTCACTCGTGGGAACATCAAGTTGATAGTGTGGCCAAATAATAAGACCGCACCTGAGTTGCAGAGGATGGGGCCTGCGATGGGTCTGGTATCTCTTGTTTAGGCACAGCTGGGATGCAGGGTAGGAGGCTGACGGAGGGAGAGGGCTTTGGGGAAGCACCTGTTATCCCTGGTTGGGGTGAGCCCCTTCTGCCTTCAGCTGAGCAAACTGGTCCTGAGCCTCCCAGACCAAACCCCTGGAGACTTCACTACTGTTGGAGAGGTGATGGCTTGCACTTTCCCAAACAAAGCACAGCAATGTTTCCTGTAATGTGAAACAAAGAGACAACTTGCTGCTTTGTAATCTGTGGGTGGGGGAGGCACTGTTGAGTCAGGAAGCCCCCAGAGGGTGCTGGCTTTACTGGTTTCAGCTGTGAAATCAAAACATATGCATGAGTCAGGCCAGTGGTTAAGTTCTGCTCACTTTGAGGCCCTGGCTTTGATTAAATTCATGTGTCATTTTCAAAGGTCCATGTTTAGCTTGGTTTTAGATCATGCTTGCATAATTAGTTTATTTAAACTATGTCTCATGTTAAATCAGGTTTTGCCTGTGGACTTAAGTACAACTATGTAATAAGATATACCTATTAAACAGATGTTTAATCTTAATGACTATGTTCTTGACAATCAATTGAAATTGAACATCTAATAACTACACTGCAACTAGGCATATCTCTTTGCATTTAATAAGATACTATAGTAATATAATTATAGTAATATAGGATATTATAAATAACATATTCATGGCAATATACCAATGTTTGTATAATACACATAATATATATAAAATCATTTGAGAAATGAGGAGGCTTTAGCTCAGCTCATCATTTCCCCAATGGGAAAGAACAAAAAAAAACCCAACCCAAATGTTATCCTCTTACAGAGGAAACAATTTGTATTGGCACTCTGCACTGCGTGTCCTGTAATAGCGCTGTGTCCACAGGTCATCACCCCAAGTAGTTACTCACCCCAAGTAATGTCTAGAGCAGTGGTGTTGCAGAACAAAGCTCAGGTTTGTGTTCATGTATATAGTGACTGTTGGGATACTTTTGTCAGACTCAATAATAAAGAAAGGGAACTAAGAAAAATAAAGAGGAAGAAATAGAACAAATATAGGTGTGGAAATACTTGTTGGAAAAAAAGCCAGCCAACTGTGTCAATCTTTATTGCAGTTGTTCTTGTAGTTGCATGTAAGTACAATACTTCTGCAGTTTGACACCTGAGTCTCTGATTTGCAATTGTAACCATACCAATAAATGAGCTATTTCATTAACAGATTCCACAGAATATCTGATTGTTCCACCAGTTTGATCTGATATTCCTGACTCTAGAGCTTTATATTCTGCTGTTAAGAGACATACAAATGATTTGGTTTATATCCCTTTGTTATGCTTCTGTACCATAAGTGTATACTGATGGACGTTTAAATATAAACCCAAATAACAGATTGATAATGTTCTGCTCAGAATTAGCAAGTATGTATCAAATAGTCTATTGAAACAATTGAATATTTTGGTAGGTGTGTAGTATTTTAGGATTTTTTTTAAAGTTTTTTTTTGGCCCTAGTCGAGGAGGCATTTAAGCCCATGCTTAAATCTATCTTTTTCAGCAAATCTGTTGCACATGTGTTCAGAATTAAGTGCGTGCTAACTAGAAATAAGCTGATTAACTTTTGTATTATGGTTGACTTAGTATTCATTGGACTCTATAGGAAATTTTCCATTGAATCCAATGAGCCCTGAGCTAAACAGTTTAAAAATGTGGTAGAAAAGCAGGGAGAGAGGGTGAGAAACAGGTGGGTTAAAATTAGGCTTTGGATTATTTGGTATCTTTTGGGCTATTAAATATGTATAGAAAGGAGCTCTTGTTAATGCAAATTACAAACATGTTTCGGAATCTGTTTTTATAGCACATGTACAGTACAGTGATGGACTAGTAACATATGAAAGACATATTGATGATAGTAAACATTAGCTCAGCATTCTGGTCTACAGCATTGCTCAAAACTGGGGCGGGGGGGGAAGTCTTCAAAGTTTTCATGTTTCATAAAAACAGTTATCAAGGTCTCTTTTTGTTCAGCCTTCCAGATTCCTCTTTAAAAACTAGCCTGGTTTTCCTGAGCATCTCTTTCCCAGCACATTATATTTTCCCCATGCCTGCCTGCATTAATTTTTGTTAATATTGTTGTTGCCATCTTTACACTAAAAAATGCATGAAGGAGAGAGAAGTGTGTGTGTTCTCCCTTCCCCCTTTCCTCATCTAACTCAGAGTCGGGGAGACACTTTAAATTTTTTTTTTTCTCTCACATGCCAGGTTTAAAGTGTAAGACTAGGGAATTCTCCAGAGTGAAGGCCTATTTTGGTGGCTGCCTTTTATTACTGGAGGGCACCTCTAGCTAACAGTGCACTGGGGTAAATTAGGCCTAGAACTTGTCAAGAGATTATTTTTACTACTGACTTTATTTAGACCACTTTACCCCCTATTTAGGCTGGGAGAGGATGATGCTCTGTGTTTTGTTTATGGGCCTTTTTTTTTTTTTTTTTTTTTTTTTTTTTAAAATTCTGTTTGGTAATTTTTTCCAAACACCTGTATTGAAGACGGTGATTGCAAACACGTTTGACTTGATATTCAACTCACACTTTAACTTAACAAGTAGTTCAAAGATTAATTACCATGTACCTTGCAGTTCATAGATTCTATTATGATACAGCTCAAGCAAAGAGAACAGGGGAAAAATCCAGCTGATTAGCCTGTAATTATGTGTTAGCCTGTGCTTATGGTCTTTGGTTGGTTGTCACTGCATGATGCAAGAACAGCTACATGGTTATGGTTTCCCATCTATGTTAATTTTAATGTAGTTGATGAGTTTCTAGGACTTAAAATATTAGTGGTAATATTAGTCAGGTTAGTACAGTTAAAATTGTTAATGTTTAAATAGGTGAAATTAATATTCTCAGCAGCGGAGCGAGGGAAGTCGTTATTCACATTTTACGCATGGCTACTTGAACTGTGGCTCAGCTATCACTAACAGCGGACTTGTGCGCTACCCCAGCACCTGGGGTACAAATCTGAGCTGGATCTGCAGTGGCTGTGCTTGTGCTTCTGGCAAGTTAACCAGAGCGCAGTGTGGAAACTACACTGGTGCTCTGTTTTTCTGCCTTGCCAGCTTGGTGGCTGCAGGAGGGACCATAAGACTTTGAACCTGCACAGTGAGACGGTAGTGCCACGGCTGGGGGGGTTCGGTGGCAAAGGCAAGTTAAAAAGGGTTTTGCTTTATTCTAGTTAAAAGATGGATAGTTCTTAATAATTTTGGATGAGTTCGCTGGTGTAGCTCACGGTTTGGCCCCGCAAATGGTTGGTCTGGAGCAGAGTGGAAAGCAGCTTGCTGTAGTGCACTAAGTGCAGGTGAGAACTGGCAGGATGGAAGTGCCCTAGGCTGGCACTGCAGCTATGTAATACAGAACAGCTGAGTTAGTATTGTGTCTGAGGGACTTCTGATTTGGTAGTACCGCACCTAAAACTAGATTTAGCACCTCATCAGACTGTAGCGTCTGGTAAGAGAGGAGCTTAGCAATGGGGAGAAAGCCCCAGATGAAGAGTTCATCCTGCCGTTCCTCTGTTAATAGCCGGAGTTCTGCATTTCAAGATTTGCAGAGTGAGACCTGTCAGAGGTGTGATTAGAATTTGCTTCCTGTTCTGTTCTCACCGCGAGCAGCTCACTGTTCCCCTTATTCTAGAGTAAATTGATTAGGACTCAATAAAAAGCACAGGGAGAACCCGCTTGTCACTTCTTAAATGTCTTAGCCTGTTTGGAGACTTTGCCTGAATCCCTGAGCAAGTGGGAGCTCTTTCTAGCGTGAATTCCCCTCATCTATAGTTTCGCTGGCTAACAAGGGAAGGCAATATACATAGGACAGAACAGGTTTCTATTCAACCGTGGAGAAAGCACTTGTGAATGTTGCAGGAAATGAGATCTTAAGTCAGTGCATAAAACAATCTAATCCATCACAGCCCCTAGAATGGCCCCTCATAACTCAGGGGCTGTCATACCCCTTTGTGTGCATGAAGGCAGTTGTGGAAGAAGTGACGAACTGCGCACATATTCTGCTAAATCCGTTCTGGCAGCTGAGGTAATATATTTTCAATGCCAAGTCACATAATTTTACTTTAGCTCATTTGACTCCAGGCTACAAAGCTATTCCAGAAAACAAAGGGATGGTGTTTGAATAATGAATAATAATGAATTTAATTCTGTGGGCTTGTGCTGGGCTGAAGCCTCTAGGAGGTTAAATGCAGATAAAGTAATGGAAAGCAAAAGTTTTACCTTACAAAATAGTATTATTTTACTCTAGTCCTCCTGACTTTGTTAGGCATTGGTACCTTTGGATAGATGCAGCTGGCATCTGAATTTAAAACTGATACATCATTAAGTATGATTTACAGATTTACACCTAAAAATAGCATAGAATTACTCTCAGCATCTCCTTTTTGCCTTCTAGTTTTGTTTTTTTTTCTTGTCCTGTTATTTTCTCTTGTTTTTGATAGTTGTAGACCTTCACAGTAGTTGCAAGGAAATCTGAGCATATCCTTGCACTGTGATAGATGTACAGACACTCTTTTTTTGATGTCACCCAACATCCTCAGCTGATAATTCAATGCTCTTCAGGAAGGAAGGAAGGCAATATTCCTGTAGTTCTGGGCAAAGAGAGGATGCCTGCCTCTGCCTGTACAACCCTTAACATGCGCTAGTCCTGATGCTGCTTGACACTTTTGAAATTAGTTTAATATTAATGACAGGTGGGCAGGCAAGGAGCGGGATTCCCCTGTAGACAGATCCTGGAAGGCAGCTTCAAGGAAGACTTTGGTATTTGTTAATTTGCCACAGACAGGAAATTAAACACCACGGTGGCGTTAAAGACCACTGAGCTCTGGGTGCTCAATTGTACTTTATCCCTTTGAAAACCCCTCCTTCCTTTCGCATTTTAAGGGAGTATGAATTTGTTTACAAACTGTTTAGGCTGTTCATGGAGTTCCTTAAGACACTCAAAGATTCATGCAGGCAGATCCAAGCAAGCAGGAATGTGGAGAAGTGCTACAGATGGTTGTCTGGGAGGTCTCGCCCCATCTGGAGAGGAAGCTGGTGAATACATGCACAAGGCTGCCTTAACCTTTGTGTTTCTTTTACAGCATGCGTACGTAGTTGTGCTCGATCAGAGATGCTATTCCAGCTCAGCTGCTGCTTCTGCACGTGGGTCTTTTACTGCAGATGGTGTCCTCAGAGCCCCAGCAAAGGCATGCACAAAGAGGTACCTGCCCAGATCCTGCTCCTAGGGGAGAAGGGTGAGGTGAAAAGGGGGAAGGCAGGAGCAGAGCAGTAGTAGCAAACTGAGGCAGTGGCTGTATGCAGCTTCACCGAGAGCTGTGGGAAGGCCCTGGTGAGGTTCTCCCTGGAGAAGGTGGAAAAGGTCCATGGTCAGGGGAAGGGGAAGAAGGGGACTCACTCTTCACCTGTGCTGGGGGTGTGCTAAATGGGTGGCTGGTAGTCATGGGGGATGTGCGGCTCTGATCTTTCCTGTGTTTATAACTTTACAGTGTGGTGCTACGGAAATCAGTGTGAAGCCAAAGATTCAACACCATCTATTAATTCACGGCAGGAGAAGATCAGATCAACCAGGAAAGGGAAGTCACGTTTAGAAACAATTTGATAAGTAGTAAACATTAAAAAGGAAAAAAATCAAGAGGCTTGATAGGCAAAGTGGGTTTATGGAAAGCCATTTTTGGGAAGAGGTAAACAATGTTTTCTGTTGCTGTTTTAAGAAGAAAACCAATTTATTGAACAGCTATGTGTGGGACGTACATTCTTTGTCTGCAGCCTGAATGTGGCAATACATTGTTAATTTGAGAGAATGAGAAAGTGAAGCTGATTATAAACTGAAATGAAACAGTCGTTCAGGCACCATGTGCATGGGACTTCTAGCGAGCTCCACTGGAGGTCCAGGCACTGAATATTTGCAGGATTATGTGTCATCTCATGGATCTGTTTTCATGTTCCAAGCCATCTGGCATACAGGAGTAAACAAACAGCAGAAAAGTTAATAAGTAAACTGGTTTTTAACTATTTTTTTCCCAGTCTTAATACTATAAGAGCAAAGGACTTTTAATTCCTAAACCAGATAAACTTTAGATTACATCTAATATTAAGTGAAATAGTAAATGTAACGTTTCCAGATTACAGGAAGGCAATCTCCCATATCCTTTGTTCACAAGGCTGTGCATGTGTTTTCTCCCAGCTCTAGCTGTGATGAGAAAAGGG
The DNA here is from genome assembly GCF_964188355.1 of Buteo buteo. NCBI lineage: Eukaryota > Metazoa > Chordata > Aves > Accipitriformes > Accipitridae > Buteo > Buteo buteo. The sequence continues at coordinate 67,317,504 of NC_134172.1, forward strand.
CTGAGCATGCCCCTGCCCAAGGCTACTGTCAAGTGTCTTAACTGATGCTGATGCAGCTGCCTACTGGTACGTACCCAGCACTAGTGCAGGCAGCTCTGAGCATGACTCTTGGTGTCACCAGGAGAAGCTATGGTGGTTTTACCGGAGCATATCCATTGGTTTGCACTGCCTCATCTGACAGCAGCAATTCACAGGTGTTGCCTCATAACACTGAGCACAGAATTTCACTCCAGTGAGGGAAATAACATTGATCCAAACTTCTTTCCTGGTTTTACTGAGGAGAGTCTGTTAGAAGGGTTCCTGCATCCACTTGCTTGAACTCCTATGTTGGTTCAGAGAAATAGTATCTCAGACTAGCTGGAAAGGTTCTGAATTTCATCAAAAAGTCTCTGAAAAATTTCCGTTATGGTTGATAAACTGTACAGTAGATTTAAAACTATAGGTCTATTAAAGTAATCCAAATGTGCATAGTCAAGGCCCACTGATACCAATTCATACTGTTTAATTGAATACAGCATTATTTAATGATTTTTCCTTTTGGTGTAATCTCACTTTGCAAAAAATCCCACTCAAAAAAGAAAGAGACTTTCTAGTTTTCTTGGCTATAGAAGAAACCCAGAGCATGTCAGCATATAGGCTTCCCAAAAAAGAAATGAACTTCAGTTCTCATATTTTGCAGTGGAGAAAGGAACTCCATCATGTGCATGAAATTTTACCAGACAACTATTACTTCTCGCTGTAGTACTTTTGGAAAGCTGTAGTCTACAAATGGCTGTGGTGGGGTTATCACTTCTTCAGAACTACTTCAAAATCAGCTGGTTAGTCCGGGCTGTAAGAGAACCAGGTGGGTTAGCTTGGGGTGTCACTATGAGTGTGATGCTTTAACCCCCAGCTCCCATCAAAGGAGTCAGTCCTACCATCCTTCTTACCTCCAACTGCATGTTTCTGCCCCATTTTTGGTGTTCACTGGCATTTATGAGAGAAGCTGGGCCAAGGAATTAAACTGGCTGAGGAAGACCACTGCAAAAAGACATTCTTTACCAGTTCAGCCCCTTGGATCCAAAAAAGGAAACTTATCTACCTTAAAGTACAGAAAGTTAATTAAAATAGGATTTTTTTCTGTTTGAAGACTAAGACTTATCGGTAGAGTACAGTGAGAAAAACTGATAGTCTTTCTCTCTGGTCAGTAAGATTTCCAGGAACTTGTCTCATTTTTTTTAGACACTACGTGAAGTCCCCTCCTATCCTAGACCACTGTTTGTCAGAATTTAAACCTCCTGCAGAAGAGGAATGAAGGCAAAGCCTTTTGAAGCTGCTTGGTGTTAACATTCTCATTTCTGAAAGGTGTATGATACTTTTTAACATTTTGAATGGAATCAGAAATATTAAAGAGAAGGAATAGGCTCAGGGGACAGGAATTTTCTTAATACTCTTGGGTGCTCAGTTGCCTTGTTGGTTCCTTGTGTATGTCTAAATCGGTGTTTGTTTATGCCTGTTTGATCTCATTTCCCAAAAGTATTTCCCAAGCTGTGCTCAGACAGAGTCTATGGGAAGGAACCTTCTGACTGAAATGGAATCCCTCATTCAAGATGAAATAGGACCTTTTTTTTTCTCTCCTTTTTTTTTTTTTTTTTTTTTTTTTGGTAAGCTGTTTCCTGGCAAGGTTTTCCTGTGACATTTGCTGGGAGGGTAAACCATTAATTTGAATCCAAGCACCAGCGGGAGCTAATCTGGATGACACTACATCATGCTTGGCATTTGTTTCCACACTGGTTAGGTGCCATGTGAAATATTTCCAGTGTTGACCCATGTTTCCAGCTTTGGAAGCTATGCTGGAAAGTGCAGTTATGCTAGAAGAGTTGTCTGATGATTTTTTTTTTTTTAAATTTGTTTTTAATGAATAGTCCAATGGAAATGTTAACTAAGTCACAGAAAACTCAGGTGCAAGCACAATATCACACCTGTGTCAGTATCAGGAGGAGTTGGCACACGATTGCTGTCACTGTTATTTATTAAGTTTATTGTGGAAATGCTTAACTTCCCAATTGAAGATGAGGATTTCACTCTGCTATGCCTACATACACAGCTTAACCTGCTCTTGAACCTCACAGAATGCCTCACCGCAGCCTGTATCTGCACGTAAAAGACTCCTAGAATGAGCTGTTTGAGTTGTGGTCCTTGGGGAATACTGCAGAGCTATGCCTGGAAATAGTGGGTCATGCTCAGAGCTGGCACTCTGCATAGCATTGTGTAGAATTAAGAAGTAGCCAAGATTTAAATACTGAGCAGGAAAATATTTTGATCTTTCTGTGTTCCTGTCAGCAAATAGCTGCTGGTCTGTTTCCCATGGGCATTGATTGAGTTTAAGTGCTCTTCCCAATGCGGAGTCAGGGTATATGATGAGAGAAAGCTTTCAAATTACATGGTTATGTACTGGTTTCATACTTATTCTGGTTCAGTGCAGACTGGTTTGTTTCTAAGGACATGATGCTAAGTATTTTTATGTATTTTAATTTCCATTCAAATAAATAATTATGAGAAATTTACTGGGGTGATAAAAGAGGGACGGGGGAGCAAATGGCTAAAGCAAAAAATAAAAATCTTGTCTTGGACAGTTTAATGTGTGTTGAGATGCAAACGTGGACTATGAAGGTGTGATCTCTTTAGGAAGCAGATTTTCTGGTTTTCTCTCCATTTTGCAGTGCCTAGCCACATAAGGCTTCTACATGCTACTGCATTATAGGTAATGAATGACCATGAGATGTAAAAGCAGAGCAAGAACGACAAGGAAGTTGAGGCAGTTACCAGAGAGGCCTGAGTTGTTCTGGTCGTTGAGCATTGCTGAAAGACAGCTTTCTTGCTGTGTTGGAGAGTTGCATCAGGTTATGGATGGGACTGGTGAATACCACATCTAGAGCAAAAAAATGGGTGGGACCCATCACCAGGGACAGGGGCAGAGAAGAGAGGCAGAAAGGATGCTTTCCTGGTTTGGTGGCTGATATTTGTGGCTGGCGAGTGATACTGGGTCATAAATTTGTGGAACTGATTTATCTGGGCTCACAGAAGCAGAAACAATGTTTTCTGACATGCAATCCTTTTGCTGTATCCTCTATTTAAAAAAAAAAAAAAAGAAGCTCTCCAACCCCCCTGCTCTTTAAGAGCGAGGAGAAGCTTTTTCATCCTGACTTTGGGCCGATGAGAGGAAGGACAAGAATGAGGAAAACTTCCTTGAAGGAGCGATGCTTGAACACACCCAGGCCCACTGTAGGCATTCTGAATGGATTTTTAGGCTGCAGTTTTGAGCCCCTGAATATTTGTCAGTGTAATTATCAAACCTAGGGTGAAGAGTATTATTCTGTTTCTTGAAGTGCTATAAAGGAGAAATGTTGGAATCCCAAGCTGTTCTTGCATCCCAGGATAATTTCCAGGGCAGAGAATCAGAATTACCCCACTGCCAGTTCTGGGATCTGGGAATTCTAGAGCCAAGGGCGTTGATGATTAGCCCAAAGTATGGTCAAGATTTCTGAGTGACAAGATGAGCTTTAAAGCATGCTAATTAGTTTTGAAAACCCCTGGTGTTTGGATATAAAAGAACCTGCTTTTGCTCAAATAAAGGGAAACATGCAAACTGGTTTCCCTTGGAATTGCTCCAGTTCTGAATTCATCCTCAGTTACAATCCATCAACTACTAACACCAGCAACTGCATTAATTGTAAATCCAAACCTCCTTTTTACCAGATTTAGTTATCTCAGGCCTGATCTAATGCCTTTTGAGATTAGTGGTACTCTTTCAGTCTACTTGAGTAGAAGCTGGGTCAGACCCGTATTAGATGCTTAGGTACATTGGTACCTAAGCAATTTGTAATTCCAATGAGACCTTAGGTTTGATTAAGAAATCTTTAATAAGATTGCTTTTGTGTTTAAACAACCCATTTGTAAAGGCTTCCTTCCCCACAACAGTAGTAACTGGATATCCTCAGTATCCAGTCATTTCATTGCAAGATGTTTCATTCTAAGAAAATAATTTCCAACCCATGTTTCTTTTCTTCTTTTAACTTAAAAGAGCCTCTTGTCTTCTTTGTGGTCAGTGCAGTCCATTTATAACTGCCTGGTATGAACTGAAATCTGTACATTCTTATCTCCCTTGCTTTGTTTTTCTGTACAAAACTGTAAGCAAGCCCTGAAGTTTGTTCAGATTAGGGATCAAACACTGAATTTCTATTTCTTTTCTTGCAAATTCCTAGAGGGGGAAAGAAAATCAATATGCTAACGCTGTTGCATCAAGCTTTCAAATCTATGCAGACATCAATAGGCAGCTGTTCCGTGCTTTTTAGAATTTTGGGCCAAGTTTCTGATTTCAAACAGATTTATGTAAAACCAGAGGAACTTCATAGGAACTTCTCTGGATTTCACTGCTTGCTCAGACTAGGTCAAGCTGTTAAATCAATCCAGGATCAAAATTTTGGTTTTCATTGTCTATTAATAAAATAATTAGAAATTGATTAGTAATGGGGTATCTGTACCTTCATAGCTAGTCCCTAGGGAAATTAAAACATAAATTTTGTGACATTGTGTGCTGCCCAATATATATATAGCTATTCTTATTTGGTAAATGTATATGAAATAGTATTTGCTACTTCACCGATTTAATACAAAATAAAATCCTTTCAAGTCAGAGTAATGTACTCTGCTTTATATTTGAAAAAAACAAATGAATCCCCTGATACTCTATGATTTGCAATAAAGTTGATCAATGTGATCTACCTCCACAAATTGCAGAACATACTATTCACATTCTTTTGAGTAATACTGTTGTTCTACCTTGAAGTACATTGCTGTTGTTCCTGGCATTAAGTATAGCATCTTAAGACATTTTAATAGAAAGAAACTAAATGAAAATTGATTGATAAAATCTCCATCAAGGTGTTTATTGTTTTTGCCCAGGGGTAAAGCAGAAACTTTTGAAAGCCATGTCATTTGTATTAGATACTGTTTTTCAAAGTGCATGGGCAATGGAAATGTGAACATAAAGGTAGGAAATTGCTTTTAATCATTAATAACTTGCACAGGGAGCTTGTAGTACAAGGTAGTGTCCAACCTTCATGCTGGATAATGATGATTTGTTGCAAAAATTGGTGTACGGAGGTGTAGTGGAAGATTGTGTATGCAGTCATAGCACTGAAGTTGGCATCTACAGCAGCTTGAAGCATATGCAAATGAAAGAGAAAATACCTGATTAACAAGGGACACTGTTATATTCCAGCTATGTTAGACAGAAGTGCAGTAGTAGAGACAGGATGTGGTTTAGCAGCAGTTGCCTGTAGGGCTTTTAAGGTTCTTAACCCTTTGGAGCAAGGCCTGAAATAACTCGTTTCTCCCTAGTTCCTGGAGTATTCTGGTTTGATCAGGGCAGAAACAAGTCCATTATCATCAGTAAGAGAATTTTAGTGAGGGTAAGAACTGTAAATTGCCTTATTATATAGGGAAATAATATCCAATCTGAGAGCCCAGAGTTAAGTAACAGGAAAGATTATGTTAGTGGAAGGCGTCTTAAGAGAGTTGTGGGAGGACATTTGTTCTTGGCTGTTGTGAAGGGACACTGGCTTGAAAACACCTACTCCAGACAGTAGTTTGCTGCATGACTGCCTTTTAACCCCAGCTGCCAAGGCAAACTTGAGTAACCAACCCAGCTGTGTATAAGTGAGCAGGCTTGAGCTAAACATATTAATTTGGGGGTTAATTTTATGCTGTACAGAGGTTATTTTTCCCCAAAGTATCTCAAACTGAAATGTCTCTAATTCTGAAGAATTGTGAATGGGTATGGTCAGAAACTTATTTCCTGCTCCCCATCACCCGTGGAGGCAGGGAAGCCCAGCGACTTGCCTCTTTGGCTACTCAAGATCATTTTGCACTCTCAGGTCTCTGTAGGCCTTTTAGCTGTGTCCACTTATCACATGTTAGAGGTAATTATTTGAAAAAGATGAAAGGTAGAAGTGGGCCTGGCCTCTCTGTAATCAGATACACAGACAATAGACATATGGGCTGCTCACATTGTCTCACCCTGACCATCATCCCAAGTACTGGGGCCATAGTGGAGAGCTGACCCTTGTTAGTGGTAAGCTCTGGGCACACAAGTCATGATATCCAGTTCCTGACTTGAAAAGTCTCCAATCTAAATGGAAAATCAAAACCCAAATTGGAAAAGGTTTGGGAAAATGGTAGGTGATGTGACTTGCCCAAGACCATGCAGTGTTGGTGGCAGAACCAGAACTGAGTTTCTGGCGTCTGCTGCAGTGGAGATTGCAATGGATTAACCGGCTGTATTCCTTACTCACAAGACTGTAGTTGAATTTCTCTACTAGTTCTGCTCTGTTCTCACAGATTGAGGATGAATTATTTTGTGTATGGTTTGAGGGTTTTTTGGCATTGTTTTGTTCGTGCAATATAGACACGTTAGAAATGGCATACATGCCAAGATTGCTTCTTATGGCCTATTGGGAAGGTAACTATTAAAACTGGCTGGAAAGTGTCCCAGTTTTCCCTTCTACCCAAGATGAATTTCACTTTTTCCTCTTAGGTTGAAGGAAAAAAAAAAAACATTTTGTTGATTTTTTTCTAGGGAAAAATGAAAAAATTTCTATTGAACAGCATGCTGCTTTTTGTTTGAATATGCCATTATTCATCAGCTAAAGAATTTAGGTAAAAAGAAAAAAAAAAAAATGAACCCAAACTTTAGTTCTAGAAAGGATACTTGTGGTCAGAACATGGTTTAACAAAACTCAGTAATCTAAAAGTGGAAACATGAATTCTTTGTTTCCATACACTATATAAATCCATGTAAACTAATAGATTTATTTCTTTTATACTTGGAGAAGGAAGGAAGGAACTGTTTAATTGGAGAAAGTTCAAACACTGTAGTGATAAAATCCATGTTACTGCATGTGCAAGTAGTGTATGTATTTGTAACATTATTCTATTAGCTTTTATATTTTTTGGTTTTGACCTTTCTTACTTGTAGATTGTTTCTGTAGTCCTTACTCCGTGTGCATATGTGCTTGTTTAAAAAAGAATAAAAAGGGTTTAACAAAACTTTGTAGATATGTTGTACAACATATCTTTTATGATGGGATATCAGGTAAGTATTTGATAAATAGAAGTTTTCAGGCATAATTGCTCAGTGTGGACAAACACTGTAGTAGGCATGTACAAATTAAACAGGCAGAAATACACAGTTGAGATTAAACTCTTCCAAGGTCAGGCCCTACAAATGCACTGCATATCAGCTGTGCTATGAGTTGGCAATGGGACTTGAGCTAAACATATGACAAACATATGGAAAATATATTCCTTTGCTTTGTATGTTTAAAAAATGGATCATACTCAACGTGCTACTGCCTTTGAGGGCTATAAGATAAAATGTTGCAAGGTTCAATGACTTTGAGATGGGAATCCTGGGTACGGCCCAGATGGAGGCCTGATACCAAAAGCTGCTGTTGTCTTTGAACATTATTGGCCTCAAAGAACTGAAATTCCTTTTAGGTCCCCCCACCCCCCACCCCCTTTAAAACAATATGAGTGCAGTTTCCACTTGTTTTTGTCCCTGTGCCAACCTGCAGTTTAAGCACTGAGGAAAATGTACTTTAGGAGAAGTCAATGGTATGGACTCTGAAGTTTTTTTGGAAAGTGTAAAAAGCCCATCTCAAACTGCTCTGAGGTTGCTCCAGTGTAGCTATTCTGGTGCTTGCAGAAAAGATGGTTTACGAAGTTTGTGGCCCCACAGACCTCATTCTCGGTGCCGTGCTGATGTTTCTCTTTCCTCACCCTGGTTGGGCTGACATGGTCATTTGCGGATCTGATCCTTGAGTTAGATCTTTGCGGTGATCAGGACTAACATCTGCACTTCACTTTCCTCTTTTCATTTTATAAAGTTTATTTATATGTAGCATCATTTCATACTGATGCCTTAGAGATACTTCCATTAGCAACTGTGGGTAGAAGGGCAGGTAACAGCGTGGACCTGGTGGTCCAGGTTTCCAGATTGTGCTGGTACTAGAATCAACCCTCAAATGATACCTCCAGTATTTTGTGACACTTCTGCTCTTGACACTGTTTTGGAGACACAAATCAGCTGTTAACCTTGTTGACTAGGCTGGTGTTTGAACACAGCAGATGTATTCCTCTATGATGATGAATGTCTCCAGGGATAAGGTGTGAAAGGGGCAGGGTATGGGAGGAATACACTGAGCTCTGGTACCCACAGGAAGTGTCATTGTCACAGAGAATAGGGTATGGCTGACACTGCAGCCCCTGTCACCTAATGGCTTGTTGGCACCAAAAGGAACAGCCCTCCTCCACCCCCTTTCCTGGCCCTCCTTTGTGCATTCCCACTTCCTCCATTGTCAACCTGAGCTGAGCTAATTAAGGCAGGAAAAGACCTTTTTAAGGCTTATATTAGTATTGGTTTTGCTCCCTAGACTGCTCATTGAAGGGGTTCTGCAGTTCGTTACAGGTACCACGCAATGTATGGGGAAGTGGGACCTCCCTTTTTGGTGTCAAGGTTAAACCATACGCTGGTAGGAATAGCTCAAGCCTCTGTTCTGGTCTCAGCTAACCTGGTGCTTAGAGTACAGAAGGTGAAAAGATGCCTTAAACTTAGCTTTTCCTATCCTTCTTGCAGTCTCATGCCAAATAGGGAATGGAGAAATTGGCTCCAAAGCCTTTATTTTTTCCTGCTCATTTTCTGTTATTTGTTGTTTTTCTTTTAAAGCAGACTTCCAGGCCGAATGTGAGTTTCCTGTGGGAGTAGATGCTGAGTTCTGTCTGCGTTTTTATCTCCGTAGTTGACAATAATAAAAATTCCAAACAACTTCCCCCGCATTCCCTGCTTTGCTGTTGTCATGTTTTCTGCTGGTTGACAGCGTCACCTCTGTGGCCTTAATATTTGAGTACATTTATTTTGCAAAGTGCTGGGAGCTGCACGACTTGTTGATGTTTTCAAAAGCTTTCACAAAAGCTGTTGAAACACTGCATGTTGCACAGTTAAGAATTTAGGAATTTTCCACTCCCACTCCCCAACTGTTTTTCGGATTAGTGTTTGTGTTTCTCTAAAGCACCCTGCAAACACCTCCTGTCAATAAGGGGTGGGAGAGAGGCTGAGGAAATCGGTCATGCAGACTTTCTTTCTGTGAAATCCTACTTGTCTGCTGGGATCCTGTAAGAAAGTCCTGGGGAGATTAAGTACATCATCTCCCCTTTGTGTGCACAACCCTTTCAATGGAAGTGAAGTCACAAAACACTTAGAAGGGTTTCTTTTGTGGAGTTCAATCCTTCTCTTTTCCCATTCCTACCTTGCCCATTTCCTCCTTCCACCCTCAGGTATTGCAAAGTATTACTTGCCTAATCAGTAACTTTGTTTTACCTATTTGAAGGTGGAAAAAAATACCCAACAACAAAAGAAGAGTAGCTCAAGAGATACTGGTTTTGGGAACAACTGAGACAACAGGATTAGGCTTAACTTTAGCCTGCAGGGGATGTGTGGCTAGAAGAGGAGCAAAGTCTCTTCTGGCCAGGGGAAGGAAGGAACAACAGATGATTCTTGTGCTGTTTTACAGAGGCATCGCTGATGCTATTGAATCTGTGGCTTAGGGTCTAAGTGATGTTTAAACAGTTTATTGAAAGACAAGGACTCTCCAGGGCATGAACATTTCTGACAAATGTTGCAGTCTTTTCCTTCTTTCTACTCAGTTTTCAGCTGACAAATCAACAATTTCAGATCTTGTTAAGAAGACAATGCAACTTATTGCTTGAAAACAAGGCAGATAACAACATAAAGTTGAAGTCTAGAATTAAACCTGGGTCAGATGGAGCTTTTACTCCTCTTCTAATTCCCACCTCTTTCCTAGGCAAAGGAAGACATCACAAACTCCACTCGTTATTTAGCTATGACTGTTTATTCGAAGTGGTATTGCTTGGACACTACGGTAGCAAGTAGCATCTCAATAAGAAGGAAGATGAAGACAAATCACTTTTTACTTTAGAACACCATCATATTTTTAATGTGGGCTTTATTTATTCAACTGTAAACATTAGCTTTTTTACTGATAATGGTCTCCTTACGCCGCAGAGTTATGTGTAAGTTATTCATCTTGGTCATCTGTTCTTACAATGTGGTGTAAGATGGTTCTGACGCTGGAAGAGGGAAGACAAGCCCCTTGTTGCATCTTGAGGAATCCCCGGGAGCCAAATAACATAACTACCTCCAAGGACTGACCTATTCTGTGCTCCAGAGTCCTGATTTTAAAAGATTGCATCTTGCAGAACTGCCAGACCATAAACCTTGGCAAGCATGAGTTCTACACATTTCCAAAATGATATGAAAAATAAAATTGGCTAAATAACCAATGAACCTGTTTCCCCTTTCCTACATCTTCAAGTAATAGTAGTAAACATCATTCAGACCATTCACTTTTTAGTCAAATATTAAGTGTCACTAAAAGATAATTTACACACACACACACGAATTTCTGATAAATGAAATTCCAGGCTGCCTGCATATAATGTAGTAGCTCAGAAATTCAGTGCTCTTCATTCCAACCCCATGTTGTACAAATCAAATTGCAAATGAAGCCTGCTTCTGTTGGATGGTTCCAACCATCTGATAGGGAGATCTTGGCTGGCTACTCCTCATGTGTCTTAAGGGGATATAAGACATGAATATTTGTAATTTTTATTACTTTTTGGAAATACCATTTTTTTATGCCTTACAAAAACTACTTGATCAATTTTCATCTTAAATCAATTATCACAGGGCATTTTCTCTTTCTGCAGACTGCTAAGCTTTTGTCTCTCTGAGTTTATCTTAATAAACACAAAACCAAAAAACTCAATGACCCATAACAAGATTCACTTTGTTCCTTTTTATGTTTTACTCTGTATACAATTTGGAAATGTCTGATTCTGAATGGAGCTGTGATTGAGAGTCATTAGGATGGTCAGCAGCATGCAAAATACAAGCAGAAAGCTGGTGGTGCCTCTTCATTTCCAATGAGGTCAGCATTTTTCCTTGCATCCGGACCCTAGGCTGCAGTTTCATTTTAAGTTTCCTTTGATGGCTGTACTGCTTGGACTTTTGTTGTAAAAGCAAATAAATAAGTAGATATTTGTTATTTTAGACTTGGACTGGGCCCTTATCTGGTTGATAGTGCACCACTGCAGGCTGTTACTGCTGGGGCGAGAGGGGCAGTGGGTGGTGGTGGGCAGGGGAAGGTGGGTGCCGTGGGTGCTGGCTGCACCCCTGGGGAATAGAGTGTGAAAGTGGGGCTTTTTTACTTCCAAATATTCTTGCTCCTCCTACTTTTAGGCTCAGAAAAATTGTCACAGTTGGGAGTCAACACCATTCATACTATGTTGATTTCTGTGCGGTGTTAATGAACGTGGGTTAGCACAATGATGAAACAGATATATAGATTTTATCGTATATTTGTTAAATTTTTACTTGGCTTGTATCATGAAGAGAGATTATTTGGTAAAACGCCCTTAATTTTTTAAATTTTATCATTTTAGAACCAAATATATGATTTCCATAAATGGATAGTTACACTAATTATTAAATGTTTGCTTAGTGTTAAACGTTTTCTCAAAGTGTGTGCCTGCCATATGCTAATGGCAAGCTGGTTAATATTATTTATTCCAGCCTACGTGTTTTCTAGCAATATGAATTTGTAGAAAGAATTTTGTGTGCGTGAATAGCGATGTGTATTCATAGCAAGTAATTTTTCAGTTTCCCCTCATCTGTTGGAACCTGGTTCGAAGAGCTGTGTTTGCTTATTGTGCCTGTAATCCCTGTTTACTGAGTTTATTATCTTAACTCCAGAAGCATGAGTTATGTGCACATTTATGAATGAAACCTTCAGCCAAGCAGAGCTTGGTCTTTTAGGTGTTTTACACCATGCTTGCTAGCACGAGGAGTCATGTGAGAAGGGTATGCAGCAAGCAAGAGTACTGAACAGCAGAACTAGAGGACAGGATGTCTCCACAATGATTACCATTATTATCAAAGTGTAATTTATCCAATTAGCTGATTCCATTAAAAAGGTTCAATTGATTCTTCTTCTCCTGCCACTTTTTAACGTGTTTATATCTTGAACGAGTGAGGGATGTATTGTTTGACATGACAGCTTTCTTTGTGTGTAGCTACCTCTTTATTTCAGTCCAATGACTGACAAAAGATAGGAGTGGGTCTTTTTGATGTAGCGTAGGGAATTATTTACTGATTTGACATCCTAATTGATTGGGGATTTCTTATTATATTAAAGAATTTTCATCCTGAATTGCTCAGCAAAGCAGCATTGGTACATTGCAACAGGAGGATAAAAATGAAGATGTCAGGATGAATCAAAAAAGGAGAACTATTAAGCATACTTTTCTGTGCTGTGATTCTTACACACGGTTAATAATCTTTTTTCCTCTCCTCTCATTAGCTTCAACCCTATGCTTCTGTTCTCTGAAGTGGCTTCAGAGCTTCTTTTTAAAAACAGTGGCTCCTTTTTAAAGAATTTTCAAATAGGGCTGGTTGAAAAATATGAAGCGTGTTCCTGTAAAAAGTAGACAATCTGCATGTTTTCACAACAAAACTAAAAACATGTTTTGAATTTTAGATTTTCCCCTCTCTTTTCAATGGCAAATGGAAAAGAGTTAGGATGGTAAATGATAGGGGGCATAAGGAAGAGATGGGAAGGACACTCGAGAAGGTCTTTAGTAGCAAAGGAAAGATACTTTGCAAAGAAAAATTAACCCTGCTTGGCTGAGCAAAATCTGGTTTAGTAGCATTATTGTGGGTCTAAGCTCTCTTTTGCATCATCTGGGCAATCCTGAACATCAGCTTTTCCTAAAAACTCTGAGAAGTCCTAGTAGCCTTCAGTCAGACCTGAAAGCATTTTGTTGATGGGATGCAACATGCTGCTATAGTGGGCTTTCGCATGCCTGGTTTTGGCATCGGCGCCTGCCCTGGTGCCACCCCTTCTGCTGTGCCAGGCTGGCTGCTGAGACCAGCTGGGTGAAAACCAGCTTGGCTAAAGCAATTAGCTATTTGCACCAGTGCTCCCTTCTTACCCGGCCACTCAAACTTTGGAGGTGTTTGAGCTAGCATTGTCATCAGAAGAAATATTTGGGAAATTATGTCCTTAACCTTGAAGTGAAGATGCAGCCAATGTATTTTACTGCTGGGCAGAAATAGTAAAATCAACGAGCGCTAGGGCTGGTGAGATGCAGGCAGAGGGGAAGCACAGGCTCACCACAATGACATCTTAAAAAATTTGAAAAAAGGAAGTGAATTGGTTCTTTTTACAGAGATTTTTCTTTAGGAAGAAAGTTGCTCTGACTTCTGGAAGGAGCTGGATATTCCATCACATTACTGTGTTTTGAGAAATGGAAAATACAGTGATGATGACGCTGATTGTTTTTAAAATGAAACTGTCTGTAGTTATCTCTAGAGATAATAATGCCCTGCTGGTTTAGTGCTTCCTTGGTTTCGTTCATATAAATCCAGAGAATGAGGCATCGCAAGGCTGTATCAGCTCCCCCACACCACCTCCAAGTAGCAGTGTCTCATCTCAACCATGTTTCAAAATATATTTTCTAAATCGATTGTATAAGTTTTTGCTGGGATGCTTGTGCTCTCATTTTTTAATAATGGACCAAAAGCTTGAATATAACAATTTTTTCTTCGCTGATTTTACCTTTCTATGGAAGCCAATTAACTTTGACCCTCTGATTTGCATTGCCCATGAGACCCTATGGGATGTCTGTATGTTGGGGTGTTTTAGCACTTGGAGGACAGAACGTATGCTGCCTGGCACCCAGGTATTCAATTACCACTGTGCAAAGCAGGTGTGAGTGGATGGATGGTGCTAATTCCGTAGCTTTTTTTCATTTACCTGAGTGCAAATGGCCACACGCGAAGGATAAGATTCAGGATTTGTAGGCTTATGTTGGTTTTGCATATAGGAACCTGGGTAAAGCAGCTTTTGATGACTGATTTGACAATTACTCCTTCTAAGGAGAAGTTTGGTCTTGTATCTAACTCAATATTTTTTTTTTGTTTTTAATCCAAAGAGCTGAAAGTACTTTTCAATTGTTTAGATTTATTATTTACATTTTAACAATATAGAAAATGGAAAAGAAAGTGGAGAGAGGCTAAACGTGAAAGTCTCTGTTGCTTATAATGACACCAGGATCTAACCCAAGTTTGCCTAGTTCCCACTCTGGCATAGCTACTTTGAGACAATTGTTTTATGTGAGATTTTTGTGTATTTATTTCAGGCATGCCTCATGGTTCCCCCAGTTCGTGTTTTTTTGAAATCAGTATCAGCTGAATGTGCTGTCAAAAAATAACATATAGAGCTGTTTTTCAAAAGAAAGATTTTGCTTTGATGCCCTCAACTTAATGGAAAAAAAATATTCCTCTCTGTTCACAGATTGGACATACATTTCTAATATTGGCAGTAGGAGACATGACATAGTGTGATGGGCATTACATTAGCAAAACACGTATTGTTACCCCGTTAGAGGCTGGGCCACCAGAGCATAACAATTTGCTGCTGCCACCAGCTGATGGAGTTGGTCCTTCAGCTGAAGTGATGGATGTCAGTAAAGCTGTGCTCAAACTCTGTGCATTCACAGATTTCTACTGAGGCAATATGTATGTGAAAATGAAAATTGTGTGTAAAAGTTCAGCCATGTATAGGATGGGTTAGATATGGTCTGGAATTGCAGAGTTCTGTAGGCTTCTTTTCTCTAAATTATGTCAGTATAACACAGCTGATTTTGCAGCCTGAATATGACAGTGCTTCACTGGAAGTATGTTCTCCAAACATCAAGTTAAAAAGAGTTTACAGTGTAACAGGGGGGACAGTCATGAGGAGGAAACCCCCAGGGAACCTGATGTGTGATCTTCCCAGGGTATGAAAAGCCACCAAAGGGTTAATCATCCCCCACTGCATATGAAATGACAACAAGCTCTTGGCAGCTTTCCCCATTCTTTATATAACACTTCCAAGCGCTGAAGCTTGTATCCTCCTAGTAATGCTTTTAATTTGTGCTCTGTTGGGGAGAGGCCAAGATTTAATCGAAATCATTAGAATGTCTTTGCTTGAAGTAGCTGAGGGCTTGTAGTGAGCTGGAGGAGGTTACTTCAGAATAATTAAAAGAAATACATAAGGTCGTCATTGGTGTCTGAGCTATTCCAGACACTGGGTTCAAGGGGGAAAGGTTGAGTTTAATGACAACTCCTCTTACCTTAAGTAGGATGCTTGCATGGCCACATAGTTTTAATAATTAAACTTTGCCTTTTTCTCTTCCCACACTTACCCAAGTGGACTTTGTTTCTAGCTTTATCTTGGTACACTAAAGATGGGCTTGAACCAATGCCTGGGAGCCAGATTTCTTAGAGATTCAGGGCTTTGGGGGCTCTACCACCTAGATCCAAATTTAAATTTTGCAATTTATCTTTTAACTCTAAAATGGGATGAATTTCAATGTGCCTATAAGCGTGCATATATGTATGTAAGAATGTGGTTATGTGTATGTGAACACGTGTGCATATTTGTTTACACTCTCAGCTGAGGTCCAGTCTTGAGTTTTGACTCTCTTTATTTACATGGGACTATCAGAATGCTGGTGCTATTGCTTTCAGTGTGATATTGATGTCAATGTATGGATTTTAGTCCTATACGTGCCTGAAAGGCAATGTTATGCTCTGGGTGTGTGCACAGGAAAATAAACTTGTGAGGTAATTTTGAGGCATGATACATATGTTAATTGCTTAGTGTAAATTAGAACATGCATTTTCTTTCTTTGTTGTATATTAAAAAAAAAGGTACTCAAAGGGAAGTTAAAAAAAAATAATTTCATATCTCTTGCCCTGTACAGTCCCAATGTTGCATAGACAGTGATGAAGCAGACTGGCAAGCGATGAATTTGTGTGAGAAACTGTCTTGCTTGAATGACTTTTTATGCCTACATTTGAATACAGCCTCTTACAGCAGAGTAGGTTCAAATAATGAACTAATAGCGAATGTTAAAGATTTAGGGAATTGGCTGTGAACTTTTGACCCTGGGAATATAAGGAGGTTTGCTTTTCAGGAGAATTAGTCTAGCTGGGCTAATGGGTGCCAATAAGGGCTGTAAGCAGTGTGTCAGGGACCAAATCTTTTAATTAACCGCTGAGTGAAAAGTAGTTTGGGAAATGCAATAAGTCAGATTCAGGTCAGATCAAGCAGAATAATATGTGGGCAATGATGAAATTAACATACTAGGAAATGCAAGCTGAAAATCTCCAAACTTTCCTTATTAGACTGATAGAAAATGGGATTTACTTTGATTGCTTCAAGAAAACATTGCACCTACTTCTACTGATTCATTCTAGCAAGGTTTAGACTGTCCTGGCCAACATCATCTGCAAATGAAAAAGATTAAACGGGAGACACACCATGGTCCAGCTTTAAAAAACACTGTGACTTGTAGTACAGGCTGGCACAGAAGCATTGATCTTGCTCCAACGGTTTTGTTCAAGGCTATGATGCCCACAAAGTTACAACAAGGATTAAATTGCTAGTATGCTACTATCTCTTGTCTTTCTTGACAAATAATATTGTCTCTGAGCTTCTTTGCACTCTCAATTTTTCTGAGTCTACTTTTTTTTTGTTGCTGACAGTGGTATTGTCACTTTTCAGGGAACAGTTTGTCTTTTTGTCCTGTGCTTGTATGATACCTGTTACAGCTGTGCCTGGTTTGGGAGGTGAGTGCCGCTAAACATTAACACAACATGGATAATTACATTCAGTATTGTCCTGCAGATAGAAGGTTCTCGATTTTAATTATACCTTATTAACAAAATGAGTAGGATCAGAAATACATCTAGAGAGTTTGGAAGGTAAACCGGTGCCTGTCAATGTATCATTATAGAGTAAGGTTTAAATTATTAGTTTAGTTCACATCTAATAGGATTTTAATCCTATTCTGATTGTTCTCTGTACACATCAAAAAGTATGATTTTAAAGAAGGCCCATGCCTTAAAATTTGTTCCAGAGGGCTTTGAAATTAATGGAAAAACTCCAGCTAAGCTTAGTGGGCTTTGAATCAATCAGTTTTGAGTCTTTTCCATCAACACTAAAATTTAAATATGCTTTGAAAACTTTTGATTGTGGGTCCCTAATTTCCTAAGAATCATTATCAACAATGACAATGTGGTGTCTGATCTGTCAAATAACTTAATTCAAACCTCTACTAATGTCTCAGCCGTTACTAACTACTTAAGTAATTTACTTAATCGGAAAGTGCACTAACTTCAGTGTCACATGCAATGGAGAGTAGTGAGGGATTCCATAAGATCAGAAACAACTTCCCAATGCCCCATTGCATTTCCTCCTTGCTTCCTGACTGTCTTGGTAGTTGCAATGTTTAGCTAGAATAATATTTTCTTCCTGCATAATTGTTGCAAGGTGCACTTCTTGCCAAAAATCAAAGGGCTAAATTGCATTCACTGACTTAAAATCAGTCCTGCTGTCAACTACAATGCATGTTTAATTGTTCTGTCTGTACATTGTTGGGCTGGAACAGTTTCAAACAATCTACCAATCATGAGCAGGAAAAAAAAATCATTAGAAAATCAATTTTTGCTTAATTGAAGATCCTTCTTCCAAATGGGAATGAAACAAGATTTATAACCTCAGATTCACTGACTGTATAATGATGGCACTTGAGCTTGTCAGGGTTTGCATTTGGTAGCTGTGGCATGGACAGCATTTACTTTTTCTACCTTCTGTGGGTCAACACAGCATGGGTCCTGGGGAGCAAAGGACTATGGTATGTACTAGGTAGAGTGCAGGAGGCCATGTTTACAAATCAAGGGTGGAAAAAAAGGCAGTATATAGGGAGGAAGCAAAGTAGTAGAAAGGAATTTCAAATGCATTGTTTATTTGTACATTTCTTCTGAATGCTGTGAGTGAAAATTACAACGACTGACTCATGGTCACATCCCTTTGGCATCTGACTACTGATGCCAACATTGATAAAATCCTGTATCGCAGAGCCCCTTGAGTAGTTCGCTCTCTGCTCCCAGAACAAGGGTTCCCAGAGGTAAAATCCTGACTCTACTCAAGACAATGAGAGCTTTGCCACTGATTTCAGTACAGTCACTATTTCACTTCAAGTCTTTTAAAAACTTGTAGCCTAATTTTCTTCTGTTGAAAATTGAGCAAATCTACAGAGTCATGATGTGGTTAAATGGTAGCAGACAAGGAAAGCATAGGAAAATGGAAAACTGATAGGAAAATCAGACTTGTTATGATTATAGTCCCTTCCCCCTTCCTGGTTTCTCCTGCTGTGCTGAGAAAATACAGCACCATTCTCCTTTAAGTTCAAAATGAGTAGAAGAGGGAGTCATGGTGTAAATATCAAGCAATAGCTAAAAGTGAATTTACCAAAGTTCAATAAACATAAAAATGATGAATTTAGATGTCATGTAATTAACTCAGAATTACACAAGCAATAACCAAGTAATTACACCTTTAATAATGCATTAAACTTGTCAGGAATACTTAGTCATTCAACTAGAATTTAACAAGATAGCCTATAGCAAGTTACAGTAATTAGATATCACTACTGAAAACATTGACAGTTCCTAATTGATACCTTTTATTATAAAGTTAAATGCCAAACATTTCTTTTGAGTGGATTAAGGAATAATATTAGTGGTGTTTAAGACCATACTGCCTACTCTTATAAATTGCATGCAGGTATAAAAAAGCAGCAACAACAAAAAAAACTAAGAAAAAAAATGTATACTAGTTAAACCCATCAATCACACAAATTTGGTTCAAGTTCTCACTCCTGTTATTTAAATTACAACCTAAGAGAGTCTGCTCCCTGGCAGGTCTGTCAGCAGCAATGGAGAAAGGGAGGTAGAAGAGAAAACTTTGAAACAGGTAAAGAGAATAACAATTGCATCATCTGTAAGATGCAGGCCTTCAGTGTGAATAAGGCACACTGCAGCTTTTGCAACAGTACAGCAGAAAAAATAAACAAGCTTAGGAGTTTGTAAATTAGATATTAAGGCAGGACTTGGGCTTACTAACAACTAAATCAGATTGTTTAGACTACAGGAGAAAGGTTTTTTTTTTTTGAGAAAGAGACGGAATAGAATTGAAACTATGTGTTTACTTGCTGTTTCTAAATGTGGGAGATATTTCTGCTGGTTTTATGTTGTTCAGTCTATGCACTTGGCAAGTAATTATTTTGCTTTTTTTTCTTGTAACCAAACCAAAAAGTAAAGTTTATTCAAGGAGAAGCTGAAAAAATAATGTTAAAAAAAAAAAAAAGAAAAAAAAAGAAAAAAAAAAAAAAGGAAAGGGAAAAAAAAAGAAATCTTTTTGGTCAACTCAAAATGTAGTTTTCCTGAAATAAAAATGTCTTGTTTAATTCTATTTTTTAAAAAACTTTTGAACCGCTTTCTTATTTACAATAATTCCCATATTTTGCCTGAATTCACAAATATTTTTGTTTTCCTAAAGTTCATCTCTAGCAAATTTCTTCGGGGAGAAAGTATACAATCCTATTCTGGATATGTATTGGAATCTCTGATGCATAGTGGAACCATCTGTACTTTAAACAAAACTAAACAGAGATTAGTGCTGTCTGTTATGAAACAGTAGAGATTGGCTGGAATGATCACATACATCTTTTGTCCTTTTTTTTTCATCTGTATAATTACAAGTCTTATCAGGCTGCATGCTGAGCTATGTCTGATTGTCAATAAGACCTCTCTTGATTGCATCTTATATAAATATTCCATGTCAATCTGTAGGATGCAATTTCAGAGTCCAAACAACTATATTGTAGTCCACAGATGCAAGATCCTGGCCTTTTTTGCTACACTGATAATCAAATTAATTCCTAAAATGTAGGGTCCCAGCTACCAAGTGGTTAATTCCCCTGCACCTTTAATGCTACTCCTCTGCTCTGATGTATGGTGGCTCTGCTGAGCCCTTCTCTCCAGATACATAAGATTATTCATGAAAATGAAACTACTGCATTTATGTTTACATGATTCTCAGCCAGTTGCGTGGCAACTGGAATTGTCTTTACTTTTATGCATATTAAAACACTCAATAGATACCCTTTCAATAATTAATTGGTAATGAATGTAGAGGCTGTAGAATGCTTTATCCGATGTGTTTAGGCTTTATCCAGTGGTTAAACTGGCTAAAAGAGCCTTGGTTTTCTGTCTTAGGACTTCTTTAACAGGAGATGCCATGCACTGTTCTCAAAAATAACAGGCAGTAAACAAAACCCTAGAGGAGCTGACTGACCTGAACAGCATCAAGGCCAGCCAAGTGCATGTGTTTGCAATGCATGGGACACAAACTGTATGTTGCAGAGCAGACTGCAAAATCTATACTGTGGGGTAGACAGCAACAATTTTCAATCCATTTTCAACACCTCTGCTCTTGATGCTCACCCAGTGCACTGCATCTCTCTTTGGAATCCCCCGGCTGGCTCTTCCAGTGGGCAGCTTCCTCCTCAAAATGGTCAACATCAGAACAGCAATGCTGTGGCTTGAAATAGCCCTGCAGGACTTAATTCTTAGTTGTCTATGAAATAAAGAGTTTCAATTACATATAGAAAGTGAGCATTTGTAGACTCGATAAATATTTCTCTTATTCCTTCTTGCTTTTTTCCTGGCCTGTTCAAGAAAAGAAAAAAAAAAAGAAAAGAAAAAAAAAGGAAAAAAAAAAAAAGAAAAAGAAAGGTCATCTCAGCTCTGGCTAGACTTCCCTATTTAACTGCATCACTTTGGCAATTTCACCTCCCCATCATGCCTTTGGGCTTCTCTTGATAGAGAATTGGGATTCCAAAAACTGTGCTGGCTGGGACTGGCCACCCTTTCCTGCTTATTGGAAATGGGAACAGGACTTTTTCTAAAGAAAAGGCAAAGAGGCAAATCTCTGGTTTCTGTGTGGTTTTTATAACTGTTTTAACACAAGATGGTGTGAGAGGTTTCTTCACTCTCCACAAGTCTCCTTCTGACTTGCTTAATTAGACCTGAAAGCTAATGAATTCTTACAGGTTGTAGAAAAGTTGTGTACATGCTTGTTTGGCCTTGCTGTTGTTAGCACTAGCTTTGCATGGGTGTTTGTGCAACTGTGTTCATCACTGAAGTCACTCACTGCATTGCTTCTCCTCTTGTCTGGAGCATGTCTGGAGTTTTAGTGTCGCCACTTTGTCCCGACACATATCTGCTTTTATATATGCATGTGAAGAATGGATGCACAGCAGTGTCCTCACTGACCCTGTATGCAGTAGCAGCATGTTGAAAGTATTTTCTTGATGCTTCTTCCTTACTGTCACCAGTAATGTAATGGATTAAGTCAATCATGTTGTTTTGTTTACATACAAATATGTGCATGTCTGTGCATTTATATATATGTAATGCACACAAACCAGTTTGCTGCTATGAAGGCCATTCTGTAGAATGTGACTTTGCCATTCAGAGTTACTTGAATAGAGGCATTCTCAGCAGCTGGAGTGGGAACTCACCCAGTGTATCTGCATATCTGTTCATGTGGTTCCTCAGGTGGGTGCACAGTTACCATGGCTGCAAGATGCAATCACGGTAAGTCATATAAATGAAGGATACTATTGATTGTTCATTTTTGTACACACCATTGCATGCACACACTTTTGAAAATAAGACTTGGGGCATAATTGATTGCCAATGGAGCTTCACCAAGTTGACTGCATACATTTGGTTTCCTTTATTTTTACATTTTAGAGAGCTATTCATGCTGATTCCCGGAACCTGTTTTAGGGCTTTGAATTTCCTCCTAGATGTGTGTGTCTCTGCATTGCTCTTGTGTTATGCACCTAAAATAGATGATGTGTTTAACCTTTCAGGTATGCTGATTGTGTTCTGCTTTATCACTACGAAACAAGGAATTAAGTGTTCCCCAAAAGGCTTCCCAAGTTTGTTCCCAGAAACAAAAGTACGCAAATTTGTTGAAAGCCTGAGACAAGAAATGTGTGGAGGCAGATTTGACAAAGTAGTTGATGGGTGTACTACTGAACAAGTTGCTGTGGAAAAATCAGACAAATCCTGTCTTGAGGTCCAAAGATTACACAGTGTACTGAGGACTCCGAATATTGGTCCTGACGATGGGCAGCTGCTGGTGGGTGCTTTCCTGGGCTCTCCACCAATGTGAGCAACCTCATACCATTGAACACAGAGAAGGCACCTGTGTTGTCCCAGGCTGCCAACTAATGAAGTGACAATGGGGTGTGATAACTCACCAGCCAGTGCTGGGTTATATAGAGTCACTGCAGCCTATTAACACTTCGTAAAAATCCTGTATGGCTTAGCTTCACTGAACCTGAAAGGCATTAGAATAAGGACTGAAAAGCTGAAGCCCATATGAAGCCACGAGTGTTCTTGGGACAGCAAAACTAGAGGCTTTCAGATGATTTTTTGAGCCAGTTGGAGATTGGGAGATGTATGCCTAAACAAGTTTCTGCATGAATGCCTAGCGTGTTGTGTATGGAGGTTTACATGAGGGCAGATCCTCTGCGCTGCTACACAAGTGTCCTGCTCATTTCCCCTGGTGAAGACAGGAGAAGGGGTACAGTGAATTATCACCTAAGTATTTTTGTACTAGCTTTCAATTTCCCTGGAGAATGTAGAGTCCAGCCTGTCCTTGCAGGTCTTGATCCTGCAATGGGTCTGAACCTGATTTACCTTGCCACTGAATTTCCTTTAGATTCCACTTCAGGGTCATGGATTTAGGGTACAGTTATTGAAGAAAGGCTGATCTGATCTGTTTGCTGTTGCTGAAAGGAGGAATAGATTCTCAAGAATCCTCCTCTATCTGTTTTGGGCTAGTGAGCTGCTAGCTCCTGAGTTAGTGAGCTCAAACAGCTCAGAGAAAGGTCCCATGAGCAGCTGAGCTGGTGCAAGAGTTGTGCAGCTGGGAGTGGGGAAAATGGGAGGACAGTAAAATTCCTGCCCTTTTAGTGACAGTGGGATATCAGATTTTGTGGGCTGAGTAAGGTCATGCACAGACTTCTCTCCCACTCCAGCAGGCAGTCTTTGTTCCAGGCACTGTAAGGTCTCAGGCCTATCCTTTTCTTGGAGTAATAATTCTGTTAAAAAGTCATGGTTTAGTGATACTTCCTTAAATATAGTTTTAAACTAATGCACTGTTCACTCAGAAAAAATCATAACGTCTCTCCCAATTCCTACATGCAGGCGTAGTCACAGCTCTACAGCACTGGCTGTGGTGCCACACGAGGAAGGCTTTGGTAGTTGTACTGGGAAATGCCACATCCCCCCAGTCTGCTGTTTGTTTCCAGGCATTTTCTGCAGTGTGCTGACCCTTTGCATTTTGGCGATACATCTGTGTGACTGTGCTGTGAATGAGGTGAGTAAACATATTTGGGTGGAAAATAACCCTGCAAAAAGAGTTTGGTTTTAGTCCATACTAATTAGCTGTAGGCAATTAAAGGGTCAACATGAAGAAGGGAATGATCCAAAGGATGTAAGAGATAAATGAGGAAAGAATGTCTTAATTAAGACATTCTCATGCTTCTATCATTGCAATCAATGAAAATGGTGTATAGAAGAGTTTCTCTAGAGCTAGGAAAGTTAGTCCATAATTTTTGTCATATATTAACTGTATTCTAGCTGCTGCATAAATTATCCTTTAGTGATGTGCACCGTATAATAACCTAGATAGATAGATACACCTTAACTATTATCTTTCCTAAACGATGCAGGAGCACTGGACCGGTGCATTACACCACAACTGCAAGCAATCACACTGTAGATGTTTAGGCTGGAAAGGTCCAGATAATATATTTCTCATACCGCCTACTTGCCACAAAAGTTTTCCAATGACTTATTTAAGACCTAATGAAAAAAATCAAAAGGCTATAATACACTAGAGGAAGAAAGCAGGAGAAATCAAAGTCATCAGCAGTGTCCTAAGGTCTGGGAACTGCAGGTAACTTGCTGAAATCCCCAGGTAATCCTAGGATGCTGATGGTGCAGGCAAAAAATCATCAGTGATCGCCATCAACATGGTTCGGAGGAAAGTTCTTTCCTCCTTAATGCAATATCTTGTGATGGGTTGAATTCTGTGTATGTAAGATATACCAAACAATAACCAATGGCTCTAATGTCACTGTAGACCCTGATTGTGCCCTTCTTGTCCTGTTTCTAGTTATGGTTATCTTCAGTGAATCAGGGGAAAGCAGTAAAAGTCCTCAGAGTCATTTTTTCCCCCTCTTTTCATATATAAGGCCTTTGTGATCCTTCCAGCAAACTAGTGGGAGCCCTGAAATGTGGGATTAACACAATATAAAGGTGAGGTGAGCATGCTGTGAAAAGATTTGAAGTAACATATTATGTCCTTAATGAAAGTATTAACCTTTTATGACAGAATGAGGGAAAACGAAGTTAAGATGACCTGGCTGTTTTATAACTGTGTAAGTACACAGTCTGTACAGATATCTCTGTTTCAGATAGCAATGGGAGTTTTCAGTGTCCACCAAATTCTAAATTTCAGTCTTTGTCTTATTAAAGCCCTGACTCAGCAGATCCCTTCAGCATCGTTTTGCTTTCAATTACATTATGCACAAAGTGGCTTAGATGTTTTGGACTCCCCAGTTTGATTCCAAGTGAGATAGAAAATGGCAAAATTTAGAACATGGAACCAATAGGTACACTAATCCTCCGACATCCTTGATGCCAAGATGTGTTTCAACTCTGGCCCGTGTGCAAGAGATCCTCTTCCCTTTTTATAGTTCATTTAATCAGGGGTGTTTTTGACAGAAACCAGCAAAATATTCTGGAATTACCTAACGTGCTCCAAGTGACTGTCCAATGGTTTGTGGAGCGTTCCCATGCA